>NW_017731353.1:7887637-7909825 GCF_001890085.2 Hipposideros armiger
TGAGGACCTGGGCGCACCCTGCCCCTCTGGCCCCCTGTCCTGTGTAAAATGCAAGAGATAGATCCCACCCGGAATCCCGGCTCCCACGGCTGAGCCCCAGACACAAGAGGCCAGCTGTGGGTGCTGGCAGCCAGCTCCCTGGGGTCCTCGGTCTCTCAGGCTCCCCAGCCTGGATGACGTGCTCCGCCCAGAGGGCCACAGGCTTGCGCTCGGCCCCCCCGCCTCAGCCTGCACATTATTTCCTGCTAATCAGCGTCACTGGGCCCCAAGGGATGCCAGCCCGGAGCCCCACCAGCTGCTCAAGGAGCTGCTCCCCTGTTCCGGGCACGCTTGGCTGGGTTTGGGAAGACTGGGCATAAGCGGAGCTGACAGCCCCATCTGCTTCCTCCAGGCACGGAGCCCTGCCCAACATCCAGGGCCCACCGAGCTGGGCAGCAGCCTCCCCAGCCAAGGCCCTGGCCTGCCTCCCCACTGTGGTCCCCCGAGCTGCAGGAGACGCAGTCAGGACCCACCACCCAGACACCAGCCTGAGGGAGGGGGAGGCCGGACACTCCATGCAGATGGTGGCGTGGACTAGGCCAGAGGGACAGCGACAACCGTGCCAACTAGAGCAATAGCCATTATGCTAATTGAGCATTCGCTTGCTGAGTGCTCTGATGGGCTGTTTCCTTCAACCCTCACATCAGCTGGCACCCCCTTTACAGATGAGGCGACTGAGGCTCAGGATGGTGGTTGTCCAGCTGGGCTCCGACTCCAGGCGGCCTGAGTCGGGAACCTGTGCTCCCAGGTGTGCAAAGGGTCTTGGATGCCCGAGTCCAGGAGGTCACCGTGAACCCACAGACTTCCGGGCTGGGCTGGGAGCAGGGCAGCCCCTTCCCCGTGGGAGGCAGGAGAGGCTCCATCTGAAAGCCCGACAGTGCCAGCAGCTGGGGTGCCTGGAGGCTCCTGTGCAGAGGCTGGTGTGGGGCAGGCCAGCTGGGAGCCTGGGCCGGGCCTGCCCTTGCAGCAGGAGAGAAAGGGCCTGTCCCAGCTCGGGTTCCCAGGAAGCAGGCTCCCTCTCGGGGAGAGGTCAGCATGCAGGCTTATCGGGAAGGTCCTTGAAGGTTGGCCTGTAAGGAACTGAGGAAGGCAGGGTGGGCAGAGGGCACGCTGGTCTGCAGTGGGTACGCAGCAGCTGCAGCCTCAGCGGATCACATAGGACGGGATGTGGTAATCTCTAGAGCTAGGCCGGCCGCGCAGAGTCGCTGCACATCGAGGCAAGAGGGACAGGCCTTTGCACCCCCTGCATGTCCTGGTCATTGGCACAGGTCACCATCTTGGACCAGGAGCCTCCCAGTGGCCAAGGGTGGCAGGCGGCTGCCATGAGCAGGTTTTGCCAGCTGCTGGGGGGTGGGTGCTGGGACCAGAAGAGGGAACTCAGGTGGGGCAACACAGCATCCACTGGGGGCCGTGAGGGTGCAGAACCCAGCCAGGGCCAGGGCACCCCATCTTGCCCAGAGGGGGCGGCCCCCAGGGCTCGCTGAGACAGGCCCTCTGGGCTCTGGGGCCTCTTAGAGGAAGCTGCTTCCGGCCTGCAGGGGCACACTGCCCTAAACCCAGCGTCCCTTTGCCTCTTCCGCTCAGCCTGGGCAGGCACCTGGGGGCCGTGCCCACCTCAGCCGGGGCAGCTGGTCCTGGGCCACAGTGCCATGTCTGTAGGAACAGCGCTTTTCCTCTTTATGAGGATATTCGGGCTCATTCTGGGGAATCCACACCACTCAGCTGAACAGAAAGCAAAAACCCCCCAGACCCCACCTAGAGAGAAACTGCTGAAGCCTCAGTGACACCCCCAGGCCGCCTGGGTGGGCAGACCTGGAGGACTATACAGGAATAGTTCGCTCTCTATTTGTTTCACTCAACAATATGCTGTGTGGGAACAGGGGGGCACTCAGCCTTTGTGTGTACAATCGTCACAATCTCAGGGACCTGCCTGGGCGCCGAGGCCTGTGCAGCAGGTCGGGAGGACAGGTGGGTGTTGGGCGGAGCAGACCAGAGCCCGAGCTGGCTAGCCAGCCAGCCCACCAGGCCTGGTCCACGCCCCCTTCCCAGAAGCCGGGTCGGTGCAGGGCCTGTTGGCCTTATGCTGTGACCTTGTCTGGCAAGCAGGAAAACTCTCGGGAACACTGGATGGCGGGAGGTTGGAGCCCAGGAACCAGAGACAGCACAGCTGCAGGTACTTCTTACCTCGATCAATAGCTATTTCTCTGCTCCAAATTACTTCCTTCTCCCCTTGAAGCCATCAGAGGCACCTGCTGCCAATCAGCTATGACACTTTAAAAAAATGATGTTGAAATTTTCGGACTCGGGAGGGTTCTCTGGTCCACTGTTTGCTCAGCTGTCTCGGCAGTGCCAGCGCAGAGAAAAGACAGAGGAAAAGCTAATGGTCTGAGTGGCTCGGCTGTGGCCACAGCGGGGGCTGCCACAGCGGGCACGGGGCCACCGGCCCCCAGAGCAGCCCTGGCGGGGCCTCCCACGAGGAGGGTGGGGGCCAGACCTAGGCATGACCTTACCCCTCCCCTTCATGTACCCCACATAGCTGGCCCCCGACTGGCCAGCACCATGCACTGGGTACAGGACTGCAGAGATGACAGACATGAGTCCCCTGCCCTCCAGGAGCAGAGGGGGGATGGGAGGCCACACAGAAGCTACTCTCAGAGGGGCTAAAATAATCCAGTTGGGGCAGCGTGCTCACAGCAAGAGGGAGGCCATCTGTCGGGGCTCAGGGACCCCAATCCTCTAGGCACGGCCAAGAGGTTCCAGGCAGAATATCCCTGTGATGGTTGGAATCATGTCCCACCTGTGCCCAACTGAAGTGGATTGAATGGGGATCCTCAAAAGACACGGCCAGGTCCTAACCTCTGGAACCTCTGGACATGACCTTACTTGGGAAAAGGGTCCCAAGTGAAGACAACAGCTACTCTTGCCAGGAACGTTTGTGTTTTAAAGAGGAGCCCTGGACATCCACAGGCAAAGCAATGAATGTAGACACAGACCTTAAACTTGTCCTACAAATCACCTCAGAATGAATCATAGACCGAAACGGAAACTCCTAGGAGATAACATAGAAATCTAGATGACCCTGGGTTTGAGGATGCCCTCTTACACACAACACCAAAGGCACAATGTGTGAAAGGAAAAAAAAATCATTAAAATCAACAACTTCTGCTCTGCGAAAGACAGTGTTCACAGAATGAGCGAAAAGCCACAGACTGGAAGAAAATATTTGCAAAACACATTCCTGATAAAGGGCCGATATGCAAAATATGCAAAGAACTCTCAAAATTCAACAATAAGAGAAAAAAAACAGCTAAAATGGGCAAAACATCTGAACAGACCCCTCACCAAAGAAGACATATGGATCTTCTTTGCAGAGTAAGCATTTGAAAAGCTGTCCCCGTGCCCTGGGCGGTCCCCGGGTCGGTGTCTTGCTTCCACAGTGATTGGACAGAACAGACCCTGGGATGCCCCTTTTCCAGTCTCAACCTTTGGAACCAACTCAGCCATCCTCGGCCTCCAAGACCAGCCAACACCGTTTTTTGAGCTTAACTCATTGCTGGGCAGCCATGAGCTCCCAAGTTTATCAGAATTATTCCACCGAGGTGGAAGCCGCCATCAGTCTCCTGGTCACCCTGCATCTGCAGGCCTCCTGCACCTACCTCCCCTCTCCCTGGGCTCTGGAGGGTGTGGGCCTTTTCTTTCACAAGTTGGCCGAGGAGAAGCACAAAGGCACCCAACGTGTCTTGAAGATGCAAAACCAGCATGGCGGCTGCACCGTCTTCCAGGACCTGCAGAAGCTCTTCCCAAGATGAGTGGGGTAAAACTCAGGATGCTATTGGAGCCGCCATGGTCATGGGGAAGAACCCGAATCAGGCCCTTTCGGATCTGCATGCCCTGGGCTCTGCCCGCACAGATGCCCATCTCTGTGACGTCCAGTAGAACCAGCTCCTGGGTGAGGAGGTGAAACTCATGAAGAAGATGGATGACCGCCTGGCCACCTCCACAGGCCGGCCAGCCCCCAGGCCGGGCTGAGAGAGTATCTCTTCAAAAGGCTCGCCTTCAAGCACAGCTAGAAGCCTTTGGGGCCCAGAGGTCTTTGAGGGGCCCCTCTGCATCCCCTGGCATTTGACGTCTGCCTGAGTCTCTCCCTGCATCCATTAGGCAGCCTTCTAACCACCCTGGAGCCCGCTCCCATGCTGTGGACCAAATTAAAACAATAAAGCTTTTTGCAGCAAAAAGAAAAAAAAAAAAAAAAAGATGCCCCACATCACATGTCACTAAGGAGCCAGACACCACTCCAGGCCCCTCAGAACGGCCAGAATCCGGAACACCGACCACACACAGAGCTGGGAGGATGTGGACCCAGAAACCCCATTCACGGCTGGTGGGGATGCCGGCAGTGCAGCCCCTGGGGGAGACAGTTTGATGGTTTCCTACAAAGCTAGACCTACTCCTACCACCTGATCCAGCAGTTGTGCTCCTTGGTATTTACCTAAATAAATTGAAATTTTATGTCCCCCAAAAACCTGTACATGGATGTTTACAGCAGTTTTATTCATAATTGCCAACACTTGGAAGCCACCAACACAGATTTCAGTCGATGAATGGATAAATAAAGTGTAGTTTATACAGACAGTGGGGTATTACTCTGCTTAAAACAAAGGCGCTATCAAGTAAAAAAAAAAAAATTGAGGATTCCTTAAATGCATGTTAGTGAAAGAAGCCAATCTGAAAGGCTACACGCTGCACGATGGTAACTGTATGACATTCTGGAAAAGGCAAAACTGTGGAGACAGTAAGAGGATCAGTGGGGGGGGGGCACTAGAGGGAGGGGAGATTAATGGGGGAGCGCAGGGGGCATTTAGAGCAGTGAAACTACTCTGTGTCATACTGTAACGAGGAATGGGTGTCATTATGCGATTCTGAAAACCCATAGAATGTACAACGTGAAGAGTTAACCCTCCACTCAGCTCCACTTAATTTTTCTATAAACCCAAAACTGCTTAACAGAAAGCCTATTAATTTAAATTTTAAAAGAGGAGCCCAAAAGAAAGAAGCCAGAAAGTGCCATCTCAACCAGCAGGAGGGCCTTCCTCCTGGTGCTGGCAGCAAGGGGGTGACCCTGCCCTCTGCTGGAGGCCAG
This sequence comes from Hipposideros armiger, assembly GCF_001890085.2. Classification (NCBI taxonomy): domain Eukaryota; kingdom Metazoa; phylum Chordata; class Mammalia; order Chiroptera; family Hipposideridae; genus Hipposideros; species Hipposideros armiger. Next base: position 7,892,817 of record NW_017731353.1, read on the forward strand.
TGCCACCAAGCTTGGGTCTGCAGTGGTTGGCCTGGAGTGTTTTCAATCAAGGGACCCTCCAGCCAGGACCACAGGAGGGCAAAGGGACCTGGTGGTGAGAGGCCCTGAGAGTCACCACGAAGGTTTGCAAGGGCCTTTGCTCACTTTCCCTGAGTCAGCACTCATTCATTCACTCATTCATTCAAAACGTTGATGGCATGCCCATCGAGTGTCTGAAACATCATACCTCCCCTTCTTCATTCATAGACTCCTTTATGCACTCACTTTGTCATTTTCTTTGTCTAGGAAGACAGCAAATACCAACTTCTGCCCACCCCAGACACAGTGACCGTGGGCCCTGAGGAGGCTGCTGGGTTTAGTGAGGTTTCCTGACTCTCGTTACCAGAAATATCGTTTCAGAAGAGCCGCCTGGAGTACCCTGGGCACCAGGTAGCACACCAGGAAGACGCTCCTTACCAGACGCAGCTGACAGATGTTCAGTTAAGCCAGGAGCCTGGGATCGGGGGAGCTCCTGGCATCGCCGCTGAGCTGAGCAGCCCGGCTGGGAACTCGCCGTTGGAAACAGGTCTGCTGGCTGGAGCAGAGGTCACCAGGCAGCAGCGAGGGTCACCGCCCTGGTCAGCTGGCATGCGTCCAGGCCATTCACATTGTTTCCTGGTGGCTACTGTCTACAAAGCACACACCGACATCCAGTTGCTCACCTGTGAATTTTAATTAGCTAATTTATATACCACTCATTTTTCTAGTGTTTAATGAACATCTACTATGTGCCAAGCACATGTACTTAAGAATGGACGCAAAAAAATGCACAAACGTTAGGTGTTCATGTAGGTGTTCAACCCCAGAGGTTGTTTGGGGCTTGCAGGGCCAAACCTCCAGGAGGGTCAGGGGCCACTGGGAGGGCAGGAAATGCTTCCTGCGCAGAGTAGGCACAGCAGGGAGTGGCCCTAAGCTGCGTGGAAAGTGGCCACAGTAGCAAGTCCCAGGCACCAACCATAATGAGCCTTCCAGCGGCTGAGGTCAGGCCACTGCATAGGGAGTTGGCAGGCGTGCAGCCGGCCTCTTGCCCATGGGGTCCAGATTGTGCGGACTGTGGACCATCATGGCCTGCCTGGCTTGGCCTCGCAGTGCCCAGCAAACATGCACACTGTGGCCAGTGCTGCAAGAGCTGGCTTTACAATGAAATAGCCATCACTACTGGCATAGCCAGGCCCTGAAATATAGTCTGGAGAAGAAAAAGGAGTCAGCAGGCATTTCATAGTCATGTGAACGATGCTTTATTTGGAAGTGAATTCACTCTGACAGCGTCCCAGCCAGCAAGTGTCAGGGCCCGGCCAACCTGGCCTGCCAGCGACAGGGTGATCTCTCGTTTCTGTGGCGTTGAGGAGACGGGCTCGCCAGCAGGCGCCACACCTGGGCAAGGCACAGACGCAGCCGCGGACTATGGCCAACAGTCCTGCACTGAAGGGGCGCCCATGAAATGTTAACAACATCCTCAGTTTTGCCAAACAGCGTCCTGTCGAGGGGAGCGTGGAGGCTCTCCAGCCTGGCTGAGCCACAGGGGCTGAGAAAAACCAATTCCTCCCCTAACCAGCTCCCCCGGCTAGGGAAATACCCTGCACTGGTGCCTCCATCTCCCCAGAAGGCTGCCTGGCCCCCCCCCAGGCCACGGCCCTCCAAGGTGGACTACCCACAGGGGTCTCCCAGGCTCAGACTTCCCGGGCAGCCCTGCGTAGCCCGTTTCCAGTTTTGTTCTTCTGTAAACTCCCCAGAGCACAGGCCCCCCCCCCACCCATCACCAGGCTCAGACGCCATGCCAGAGCCTGTCCTCATGGGATGTGCCCTCGGCCTCTCATCCCAAGGACCAGTGTCCCTCTGGAAAGGGCCACCTCCTGCATGGCCCTCTGGGTTGCTTTTCAGAAGTAATTTCCATGTAATGAGAACACAGGGAAACCTCATTATTTCAGACACCGCTAATTAGGGGTTTGTGATCAGCCTGTCTGGGGCGAGCACAAGGTGACATTTGCTTTCTCTACAGAGAGTACAAATTAACAGCCAGACAAGATTGTGGGGACCTTTAAAAAGCCAGCAGCAGCTCCTGGCCAGCGGCTGTCAGCCATCAGGGCACTAATTATGAGTCTTTCTTTCTTCGTCCGTACAGGAGGTCCCCAAATGGTGGCCAGGGCACTGCTGCCCCACCCCGTGAGCAGGCTCTTTCATGTAACCCCTCGAGAGGCCCCCCAGCAGCCCTGGGACGGTGGCACGAGGATCATTCCCATTTCACAGACATGGAGACTGAGGCCCTACCAGGGGAGGACTCGCCCAGCTCCCACACCGAGGACACTGCAGACACCACCAGGCCCCACCGCCTCAGGGTCCCTCCCACGCCCCCCCCCCGGGGCAGTCGGTGGAGAGGAGGGGTGCAGGCTGGGACCCAGACCCTCTAGACGGGTTCCGTCCTCCCTTCTCTAGCTCTGCCAAATCCTGCACCCTCTGGAACCTAGGAGGACGAGGGACGCTTGTCCTCTGTAAATCTGGAGGTCCTGGCGTCAACAGAGAGGCTAGGTAAGGGGGCATCGTGTGAGCAAGGCCTGGAGATCTGTGTTGCTGGAGGCGCTCGTGAGGGTCAGACAGCGGAAGGCACAGAAGGCCCTGAAGCAGGAGCCGCTGTGGGCGTCCAGTCCCGGCCTCCGCACAGGACGCGGAGGGGAAGGGAACCGCCCCCAGGGAGAGAAGGCAGGGGGGCCGAACAGGAGGGAGGGGGTGGGTATTGGGGCCAAATCCTGAACATTCTAGCTCCCCCAAGTTTTACCATGGAAACCATGGGCCCACACCACCGGTTCTCACCCACTCCTTCTGCTCCAGGTGGCTGGGAGACGTGGCCCCCACACTCCCACACCTGCTCCTGGAGCAAGGCACCCATGGGTGCTGCGTCGATCTGTCCACACCCAAGTCCCCACCTAAGGGGGCCATGCTGGGAGGTGGGGTAACAGAGGGCCTGGGCAAAGTCACGTCTGCCCCAAGGCGGGGCTGCTCTGAGGGGGCCGCTGTGAGGCCTGGTGCAGAGTTTTCCATCCCACCCTCCTGCCTCCCTCAGGCAGCTGTGGCTCCAAGGAGATGCCAGTGGAGTCAGCATGGTGGCAGTCACAGATGGGCAGACCCTCCCAGGCCCCCCATGGCCTTTCCGCTCCTTCAGTCCTCACTGAACCTCAAGCCACACAGGGTCTCCACCCTGTGTCCCGCAGTCTTAAAGCCACTCCTGCTGAGGGAGTTCCAAAGGAGGCATCTGGCCCCTTGGTCAGTAGCCCGGTCTTCAGCTGGGTGGAGGCCCCTGGCCACCTACACCGGAGGCCTTTAGCTGATGGCCATCCGTGAGGGAGAGGCTGGGGCCAGGCCGGCCTGGTCCCTACGGGATAAAGGTCTTCAGAGGTCACTGGTTCACTCCTCCTCATGCTTTCTGGACACCAGGTGGGACCCAGGCCCTGTCTAGCCCAGGACCACCGGAGGTCCATGGACATGAATTTCACGTCCGGTCAGCACAGCAGTGAGGTTTATTCCAGCCACCACCTGCAGTGTGGGTGCAGTGGGGACCAGGTGAGACCTGGACTTAACCAGGCTGGGGTTTTTCCAAGGGAAGGAGGGAAGGAGGGGGTGGTGGCAGGGTGAGGACAGCCTGGATGACCAGGAGGACCCGGATGGAGATGGGGGTGGGCACTGGGGACAGCGAGGGCGAGTTGCGGTGCTGGTAGGAGACACAGGTCAGGGAGGGCTCCAGGTGCGGGCCTAGAGCAAGGTGAAAACCGGGCCGGGCCCAAAGGCCGGGCAGCAGGCCGTGGGGGGCGCTGGGACTCTCCTTCCACCACAGCCTCTCCCTCCACTCGTCGTGATGGTTTTTATTTGCTGTTTAATGTCATTCTAAGTAAAGAAAAATTCCAAATTTAAATTATTAGCGTGAATTTTACCACTCATCCTTATTTATGACTGGATCATTATATCCAAGCATCTAACTCGTGCTTGGAATCACTGAAATTAAACAATTTGTATTTTGCGGATGGTCCCTGAAGAATGTAGGTGAAAGAGGCACCACAAGCCAAACTCAGGAAGGCTGGAGGGAAGAGGAGCCCCCCCCCCAGACAGGAGCCACCCAGGGAGCACGCCCACGGACACTCAGGGTGAGTGCAGGCCTGCGACAAGCCAGGTGCCAGGGACCCTGCCTGGGGCCCCTGCCCGGCAACTCGAGCACCTGCACAGGCTCAGGCCTCGCAGCAGGAGTGGCCCAGAGAAGGACAGGGGGCCGCTTCTCAGCCTGACCCCACCGAGCCCCTGGGAAGGCTGTTGGTCAGATTCAGGGTGTGAGCAGACATGATGCACCTCACTCACCTCCCTACTCGCCCCTGCGTGTGTGGGTGTTTCTCTCTCTCTCCTTCCCTCCTCCCCCACAACACCTGTCCATCCTTCTCCAAACTGGAACCCCCATTTCAGGTTTCAGCCCACCACAGCACTTGACAGGGAGCTGGGCGTGCCCGTCGCCCGCATGAAGGGTGATCATGGTGATTTATTTGACTCCGGTGTCAGTTTAATCAAGCCTGGGTGGCATCTGCTTCTGGGCTCATACTGTTGCTAGGAAACCCTGCTGATGCAGATCCCACCCTGTCCCAAATCGGGGAGACAGTGGACAGACCCTCTTGTGCCTCTGCTGCCCAAGCCAAGGCTGAGGACGGCTGGGGACGGAGGTGCCTTTTCATCAACTGACTCCCTGGGGAAAGCGCAGGGCTGGTGGAGCTCCCACTAGTTGGGGGGCCCTGCCCACCCCTCACCCCTGGGTCCTCCCCCCCCCCAGGTACTGCAGACCCAGGCCCTTTACACCCACCAAGACTTTTGCTTCCACACAGCACCGGTTTGCCTCCACCCCTCCATGACACAAGGTGCCAGGTGGCACAGTGATCTGTGTATCTGTCTGCCTATAAACACATGCGTACCCTGAGCATAAGACCTGTACCCCTCTCATCTGGCCTCCCCAACATCCTGCAGTGCTGATGCTTCAGACACTTACAAGCTAGTGGGAGGGAGGGACGGAGAAGGGACGCTGGTGGAAGCGAGCGCGCAGCTCCTGGAGAAAGGGAGGGCGGTGGGCCGTCATTGCAGGAGCCGGACCTGACCCGGTGGCCTCACCAGGTCATCCAGGTGTGAATGCCTGGGTCACCACATGCCACCTGGTGTGGCAGGCCTGGGAGGACCCCTGGCCTTTTCGGCCCTCGGCACCCTGCAGAACGCCCACCCCTGGGAACAGTCTGTCCTGTTCTGTTCCCATCTTCCTCGTTTCAATAATTCTTGCAGCCCATGTTTTGTAAATAAAGTTATTCTTCCCAAAAAAAAGGATCATTAGCCCCTCCGACATTAATTCCCCTGCAATCTGTATAATTAGCTGCATGTAACGCGGGGCATTAAAGGATCCATTTGCTAATCACCACTCCTCTGCTCCAGGCACCTAATTAAATCCCGTTCCTGTTTATCCACTTACAGGATCCTCTGCAAAGACACCAGCCACGGGGAAGGCCGTTGTAATAAATCATCTTTTGTAATTTTCAGAGGGTGCAGTTCCACTGCGTTTATTTGCATCCTATTCCCCCTGCCGGGTCCCCACCCCTGCAGTTTCATCTCTCCAGGGACTCGTGACTGGCTGAGCCTCTGCCTAGCAGGGGACGTGTGCCAGCCCCAGGTGAGAGGGGCGCAGAGGAGAGCACCAGGGGTCCAGGTGGGCTCTCTGTCTGCTGCATCTGCCCTCGGGTTCAACACCTTTGCCACTGCGGCCGTTCCCATTAAAACCCTGTGCCGCCCCGGGCTCCGGGGTCACTTGTCCACCCTCAGGCCTCCTGCTTGTCCAGTCCCCTTGACACAGCGGCTGCCGGAGCCACAGGGAATGATTTTGTCACTTCACTACCAGGCCCCAGAGGGGCCGCTGCTCGGAGAGGAGGTGTCAGGGGCACCGCTGAGGGGTCTGAGAGACCTCCTTGCCCTGTGACCCCAAGGAGAGACATGACCTCCCAAGGTCCCGTTTCCTGGGTTATCAAAGGGGATGGACCGTCCTTTTGTATAGACAGTCATGGGAGGGCAGTCGAAGAGCCCCCCAAAACCACCCCAGCCAATGAGCACTGACCACCCTGCAGGAAAGGCCTGTCACCCAGTCCTGCAGTGAGCATGCTCAGGACCCGGGAGGTCAAGCCGCTTGTCCAGACGCCCAGTGGCTACCTGGCAGAGGGTTATACAAACCGGCCTGAGCAGCAGAGGGGCGGGGACTGGGGCGGGGCTGGAGTGGAGTGACAGATGATTGGCCAGGTTTCTTTTGGGGTGATAGTCACACAACTCTGAGTATACTAGAAACCACACAATGGCACACCTGAAACAGTGACCCTGATGGTGTGTGAATTATATCACAGTGAAACATCTAAGAAGCCCAGGCGTGTGATAGCAGAGCCCCACCTGCAGTCACTGGTCACTCACTGCACTGGGGAAACTTGGGGACTCGGGTCCAGCCGTAGCAAGGCTGGTTTTCAATTCTGAGCAGTAGGCAGTGACAAAGAGAGAAATGACTCATTGGACTCACGTTTCGGAGGAGAAGGAAGCAAGAGGTGTTCTAGAATATTCCCCATCCAGCCAGAGCACAACTGTCCCCACCCAGGCAGGTGTCCTGTTTCCTTACATGTTTTGGAGCAAAGGCTGAAACTTAGCGCCCTCTGAGTGGGCTCTGCCTACCTCCAGGCCCTATGGACCCCTCTCAGACCTGTGAGGGCCTTGCCTACACCCCCCCCAGGAAGCTTCTGGGGCCTGAACATGGTGGGGAGTCTCTACAGCTGCTCCACTCTGGTCTGCAGCCCAGCAGCACTCACCTTACTTACCTAGGAGCCTACTAGAAATGGGGAATGGCGGGTCCCACCCTGGACCACCTAGGATGGGCTGCAAAGGGCCCCTAAGACATCCGTGTCCTAACCCCTGGAACCCGTGTATGTGACCTTATATGGGAGGGTGTCTTTACAGTTGTGAATGAGTTTTTTTGAGACGGGCAAACATCCTGGATAACCCGGGTGGCCCTAAATGCCACCACAGGGGTCCTTGTAAGAGGAAGGCACAGGGAGATGTGACACCAAACAGAAGTCACAGGAGGACAGAGGCAGAGACTGGGGTGACGCAGCCGGAAGCCCAATGGCCTCTGGGCCCACCAGCAGCAGGAAGACACCAGGAAGGATTCGGCTCCTGCCGCGCTCGGGTCTCAGCTCCACACGAATAAGCCGACACCTTGACATGGCACTTATGATGTGCCTGCCCCATTCCCTCCTCACGGTGACATCCCAGGAATAGACGTGGCACTCAGACTGGGAAGCAGTGAGGTAACTGGGCCAGGAGCACATGGGCCAGGTGGCTGAGCTGGGATTTGAACCTGGGACTTGCTTTCAGATCGATGCACGTAGGCATGGAGCCAAGCGCCCTCCCCCTCTGCCCGGGCCTTTGTCCACACAGCTCTGAAGGTGAAGTGGACACCAGTCTCAGCATCAGCGATGTCTTTTCAGAGCATAGGAGGTGAAACAGGGAAGCTAAGACCAGGTGGCCAGGCTGAGTCTGTTAGAAGAAACTCAAATTCACGAGCACCCAAGACGCACCAAACAGAACCAGCGCATTAATGAACCATCACACTTCTTGGCACTATTGTCATGATGTGAGACCAGGGTAAGCGGGCACCAAGGATGGCAGGGGAGGCACCACAGCCTCGAGCATGTTTGAGAAGATGGGGACACGTGGGCTGAGCAGGGATGCAGTCCTCGGCCTCACTATCCCTGCCTCCCCCGGTTGTCTCTGAGACACAGGCCAGACGCTGGCCCCGCCGAGGCCCAGGGTGGCTTGATCCCTATCGCAGGCCACTTCTCTGGACGCTGTCCCTGGGTTGAAGATGGGTGTGCAGGAGGTTCCCTGGGGGACCTCTCGGGATGAGCCCCTGCAGCAGGGTGTCAGGCAGAGGCCTCGGCCTGTCCCACTGGTGCTCAGAGCCGGCCCAGACGCTCCACGCCGCACATCAACCAGTCCGGATGCTGGCTGCCCTCAAAGAAGGCCTGGATGGGGGCCAGGCTGCTCTCTTCAGCCAAGGGCGCGTCTGCAGAGGGTTTGGCTGAGAGCTGCTCTTGGCCACCTACATGCAGCCACAGCAGGATGCACGGTGCAGCTCTGGACAGGGCACCTGGGCAGCGTGACCCGGCGCCAACCCAGCACGGACACCACCACCCAGCTCCCCACCTTCCTCTGGGTCCTCTCACCCCCACCCTGCCAGCCCCTTTCCCCACAGCTGCCTGCCACCCACCAACATGGAGACCCCATTTCCTGGTCAGCACAGAGGGCCTCAGGTCCCCAGCGTGCGGACCAGGGCAGAGCTCTGGGGTCAGAGCCATTACCCTGCCTTGATTTGGGGGGGTCAGTGCATTAATCACCACCAGCCCCTGAGCCCTCCACGCGCGTATTTAAACCGGGCTTCTTGCCAAGCCTGTCTCTGGCAATTTCCTCACGTTAATAATGCTTCCATTAGCCCCATGCAGCAAATCCGTCACAACTGGCCCCCTTCTGGCCCATATTTTTTACTTTTAATTATGATCAGATGTGGAATATTGAGTAGTTTGATGCATTTTAGACGTCTACAGAGATTTCTTTTTAATTATGCAATTGTAAGGTTCTAATGGCTCATAGCTTGGGTCGTTACTGAAATATGTACTCCGGGGTGTCCCCAAAGTTGGATGTCTCTCCCCTCAGAGGGGACTTGGGGGGTGCAGATCGAGGGTTGGCAATGACCCGGTGAGTAACTAGAGGCAAAGGTCCTCTCGGGTCCCGACAGGGGACCCTTCTTCCTGCCAGCATGGAAGCCTTGGCCGTACGGGCGAGCTCCTGGTGACACCTTGCACCTGAACATCAAGTCACCTGCAGAGCAGCCGCTGCTCATTCTGCCCTCACCGGGAAAGAGAGCTGACTCACCACCGTCACTGCGGCGGGAACTTCAGGGTTACGGGGCTCAGGGCCGGGCGGACGTTCTGAGCCTTCCATGCTCCTTACAAAAGGCACCAGGTGGGTCGGGCGGCTCAGCACCAGGAGCCTAGAAGCCTGCCTTCCCGCGCACCTCTGCCCACTGGGCCCCTAAAGGTATCACAGTTCCGTCATTCCTTGGTGTGTCTGTCTCGCCAAAGCCCCCACTGTGCGTGCCGCCTCTCTCATCTGACTCAATCCACATGGCATCCATTTCGAGATCAATACGACACCCTGTGGGATGTCCAGCTGGCCGAGGTATCTTCATAACACATTGTGACAGAGGGCAGGAGAGTGACACAGCCCAGAAAAAGATGTAAGTGTCTGTCATTTCTGCTTCATGTCAGAGGGAACCTGCTGGCCTGGACCTTGAGGACGGCGGGACTCTGCTGGGCTCGCCTCCATGAGTCACGGGAACTCTCCACGCCGTCCCGATGGCCACCAGCTCAGGCCACCACAGCAAGGTCCCCAGAGGCCCAGGCAGAGCTGCAGGGATTCCAAGACCCAGCCTCCAAAGTCACACGGCCTCACATCCGTCGCACTCTGTTGGCCAAAGTCATGAGCACACACCCAGGTTCAAGGGCATGGGGGGCTTAACGCCACCTCTCAAAGAGATGATACCAAAGGATTGGCAGCACTCTTTAACTGACCATGAGGAGCTTGGCCAGGCCAGGGTCAGCCCACCGGTGAGGGTCACTGATGAGTCAGGACCCCCAAAGCACGGGGACCCACCAGCTGGGCCTTTCTCTGCCCAGCAGAGGACACACGCTTTCCTTCCTGTTTGCACGTGACTGCGTGCCTCCATGGGTCTGGGGGTCGGGGGGCTAGGAGGCAGCATGGTGCTCTGTGCAGGTGTCTGGGTCTGAGATCCCCCAGTCACCTGAGACAGCGAGACAGCGGCCCCTGGCTGTCACCTTCAGCTCCACACAAAGGCAGGAGGGCCTGCACCCCCGCTCCGCAGAGACCGTGCACAACTTCGCTCTCCTGGGCCGTCAGCACCAAGCCAGCTGCCCTCCCGCCCGGCCGGCCTCCACGCGCATGTCCACTAGTGTGTCGAGTCAGGCACTAACCGCGCTAAACTACCGCCCTGATTTATGGCTCTTTCCTTGCAAAAAGTCTGCTCGGCTCCCTGAAGACCCCTGACTTCCTTTCTGCAGGTCCATTCATCACCCTGCTTGTCAGCGCAGCGTGGGGCGGGCGCCTTTCCTGCTTGCGTAACCGTGGCTGCCAGCAGGCGCCTCGTTGTGGCCGCACATGCAGACCTCTGGGCACCGAGTCTCCCCACTCTCCAATGCCCCCTGCTTTCCCGTAACTACTAAAAATCAGGCAATGGCACCAAACTCAGAGTCACTGGCAATGTCCCCATGGCCTGTGGCCCCATTTGATCCTCTGACCCTGGAGGCGTCTGGCTGGACCTCTGCTGCCCCGAAACACTCCCCACAGTTTGCCCGTCTCCCAGCTGACGGCTCTCTGGGTCTCCTGCTTCGTCCCCCGGAGCACTGCTCACTCTTTGAGGAGTCTCCTTCTGAGGCAGGCGAGCACCCGCGTCCCCTTCCTGTCTGGATGTGGCTTCTTTGAGGTTGGTGGGTCCAATGTGCACCTGGAGGTGAGAACCACCTCCTTAGCATTCACCCGAGACCCCCATACAATGGTTTCCAAGGGACCAGCAGATCCTAGAGTCAGGTGCCGACCACCTGTGCAGGGCCCGACCAGGAGGCTGGGGGATGGCCCCACCAGCACCTGCCCCTCCCTCACCTCCTGACCCTGTGAGAGGACACGAAGAGTCCACTAACTGTTGGGAACGTAGGGTGGGCACTTCCCCAGAGAAAACGTTGCCATGAGCAGGGGGCAGGTGCTCCTCCTGTCACTAAAAGTCAAACGCGGGGCCCCCAGGGCTGGGCACCCTCACCTGGACCATGCCAGGTGACGGGCCATAGCTGGAGCACCTGTGTGACACAGTGAGGATGGGCTGTGCGTGTCAGGGCCATGTCTCGGCATTTGGGGCAAGGACCCCAGGGGGCTTCTCCAGGAGGGGAACTGGGCTCAGGTCACCTTGAAAGAGACCCGTCCCACGAGGGCCACTGGGAATGGCCAGGGGGCCCCAGGAGAGGGGACAATGGTAGGTGGCCAGTCCGCAGGCATCCATGGACAGATGAATGGTGAACAAAATGTGGTCCATCCACACAGTGGAATATCATTCCGCCTTAGAAAGGAAGGAAATTCTGGTACAACATGGATGGACCCTGAGGACACTGTGCTCAGTGAAATGAGCCAGTTGCTGAAGGACAAATCCTGTAGGACCCCCCCACCCCCTCACAGGAGGTCCCCAGAGGGTTCAGAGCAACAGAGACAGGAAGTAGCTGGTGGGGGCCGGGGCTGGGAGGGGGTGGGAGTGAGTGTCTAATGGGAACAGAGGGTCAGTTTGGGGAGACGAGAAAGTCCTAGAGATGATGGAGGTTGTGGCTGCACAACAGTGTGACTGTGCCTAGTGCCACTGAGCTGGCACCTAAACATAGTTAAAATGGTGTACTTTGTGTTGTGTATATTTTACCGCAATTAAGAACATTTTTTTAATAAACTCATTTCACATGTATTTATTTTTATCAAAACTTCTCTGGAAGCACCGGCAACAAGCGAGGGCACACTGGTTTCTGACCGGGCGCCACGTGACTGCCGCTGTCACTTCTTACTCTCAATGGCGTGTTCCTAACTCTTCTACATGAACACACATGATTTGAGTCAGAAACAAAGGCACGTGGGCCTGTCCACTCAGTGGAGCGGGTAGGATGGAAGCTGGAGGGCCTCAGAGAAGGAAGCAGAGGACTGCCCGCACCCTGGCCCACCGGCGGTGCTGGTCTGCCCTGAGTGACCCAGTATGTGACTAAGCACTTGGAGAAGAAGCAGAAAAGGCCATTTCTGGTGTCAGAGAGGATGGTGAGGGTCACCGATCTTCCCGCAGCCCCGCCCCCCTTCGCCCCCCTGAGCCAAAGCAGGAATGGCCTGTGGGCAAGAGCCTGCCGTTCAGCGGAGCTGACCCGAGGGAACCGGCACCAGCAAATCACTCCAGGCCGTTTGAGCAAGTGGGTTCTCAGACCATCAATAAATAATGAGTGGTTGCCACGGCAACAGCCCCGGCCCATATTTCATCTCCTAGAGACTCAGGAACGCTCTAGCAGTGCTGCAAAACGCCGGCTGAAAGGGAACGGGTTCTAGCCTCCCCCGGCCTTGGCCTTGGCCAGACCCCCGGGGCTCTGAGTGTGGGGCGGCCGCTGCTCAGACAGTCGGGTCTCCGAAAAGACACAGGGGCTGGGTCTGAGGAAACAAGAATGGAGGCAGCACAGCTTGGGGGTGAAATGGAGGTGAACTCAACCCTGTCTGACTCTTGCTCTTTGCGGGATCACGCAGGTCATGTGACCCTCCATGCGTCCGTTTCCTGATCTGCAAAAGGGAGGTGGAAACTGTTCCTGCCCCATGGGGGTTTGTGAAAATGGGATGCGATAGGATATGCAAAGCACTAGGTGCGCATAAGCATTCAGTAGGTGTTGTCTAATGTTATTGCTATTGGTAAACACATTCAAATCATGAGGGAAAAAGTGCATGTGTTTAGCCACATTGTTCCATTTCGGGCAGTCTGTATTCCTTGGTGCAGATCCATAAGTCCATCGGCATCGGTACCCGTCTTCCTGGAAGACGCCCTTCCACACTCCTTGCCGTGCAGGCTGCCGGTGAGCGTTTCAGCTGTGTAGCTGAACCGTCTTTATTTCACCGTCATTCCTGAGAGGCGTGGTCACTGGGTGTGGAATTCTAGATTGACAATTCTTTCTTCCTTTCAGCGTTTTGCCCCACTTGCCTTGCTTGTTTCTGATGAGAAACCTGCTGTTTTCGTCATGTTAGTTGCTCTGAGTTAGTGTGTCTTTTCCCACTAGCTGAGAGCAGTGACGAAGCCATGTTGAGGTTTTCTCTCCATCACCAGGGTTGGGCGATTTGGTCACAAAGCACCTGCTGTAGTTTCATTCATGCTTCTTGTGCTTGGGGTTCGTCGAGCCTCCTGAATCTGTGGGTTTATGGTTTTTCTCAAATTCGGACATTTAGAGGCCATTATGTCTTCAAGTATTTTTCTGCTCTCCTGTCTTCTCCCTCCCTCAGGGACCTCCATGCCACATGCATTTGGGCTATGTGGAGTTCCCCTCAGCTCCCTGGTGACTATTCATAGATTTGAGGGGGTTTCTCTCTGTTTCATTTTGGATATCGCCTATTGCTATGTCTTCAAGCTCACTAATCTTTTTGCTTAATCCCATCCGGTGTACCTTTCATCTCAGGCTTTGTCGTGTGGAGTTTTCATCTCCAGGATTTTTATTTGGGTCTCTCTTATAACATCCTAGCCCCTGCTTACATGCTCAGTTTTCCCCCTGGCTTTTGAACGCATGGAATACAGTTATGGCAACTGTTCCAACGTCCTCGTCTGCCAGTTCTGACCTCCGGGCTAGTCCTGGGCTGGTTTCATTAATTGGTTTCTCTCCTCGTTGAGGGGGACCGGGGGTCATACTTTCCGCTTTTTCTACACCTGGTAATTTTTTATTGAATGCCTGACGTTGTGAAGTTTACTTTGTTTGGTGCCGAATCTTTTTTATTCATATAAATAATCTTGAACTTTGCTTGGGAAAGCGTTTATTTTGAAACAGTTTAAACCTTTCGGGTCTTGCTTTTAAGCTTTCTTATGCGGGACCCACAGTGGTTAATCTGGGTTAATTATTCCTCCCCCCCGAGACAGAACCCTCCTATAATGTCCCCAGTGGCCCTCAAATCATGAGGTTTCCTGTCTGCCTGGTGTGTACTCCTCATGAAACTCAAACACATTCCAGGGCCCCCAGTAGCCCTGTCTCGGCCAGGGTCACGTTCAAAGACCCACAGTCCAACAGGCAGAATTTATTAATAAAAGCAATCGGGCCTTTACTTACGAGTCTTAAAAAACATTGAACTGACCGAATCATTAAGTCCTCTGACTTTCTCGTTTTTCTCCCACACCCACACGTGCTTCAGAGCCCTGTGCTGCTGAACCGCCAAAAATGCCCCTCCCAGCGTCCAGGGGTCCCCCCACCCATTCTCTTGGTTCTCATGGGTTGACTGCCACGCTGCCCGCCCTCCAGACACTCAGGACACAGGGCATGCGGGACGCGCCCTGAGCCAGAACCCTGCCCTCACCGCCCAGTTCCCCACCCCATCTCTCCCCCCACCCAAGATCTAGGCCGCCACGCCCCACACAGCCCTCCCCAGGCAGAGTCCATGTGCCCTTCTGGGAGGGAAGGCTGGATAAGAGGTAGGAGAGTTTGTCTCCTTTGCATTGGAGGACAATTGATTTTCTCTTTGTCCCCCAAAGTCGTCTGGTTCTGCCCTGTCTCCACTGGCACCACCCTGAAGAAGGGGACGATTCCAAACGGGATCATTGGGGCCACTGGGAACAAGAGAAGCCTGGGCCAGCGCCCCAGGAGGCCCCTTCTCTGATGGCTGGGGCCTCCCCTCCACATCTGTCCACCAGGAAGGGAGTGCCACCTCCCTCCACCCCTCCACGCTCCCCCATGGAGAAGAGGGAAGCGTCAAGGTGCCCATGAGATCAGCCTGCACGCTGTCTCCCAACTGCGGCAGCGTCCTGCATGAGGACCAGTTCTGAACCCAGCTCTGCCCACCCCTAGCAGGGCGGTGGGACCAGTGACCACTTACAGCCCCAGGGCTGGCCTTTCTGCTTTGTGCTCTTTTCACTGAGGCTCTGGGTCTGAGCCCAAAGTCACCGCCTTCAGCTACCCATAAGCAGGTCGAGCTGCCCTCCTTCCAAGCCCCAAGTTGCTCGACTCTCATCCTGCAAGAGGCAGGCCAGGCCCATCTGAGAGCAGAGCCATCAGAGGGCACGTTTGGAAGAGAGGAGAAGGAGTCGGGGGTCCGGGTGACCTGGGCAAGTCCCACCCCTCTGGATTGAGGTCCCTTCCATACACAGGACGCCCGTGCCTGACAGGCCCCCTCTCCTGGCCCCCAGCGCAGCAAGGCTTTGTTCTTCCCAGATGCGCTGGGCCCCACATCCACGCCTTTCTTCCCAGTCCAGCCTGCCATCAGCTAGACCACAGCCAGACTACGGGGGCCTCCTCCTGACCCTCCTGCCACCCTCTGTGACCCAACCTGACCCCGTTCTTCTGTCTCGCCCACTGACTGTGAGCACCGTGAAGGCGGGGAATCTCCTGTGATCGCTGCTGCAGACCAGCGGTTCTCAATGGGGGCCATTCTGCCCCCAGAGGACACTCGGCAATGTCTAGGGACTTTGGTTGTCACAACTGGAGGTTGCTACTGGCACCTAGTGGGCGGGGGCCACAGATGCTGCGCAACACCCTACAATGCACAGGGCACCCCCACGACAATGACACAGTGCCACTTGGCCACAGGGCTGAGGGGGAGATCTGATAGAGACTCCTCACCTGGCACAGGCACTCAATAAAAGCGTGCACATGAACGACTGAGAAACGAATTCGTGGATGACAAAGGATGAGTGGGTGCTCCCCAAGCTGTGGGGAGGCTGACGCGTGTTCTAAGAACACTTGTGGCACTTACGTAGACACACTCATGGCAGGGGTCCCTGCTCCTGCCCCAGCCTGTGCCCTCCACACCCTACTGTCCATGCCCCCTGTGCCCACACCCTCCACCCAATCCCCACTGGGAAGCAGAAGCCACCCCACCCACGGCCAGCACTTTCCAGTGGGCAAGCCCTCCCTCCCGCCCGCCTACGCGGAGGAGAAGGCCCAGCCCTGCCCCTGAAGGCTCTGTGCCCAGGGACAAGCCACCAACTCCCTGCCTCTTGTTTCCATTCCATGAGGCAGCCATGGCCACCGCCTTGCCACCTTCCAGTACAGTCACAAGAACGAAACAAAATACTGGGTATGGAAGCACCTGGTAAACTGTAAGTGCGGCACCCCCCAAGGGGAGCAGCCCCTGGTCCTGCTGAGCTCCTCAGGCCCAGCCCTTTCTCCTCTCGGGCACCAGACCCCTGGGCATTTTGTCAGGCAGGCCTCCAGGGCCCACGTGTGTGTGCAGCTGGCAACTGTGCCGGAAGCCGAGCAGCTCACGGGCTCTGGCGCGCTCGCTGGGAGAAGGAAGGAACGAGGCAGATGGCTCGTGGGCAGGCTGGTGGCACCACCCCATGTGGGCAGTCGACACAGACTTCTGCGTGCTGCCTCCTCCACTCCGTATCAGGAGCCACCATGGAAGAACTGGCTTGGCCCAGGAGACAGGCCTCCGGAGTCTCGGCCTAGCTGTCTGTCCTCCAGGAACCCTTCCCGGTCACAGCTCCACCCACCACTTCCACTGAACATGGATCTTCTGGCTCCCTTAGCACCTGTGCTGCCCTCGACCTGCCCACCTCACACTGGTGGAGGCAGACGGTGGCTCTGTGGGGGCGCAAACAGTATCTGATTTTCCCCTTTGGATCTCTCACTACTCACTTCCAGCTTTAAACTGGCATGTGTGACTTACTAAGAAAAACATTTACAGAATGAGGGATGAATGGATGGGTGGAAGGACAGATGGTGGATGGGTGGGTGGATGCACAGATGCATGGCTGGATGAATACATGGATAGATGGATAGTGGATGGACAAACAGACAGACAAATGGACAGAAGGATGGTGGATTCATTGATGCATGGATGGATGGGTAGGTGGGTGGATGGATGGTGGAAGGAAGATGGATGGGTGGATGGGTGGATGGATGGATGGGTGGATGGATGGATGGATGGTGGATGGATGGATGGATGGATGGATGGGTGGATGGGTGGATGATGGATGGATGGTGGATGGATGGATGGATGGATGGATGGATGGGTGGATAGATGGATGGTTGGTGGATGGATGGATGGATGGTTGGTGGATGGATGGATGGATGGGTGGATGGATGGATGGGTGGATGGATGGATGG
>NW_017731353.1:7910127-7930931 GCF_001890085.2 Hipposideros armiger
TGGATGGATGGATGGATGGATGGGTGGATGGTGGATGGATGGATGGGTGGATGGATGGTGGATGGATGGATGGATGGGTGGATGGATGAATGGTGGATGGATGGATGGATGGACAAAAGCATGCTAAGCCCATACGTGGAGAGATCATGTATGGTAGAGGTAGACAGAGGCAGGCCTGGTCCTGGTCTGGGCCTAGAGCCCCCAGCAGATGGCCCGAGGACAGCAGTCCAGGGAAGCAGGACCATTGTGGGCAGAGCCAGAAGGAACGCAGCCCTCATACGCCTCCCTGGAGCCCAGCAGCCCCGTCTTCATGAAGGTGCCGATTGAGGGAGCTCATCAGCAATAGAAACTGAAGTCTGAGCTGCTCCAGCCCTCCTGATAAAGTGTCTCTCACAGTCTCGCCACAGCCCTGGGACCACACTGCCTGCAGAGGGTCCTCCAGGGGTGAAGAAATCCTTGAGGCCAGAGCAGGGGCAGGATCCCTGCCCAGGTGATTCAAATGACCTTATGAGCCCTCCCCTCCCACTCCATCCCCTCCCTCCATGGAGGAAAAGTCACAGATCCAAACACCAAGGACTTTAAAAACTACCCAGTTCGGTCTGCCCCGTCACCTGCTGACTCGGAGGGACTTGAACATCCACCTGATAGACCTGGCCCTGGCATCTGGGAGGCCAGAGGGAGGCACGGGGACCTGCCAGTGCCAAGAGCCCATCCCCAGGAGCCTGTGGGCACCTGGGGACACATGGAGTCCCTAACCCTTGAACACCTGAGAGGCAGGTGTGATCACCCTATTCACAGGGGAGGGAGTGAAGCCCAGAAAGGTCCCAGCACCTGGCATAGGGTGACACTGAGGCACCAGTCGCACAAAGAGGCTTCGTTGCCTGTCTCAGCTCTGGCACGCTGGGTGACCCTGGGCAAGCCCCTTCCCTCTCTGAACCCCCCTTCCTCTTCCTTAAACCACAGGAGTGGATGAAAGGTTCGCCGAGGAGAGAGGGGGCGAGAAACACCAATATTCAAGCAAGCGAGTTTATTAACCTGTTGGGCTAAGGCCGAGAGGCGTCAGCCCCGACTAAGGGAAGGGTCTAGTTTTTATAGGGTGGAGTAAGTAACTGGTTGCAACAGCTGGTGGGGGCAACGGCTGGGGGCAACGGCTGGGGGTTTTCAGAAAATTTCTACTTGTGCCAAGCAGGATATGAATGATGTATTGCCCACTGGGTTTTGCACCAAGCAGGATGCAGGGTGTGGTCCCGTTACTGCATGGCTAAGCTGGCCTCCAGGGCGAACAGTACCTTTCGGTAGAGACGCACCCCCTTCCTAGGCGTCTTTCAGCTCCCACTACCCAGGGCCTGTCCCTTTCTGGAACTCTCTGAGCATAGGACCAGGTGTCCAGAGGGACAGCCCCATGGACACCTTTAGTGTGACGAAAGAGCAAGGGACATCTTTATGGGGAAGGATTGTGAGTTTGAGCCAGCTAAGAGTTTCTTTGTTTGGTGACCCAGTTCCTCGAGGGGAGGGTGGGGATTTTGTGTCAAGTTGGAACAAATTAAAATGCATTTGTCTTCCATTCAGAAGGATCCCAGCCCCGAGGGGAAGCAAAGCGTCGTCTTATTCCAGCATGCCCCGTGCCAAGCCCATTTGCAGGGACCCGGGCAATCCTGGCTTGGGGACAGAGCGGCGGGCGCTCGGCGGGGCTGCAGCTGACCCCAGGCCGGTGCCCTGGGTGACGCATGGGAGCCCCATGTCCACGGCCATGATGACCCAGGCTTTCGGATGGTGCCCCCTGTTCCTCGAGGTGCCTCCTCAGTCCTGGAGGAGGTGACAGTCCTGTGAGTCCCCAGCACGTGGTCAGCTCTTCATAACTTGGATGGTGGTCTGAGATGGTGCTCGTGGGGGAGTGGTGATAAGGACAGAGGCCCCACGTTGAAGGCTGTGTGCCAGGCTCTGCGCTGAGCCTTGTTCACAGCAAGCACCACTCTCACCTACCGGCCACCCATCACCGCCAGCAACACCTCCCTGGCCTGGACCACCTCCAGGGGCTGCTCCTGCCCCATCACGGCCTTCCTGCACTGGGCCCAGCTCCCATCCACCTCACCTGGCCCCCAGCCCTCTCCACACAAAACAGATGGCAGAGGGGCCCAGCAGGACCTCTTGGGCGACTCCAACGCCTCCCAGACAAGCCCCACACTCAGATGTAAGAGTCCTGGGGCCCAAGCACAGGGTGGTTCACATGCGTGGGGGACTGAGGGGAGCTGAGCAGAGGCAGGCCTAGGGGACTCAGGCGGCCGCAGCCTGAAGCTCTGAGGGCAGCGCTGAGCTGTGCCTCCCACGGGGGGCTGTCCAACTCCCGCTCTGGCCTACAGGGGCTCTGCTTGCACCCCTGGTCGCCTTGCTGCCCTGGCCCACGACCCTCCAGGCGCAGATGCACCCTCCACCCACCCCTCCCAGGCCCTGGCATCTGTACAACAGCACACACCTGCTCATGCCACGTGTACTCACAGGTATCAAGGCTCATCCCATGGCCACGCCCACGCCCCGCCCCCTACCGCCCACTCGCTCCCCCCTCCCGGTCCTCTAAAGCCTCCCAACCGTCGGTGAGCAGTCTCCCAGCGCCCTCTCGTGGACAATCGAGGGATGGCTGTCACTGCCCATCCTGGGCCGCGGCTAGGCGCTCCCAGGCCCCTTCCCGCCCCAGGGGATGGGGGCGCCGGAAGCAGCCTCTGACAGCAAGAGGGCAGAGATCTGAAACGGATGCCCGCGGAGGCCAGGTATGGCCTGAGACTGGCTCCTGCAGTCAGGGGCTGGGAGCCTTTGAAGGAATGACCTCCGAGGTCCCCATCTATGAGCAGCTGTGATTTTAGGGCCCAGGGTCATTGCTCACAAATTTACTCAACCTACATTTACCTGAGTGCCTACTGTGTGCCCAGGGCCCAACCCGGAACCAGGCCAGGTGGCCTTGCCCTCAGAGCAACTGGTCTGTATGCTCACCCCAGCAGAGAGCTGTGCACAGGGTCTCATGGGGGCCCCGAGGAGGGGTGCATCCCACCCAAGCCTGCAGGGTGGGGTGAGGACATGCCAGGCTGGGCAAGCTGCAGGGACTAGGGACAGAGCAGGAGAAGTGGTCAGGGTCACAGGAGCAAGCGGGGAGGGGTCAGCAGAGGCCACTCTGGGAGGGCCTGGGTACGGGAGCTGTGGGGTTCTGCACAGAGCAAGGGTGTGGCCAGATGAATAAGTCAGGGAGAAAATTCTGGTGGCCTGGGGGGGACCCCTGCCCGGGGCGGGGGCCTGAGTCCACGGAGGAGAGAGGGGGCAACCTGGGGCAGTAGGTCAAGGGCTGGGGGAGACAGGACAGCCACGTAGAGGCAGAGCCAGCAGGCCTGGTGACTGGGTGGATGTAGGGGCAAGGGGGACAGCAGGGGGACCGCAGGCCAGGGAGGAAACTCCAGGAGAGATTTCTAGAGGAAGATCTAGAGTGGAGGCCAGGGAGCCTGCACGTGGCCCTGCAGGGCCCTATGGGGACTAGTGTGGCCAGTACAAGGACGACAGGAGATTGGGGACGTGGGGGCCAGCATGGCCTCACAGCCCCCCCTCCCCCACCCTCTCGCATGCTCATCCACAGTTGTCACTCTCTCTGGACTTGAAGGAGAGTGTAAGGGTGAAGGTTCTGCCTCTCCCTCCATGCTGCGGCCCCAGCGCATGCCCAGAGCCACCTCACGAGCAGGTGCCACTGCCGGGGTTCGGCCTGGCCAAGTGGAGGAATACAATTTCCCATAAAACAAAGTTATCGGTCCCAGTTGGCATGAGCCAGTCCATAGAAGCCTGCCTGATGGGGCTGTCTGTGCTGAGGGCCTGCTGGGGAGGACCTCGCCACTGCTCCCGCGATCAAGGGGGGACCATGGCCACTGCCGGACCCAGTTCTCCATGGACGTCTGGCTAGGGCGGTAAATGCAGACCCCATGCTCTGCACCCCACGACCAACGGGCTGGGCAGAGGACAGCAGCCAACGGCCGGGGCGTCTGCTTGAGGGGTGCAGCTCCCTTTTCTCCCAAGTTACTGAGGCCACTTAATGCCCTGGTTCTGGCCCCAGCCTTCAATAACGGACACCTGATCAATAGTGTGATGCTTACTTTTACAAGTCAACCTGACATTCGGTCGGCCATCATTCTGGTGTGCCTGCGAGCGTGTTTCTGGATGAGACTAATATTTTGACGTGTGACTGAGCAGAGCGGATGGGTCTCCCCAGCGTGGTGGGCTTCGTCTAACCAGTCAAAGACCTGCATCGACCCAAAAGGCCTGACCTTCCAGTGAGTGACGGGGCATTTCCTCCTGTCTGAGTGCCTCAAGCTGGCGTGTCAGCCTTTTCCTGCTCTCAGACAAACTAAAACGGACACTCATGCTGGCCCGTGAGCCTGCCCACTGCAGGTCTTGGAACTTGTCAGCTTCCATGATTCCGGGAACCGATTCCTCACAGCAACCCTCTTCCTGTACATACGCATCCTACTGGCTCTCTTTCCCTGGAGACCTCTGACTAATAGCGTAAGGAAATGCCGCTATCCCCTGAAAGGGGCCCTGACTCTGCCCCGGTCTGAGTCTCAGCCATGGTCACTCCCGCCCGTGAGACCTGCCACTTCTAAAGTCGCTGCCCAAGAGGCTACTGGGCCACGGGCCCTCCCAGGGGCTGCTGAACAGGTGCCAGATGCCGACCCAAAGTGCACAGGCCACCAGCCTCTGCCAGGACTCATGCAGATGACAGGGCTGCCCTGAGCCCAGCTTCCTGTCCCAGGAGCCACGTCCAGCGATGCGCATGGCCGTCCAGAGAGCACTCTCGTTCAGTGCACAATTTTGCTGACTCGTAAAGGGGAACCATGGACCGGATTCTGCGCTTGGCCGAGTGCCAGGCATGGCTGTGCAGGCTCCGGGCCCAGACGCCAGCACTGTACACATGGGCAGCCCATGGCCATGTCTTCACACCCTGGGAAGCAGGTGACACAAACAGGGCCACCAGGGCGCCCCTTCTCCCCCTCTGGGGATTGGACTTGCATCATCAACAGCTTCCAGGGGGCGCGTGGTGAGAGCGTGGGTTTCAGAGTCAGATAGAACCAACCCCTTTCCGCATGTGACTCGCCGTGTGACCTTGAACTGACTTCACTCGTCCGGGCCTGCGTGTCCCGCTCTGAAAATCAGGTAATGTCACCCACCCCAGGCATTGGGACAGGTGCTCTGATTTCTGGTACGTTATCAAAACCTGGTGGAAGAATGTGGTGGCCAAGGGGACAGTACAGGAGTTGGGAGCCTGGCGGGAAGCAGGCAGGACCCCTCTGAGAACCACTATTTGGGGTGGGCCGCCCACCCTGGTCCCCTGGGCCAAGCCGGCAGCTCAGTCCCTTTCCTTTTCCCCCAGGAGGGCCAGCTCATCAACCCGGCAGGGCGTGGGGGTCCCATCACGATGGACGACCATCCTCTAGGGATGGAGGGAGGGCAGGGACCACCACAGGTGGCATTTCCACAATGCGTCCCTTCAGGCATCATCCCGAGAAGTGTCCATTGGGTCAAACAAATCTGAGAAATTCCCTACAGCTACTCACGAAGTGCAGGAATGCAGGGATGGCCGGAAGCATGGGGAACTCCATCCAAAACAGCACGCCCCAAATTTATCTGACTGGACCTCCTCTTCCCGTGCCCTGCCTGTTCTGAAAGGACACTGGGAAATTCTGCCAAAATGTGTCTCAGAGCAAGTCGAAGCGTGTGACATCGGGACCCTGCGCTGCTCTGTGACACCTTCAAGCCCTCCCTGCCCCCACCCCGCCCCAAGAGCTGAGTTCTCTGCAGCCCGTTGGGGACAGGAAGTCGCTCACTAACAGCTCACACCCGTGTGCGGGGCGAGTCGGAACCAGGCGCTCCACAAATGCACTTTCCAGAAACACAGAAATGGTAGTCTTCCTTCCGGCTGGCACCGGGAAGGAGCAGTGTGGGCGATTCAATCGTGACAAGCGAGCGCTCCCCAGAGTCCCTGGTTTCCCCTCTTAGACTAAACAAGACCTCAGAAATCCATGAAAACAACTTCGAACTCTTCACCCAAAGCTTCTCCACCAGGAAGCCATGTCCGTCTTATAACTGGTGCTGCCTGCAAGGAGGCCTGCAGGGAGAAGGCCACATCCAACTGGCACTGTCTCCAGATCACCATGTGGCCTTGGGCCTGCCCTTCCCGCTGTGCCCAGGTCCTCGGCCCTGGACCCTGAGCTGCATTCTGTGAAAACTTGGAAAAGAAACGCATAATAAGCGGTCAGGTTGCGGGGGGCGGGACTCCGTCTGTACTACATTGTGCTGAAGGGTTAACTCTAAGCAGATGGTATGTTGGGATGGGGTGGCACGTGTCCATCTGTCATCTGGACTCAGGGGCTCAGAGCAGAGGACACACACTCCAGTGACCATGACACATTCATCATGGGTCACACATGGCCTCTTTCGTCGTACTGATGGATTTGTCTGTGCACTTGTATGTATTAATAATATAATGAGGGCCAGCCGAGCGGCGCATTGGTTAAGAGTTGGCTTGGGACACCGGCTCTGAGCAGCAGGGCCCCGGTTCGGATCCCACATGAGGGCCAGTGACACTGCCCTCGACAGATAAGATGGTGAACAACAGCTCGACCTGGAGCTGGGCTGCCATGAGTCACCGGCAATGGTGTAGGCTGCAGTAAAGCCGCAGTGGGTTGCCATAAGCTACCATGTGTGGCCGGCAGCCAGCGTGAATGGCCGGCAGCCAATGTGAGCTGCCAAGAGCCGCCGTGAGCGGCCGTCCAGAGGCCGGCAACCGATCTGCCTCACCCGGGAAGAGCGCAATGATGATACCAACATGGGCCAGTGAAGCAACGTCCTCCACAACTAGACTGAAGAACAAAAGGACAGCAACTTGTCTGTTCCCCTCCCCCCGATTCCCCAGCGCTGTTCCCCTCCCCCAATTCCCCAATAAAATCTTTTAAAAATAATAATAATACAATGAACACCTTTAGCCCCCAAACCCCAGAATGAAAGTGTTACCTTCCACGCTCCCTCCATCCACCTTCCTTCTCTCCCCCCTCCCTACGCCCCCCCCCCAATCCCAAATGCAAACGCCAGCCTGCCCTGTACATGCATTTGCTTCCTCTGGTTTTGTGAAGTTTTATCACACACAAACGTATGCCCAAGTCACCTCTTGCTGAGCTTGGTGCTTTGTGGATAAGCTTCCTCTCTCACTGGCGGTGCCTCTGCTCCCCTGCTGTGGTTGTGCGCTGCTGGGACAAAGCTGGCCCGGCCTCCTGCTGTGCTCTGGTGTGTCCCACTTTTGCACAAATTGTGCACTGGGTGCATTTGTTCAAGAGCCTCCCAGGCCTCGGGGGTCAAGCTTTCACTTTACAAGACAGGCCCACATTTTCCCACAGTGGCTATTCAAATCTATCCTTCCACCAGCGAGAGAAGGTCCTGGTGACACAAGCCCTGGCAGGGCAGAGTGACCCACGACCCACGTGCATCTGATACCCAAGGCCCCAGGGCCCTCAGCCTTCTCCAGGGAGAACCTGCCAGTGCCCAAAGCTGCAAGGGGCAGTGGGCAACTTCCATCCTGGCAGAGCATGGCACTGAGCAACTGAGGATAGGCTTACCCACTGCCAAGATCTGGGTAACACCCAGGCCCCCAGAACCTGCCCACCCCCAGGAGAAGCCGCTGGGCAGACACCCCTCCAGGTGGCCTGATTCAGGCCAGAATTAAATGCGCTGCCCGGTGGGTCGGAGAGTGGTTCTGAGATCAGCCTCTGATCACCAGGGGACAGAACGGAGACCCTCCTCCCCCAGGGCCCCAAATGGTGCTGCCCTGGGAAGGGGACCACGCAGGAGGCAGAGAGCAGCTGGTAGGACGCCCATGCAGACACAGTGCCAGCTCTGCCGGGTCACCCCTCTAAGCCCTCCCAGCTCAGCAAGGCAGAGGAAACACAGCCTTCGCAGCATGTGGCAGTCAGCTGTGCAGAGCAGAGCAGAGCGACAAGAGACCTCCCTCCCTCACCAGGTACGGAGGAGACTAAGAAAACTGCTATGGCACTTCTTTAAAGAGAAACCGATGTCCAAAGGGGATGTTTCCGTGCTCAGCTTGCAGGGAGCATGAGCTGACCGTGGCTCCCCAGGGCGGGCTGAGGGTGTTGAGACTGCTTTTTCAAGTATTTAAGCAACAATAATCCGCCGCCCTTGGCGCTAATCCGAGGCAGGGCGTGACTGCCCCCTGCTGGACACTCTGTTCCCTGCGCCCAACCTCTTCAGTGGGGGAACCCTGGCACCCAGAGGCCAGAGCAAGCATCTCTGCAAGAGGGGAACAGGACCGGTCCAGCCCCGCTTATTGAGCGCCAGACACGTGCCTCCTTCAAGGAAGCTGGCCCTTGGGTTGGAACATGTAAGCTAATTACCCGACTGATTTTGACAGAGCAGCAATGTACAGTGGAGCTCCAGGTGCTGAAAGGGCATCAGCTCAGCGGGGGAGCTCGTGCTCTATGACAAACACGTTTTTACACAAAACTGTGAAGCCTCCTATATGATTTTCTGCCACAACCCAGGTTCCCACGTGCCTTGTCCCGTGCACAGTGGGGTGTGCCTAGTGCAACACTGCTGGCCCTGCACTAGTCACTCCTCTCCTGGGGCCGTCTGGGCGCCTGGGGACCTGGAACAGCACCCGGTCTCCACCCGCTAGGTCACAGCAACTGTCACACGTCCCCAGTTGTCACAACCAGGGACCGTGCCTCCAGACATGGCCATGGGTCACCTCCACCGAGAACCACTGATGTACAGGGAATGCTTTTCTAGGTTTTTGGACTGTTTTTGAGCCTGGCTGGAGAAACAAATGTTCTCTTCTCCATGCCATCGGGCAGGTCTTTGCAATTCACTGGGATGTTTCCCGGCGGGAGAAGCCCCAGAGCGCAGGACATTGTTCTGTGGACAGTCTGCGTTTTGCCAGACGCGGCGTCCATGCCCTCCCCTGTGCATAATCACTATACGTCCTCCAGGTTCCCATTTTTGACGAAGCCTCGTCACTCCTGACACATTTCGACAGCCTCTCCCACAGAACGGGCTGGAATGTGCCTTCTGTGAGGGAGATTGCGACGCTGGCCTTTCATCTTGAGTATAAGCAGCAAGGCAGGTTCCTATCAGAGTGAGTCTTGCAAGATGCCAGGCGCACAACTGCCTCAGAGAGAGAAGGCCCTGGAGCCCCAGCCGGAGCCGCGCGTTTCTGAACATGCCGCCCGGCTGGGTCCCTCTCGTTTCTGTGCGTCCTTCTGAAGTGTGTGTAGCTGCTCTTTGCCAGCTCGGCTCCTCCCGGCAGAGCTGGCGCCTGGTGCCTCCCGGCCCCCCTTCGGCCCAGGTCCTTCCGACAGGTGCGATGGCCTCTGCACCTTAGTCACCTTTGTCTTCTGTGAGGCACAGGAAGGAAAATTTCGATTTTCCCCTCAAGGCTTTTACACAAATAAGCAGAATACCACGCAGCAGGAATGAGAAAAAGATGCACCCATTTCTTTTTCTTTTTTAAGATAAAATTTAGTGAAATTTGTCCTCTGTTTATTCTACTGGGTTTGTTTAAATTCTTTGAACGTAAAAAAATATTCCTAATAGGCACTTTTTCCAAAGCTAAAATGTTATAATAGAGCTTCCTAAAACCAAGATGACTCCAAAAATGTCTTTCAGGAAAAACGATTGTTGTCTTTAGCTGAAAAAATAAACCCGTACAGACTCTCCCAAGAGAGGTGGTTGTCTTTTTTAAAAAAAAATCTTAAATATTTACTTGAAAGGCGTGAGTCTGAGCCTCCTGGTACGGACACGGCTGTGTGCACCGCCCACCTAGAGATCACATAACCCAACAGGAAAGGATATGAAACTCCATTTTCAGGAAAACTAGGAGATGAGTATGAACTGCAGACTGAAAACGCAGGAAAAGGCAGGAAGTGAGCCTGGGCCAGAGGAGTTGGGAGCAGAAAGACAGGAAGAAGCTCAGAGCGCCGGTGAGGGTCCCAGGCAGCCAGCCCAGGAGATGTGGGGTTGCTCTGAAAACACTTGTAACAAATGTGGGGGCTGCAGGAAGAGGAGGGAGTCACACACTGGCCAAAGTCCCCCGGCCCAGCTTCGTTCAAGTCGGAGAAGGCAGGGGACACTCATCTTTGAAAAGGAGCCCCGGGCTCACCTCCATCAGTGCCCTGCTGGAGGGCCGTTTGGAGTTTAAAAGGCAGAGCACAAACTTGTCATTGACCAAAGGTTCACAGTGCACCGTTAGGTCACAGGCTTGTCAGTCACCGTGGGTGTGGGGACTGTGGCCTCACTTACCTGTAAGGAAGCTAGCTTCCCATGGCCCCTCAGCCACTGCGCCACACGGCTAGGATGTGAACCCAGAACTGGCTGGTGGGTAGCCCGGGCCAGCCCCGGGGTGTCCTCACACTGTGTCCCCACAACCCAGCCCTGTCCTGGGCCGCTTTCTCCCTGCTTTCCCAGGGGACAATTTCACGAGTTCAGGCCTCCAGAGAATACAAATAGATTAGAAATGGCTGGCCACTGTGGGTGCTTTTAAGTGTCCCTTTTATAGATTTCCTATCTTCTGTATTTTCCACACTAAACCTATATCACTTTTATAAGTCAGGGAAAGCAATACAAACATTTTAACGGACTTGAGTTTACATCATCACCTCCCCTAGCGTGGAGGCCGGTGCTGCTCCAGGTCACGGCGCCCCAGACGTCCCCAGGCGAGGGGTGACCCTCCAGCCCTCACTGCCCTCTGGACCTGTGAGGTATCTCCAGGGGGCATGGCTGGATTAAATGTTTGCAAATATGGGAAGCGATCCAGGGGAATTCAGGACATCGGTGAGTCCTCGGGCAGGTCGTGGGTGTAGGGTTGAACACGGGCTTGATGAAATCGCCCAGGACTGGCTTTCTTGAGCGGGCAGCTCCGGCTGGCCCCGGGAGTGTTATGCCTTGTGGGGACACAGCCTCCACCCATGTAAACGGGGTCTGGTCCGCAGGGAGGTGCCACACTTCCGGGGCTCCCCCATGTCTGCTCCTCCCGCCCGCCTGGCTCCTTCTCAGCAAGCATTTTACAAAATGCCGGGAAAGGCCTGTGGCCATGTCACCCAGCCCTGACCGCAGGCCACAGGGGTCCTGCCCGGGGAAGCACAGCAGGTGACTGGCAGCACCCAATGCACCAGCCCAGGGCTTGGCTTCTTTGCTCATTTTTTAACAGTTTTATTGTGAGATCTTTCAAATGCCATCAAACTCATCCATTTAAAATGTGCAATTCAATGACTTTTAGTATATTTACGACACGTGCAACCATCCCCACGGTCGATTTTAGACCATTTTCATCACCACAAAGAGAAACCCACACCCTTTAGCCATCCCCTCCCTCAGCCCACCTCCCAGCCCAGGCCCCTGGCAACATACTCTTGTCTCTCAATTTCCCAACACAGGACAGTTGCTGCTCTGGTTCCCCCATGCTCACCCTGGGGGGGGGTCTCCTGGGTGGAGGGGAGGACCGTCCCCCCTGAGCCAGAGCGCCCCTTCCTGGGCCCTGCACACAGCAGCAAGCTCGGATTCCAGCCCCCAGCTGACAGAAGGCGGAGCCGACTCCTGCTGGGCGTTTCCTCCAAAAACTCCTATTCATCCACCCAAACTGACGTCAGTTTGGGGGAGTGTTGTCAGAGCAACAGCTTGAGCCCAGAGTACAGACTGGTCATGACTTAGGAACTCTATAGCAAGACTGCCGCCTCTCCAGCTGAAGCTAAGACGGGACTAACTGGGGACTAATTGTGCCGAAGGAGTCACCTGATCAGATACAGGTCAGCCCTGCGTGTCTGAGCGAGCAGCTGCTGCTGCTGGGGGGGCGAGGCTGAGATGCGGAGGGCAGAGAGCTGCCTGCTGGCAGTCCTGGTCCTCTCGTCAGAGCACCGGGTCCAACGGCAGAGATTGTCCCAAGTAAGGGAATCGCGCCCCTTTAAATAGCTCCTCGACTTTTTCTTCTTTACTTTCACTGCGTTTAAAGGAAACCCAATCACTTCCCAGCTTGGCAAACTTGCTATAAATGTAATGTCAAGGTCGTTGGAACTGTGTGCACAGACGAGTTAGAACCTGTTTAGTCTGAGGTGGCGGCTAAGACCCTTCATTGCGAGAGGAGGGGCCCTTCACAGCAGCGAAGACGCCCCTTAAACTCATGGGCAAGCCCCACACTTCATCCAGGTGAGCGTGGACGCGGCTGGCTGACTTCCCTTCCCAGGCAGCAGTCTGGGGGTAGGGGAGGTGACCCGCCTGGGCTCAGAGCCCCGCTAGTTCTTAAAAAGCTAGTGAGGAGGAGCAAACAAGCCCAAAGGAAGTGAAAGAAAGAAAATGGTAAAAAGATGGGTAAGAGGAGAGAAAAACATTAAAAACGTAGAGACCCAGGAGGAACGGTACGTGGCAGGAGCCACAGAGACACTGCTGGTCTCAGCTCTCTCGTGTAGACGGCTGGGAGGCCGTCACCCCATCCTCAGAACAAGGAAAAGATGCACAAGCAAAACCAGCGACTCTCTTTGGACCCGTCGGAGAACTGAGGCTGCGGCCAAACTGCCACCCCGACTCCTGGAGAGACAGGAATTCAGATGGTCGAAGCCCAGACCTGCTCACCCGCAGCGGAAGCCACTGCAGCCCAACTGGCAGGAAGGCCGACTACGACGACGCTGGGTCTCTGAGCAACTGCTGGGGGCCACCGTCTGGGGGCCACGCTCGCCACGGGTTTTCCCTTCACAAACCCCACCAGGTGGTCCTGGGGAAGACCTACCTGAGAAGGCCCCCTAGTGTCCCTGGCAGGTGGAGGGGGAGAGTAACGCTGGTGACACACACCAGGGCTTTCTCCATCCCCTCCTTTTCCGTACCATTGTCTAGTGGGTTTCCTGCAGGGTGGCAGCAGGGCCGGGGGCTCCATCACTCAGGCCCCGTCCCCTCGGCCACCCCCAGGCTGCCGTGTCCTCCATCGGGGGGCACACAGGTCTGATGTTCCCTTTTTTAGGAGCCAACCGCTGCAGGAGTGGTGCAGTGGTGATATTCTATAAAAATATCTTGGAATGCTTCCATAAAAAAGGCTCCCTTGCATCCTATTTGGCAAACAGCACGACAGAAAGGGAGGAAAAATGCTAATTCTTCCTCTTCACCTGCCTGTCCACCTCTGGCATGTGGGGCCCTCGCCAAGTTTTACTCCTTAATTTGTCCCCAGAACAGGTCTCAGGTTCGGTGTTACTCTGTCCATCTGAGGCCTTCAATGAAGTCTTGACACCAGTGCCTAAGAAAACTAGACGATACTGTCAGGGCAGAGGCTGTAATACACGTTCTAAAGTTTCACCACTTTTATCAACAAAGGATAAGAGTGCTGGGTTTGGGGCAGGATGGTCTGCGCAAAGCTCTCTGTTGTCGGCCTGTCCCCAGAGCCCAGGGCCCCTCTGTCTCCTGGTTAGTACCTTCAGCTGAGGGACTGGACGGGTGCTGAGACCTTTCTCAGGTAGTAACCGCTCCCCCACCCAGTCTCTCAGCCAGCTCTGGATTCTTCAGGAAAATGTCCGTCTCTCCTTTTTCAATCACAAATGTTCTGTCCTCGGCTCCTTCTTCTCCTCAATCCTATAGGCCTGAGGCTGGAGTCTTCAGACAACACCTGACGTGGCATTCTCTGCAACCAAGACATCAAGACCAGCTTTGGGTGTCTTAGGGAGTTCCAGCATCATGTCATAGAGGCCTTCTTTTTCTCTAGACACAGCTTTGTTCTTTTCCAGTTTAGCCAGAGACATTGGGGAAGATGCACAGAGCAGAAAGCAGATGTCAAACTTACCTTCTCTCCCTGGAGTCACCTTTAAATGTCTTGGGTTTCTCCTTCAAGGTTCTAGATGGAGTCCCCTCTCCAGTGAGCTAGGGGTCCGGGGTGGCTATCAGCGCAGAGGCCGAGCACAGAAGAGCTTCTCAGCTGTCACAGTGATGCTGTGTGACACTGTGTGACGCTGTGTGACCGGGGTCCCTTCAGACCTGAAGACCTCACATGGTGTCAGCATAGTCTGTCCCAGGCTCTCAGAGCAGGAGTGGCTTCTCGGCCAGAAAGTTTGCAGGGCACTCCTGTCCCTTTTTACCCTTGGTGACAGAGGCTGCAGACACTGATAGTGGCTTGGGACACAGCGGGGCCTGGCCAGCTGCTGCCTGAGGCCGCCTTCCCTTCCCTGAGCGTCTGCATCTGATGCCCAGCTGAGCTGCAAACACGAAGGCTCGTTGTGTGTGTTTGTGTGCGTTCAGGCTGGAGTGAGAGCAAGGCACTGAGACTGCAAGTCAGCGGGCTCCACGGACTGAGAGGAAAGGTCATTCTGCCCAAGTCATCCACGTGAGCGAACAGCTGGTCACTCCGCTAGTCACTCGTGTAAACGCCTCCATGGTGCTGTGTGGCCCAGCACCAAGTTTGACCCTGGCTTCCACCCTGAGAATTACGTCCGGGTTTCACATCGTCTTATCGGTCAACCTCCTCCCGCCTTTCAGAGTAGGACTGCGCAACCGAACCCTGTTTCCCTGTGACGGGAGACCGTGGTTTCAGAGCGTGGGGGCGGTAGGTTTCTGCAGCTGGTTCTTACAGTAGGGCTCATCCTGCTACGTAGACAGAGCGGGGGGTGCTGGCTGGGCAGGGAGGTGGTCTCCAAGTGCTTCACCTTCGTGCCCGCCACCGACGCAGGGGCCTGGGAGGGCGGGGGCAGCTCGCCTCCGTCCCTCCCTCCACCCGAGGTGTTAGGTGCGTGGATGTCCATCCGGGTCTGGAGAATGGCAACGCTTGTCACGCTCAGGGAGTGAAATACTGTAACCACCGTAACACCTGGGCTCCAGGGCAAAGCTGGGTCTGACTTTCTGATTGAAGGGAGGGGAAAACCCCCCTGCCCCTGGCTCTGCACCCACCCATCCTTCCTCACGCTCATCTCTGGCTGGTCAGTGTGGCCCCTGACCTTCCTTGGGAGGGCAGGTGTCCCCCTGCTGCACCCACCATCAAGGAAGAGGAGTCCTATGGGTCAAGGGGTGTGGCAAAAGCCACCCCACGATGGAGCCTGGGTTACACCCACACACTAGCACCCACAGCGCCCCCTTCCCTCCCTAGCGGGCCCAGCGGACCTCCAGGACCCAGAGCCGCGCCCTCGCCCCTCCTCATAGCCACAAGGTCATGACCTGGCTGAGAGGAAAGGTGGGTAGCGTTTCTCAAGTAGTGTACCTGAGGGAAATATTCCCAAGACAGAACACAGAGTGCTGTGGTGGGGGACATTTCTGAAGGTTGCTTTAGTTTGAAATTAGACGGTGCTTTCTGGAATGGGGAAGGCAGGCTTGGGGCATGGATTTCTCTGTCCCCCGTGGTCATCTTTGAATTTCAGGTCACGGGTGGTCCTTTGAGGAGAAGGCACAGCTCTCCACACACCCCTACTTCTCTCTAATGGCACCAAACTAACTGCTGTACAAAAAATCCATAAACCTTTGTCAGGCTTTGAGGATTGTTCTCACCATCCCATATGGTGAAAGGGACTCAAGGTATACGAGGTCTGACAATTAATTTCCTGATCTAGAAAAAGTGCTACATCCCTCATTGCTGAATATCACTACAGTCACCTTCGAAGTACTCCCCTTGGGAAGCTATGCACCGACGCCAGCGCCTAGTCCACCCTTCAAAGCAATTTTGGAACTCTTTTTTCTGGAATGGCCATCAAAGCTGTCGTCATATTACCCTTGATGTCCTGAATGTCATCAAAACATCTTCCTTTCAATATTTCCTTTATCTTTGGGTTAAGAAAGAAGTCATTGGGGGCCAGTTCGGGTGAGTAGGGAGGGTGTTCTAATACAGTTATTTGTTCACTGAGTAAAACTCCCTCCCAGACAGTGCTGTGTGAGGTGGTGCATTGTCGTGATGCAAGAGCCATGAATTGTTGGCAAAAAGTTCAGGTCATCTAACTTTTCATGCAGCCTTTTCAGCACTTCCAAATAGTAACCGTGGTTAACTGTCCAGTTGGTACAAATTCATAATGAATAATCCTTCTGACACCAAAAAAAGGTTAGCAACATCATTGCAACTAGTTCTGAACTTGTCAGACCTCCTAAGTCAGGTTCTACACACAAATGTAAGTCTCTAATTGCCCTTCCCAAACCCAGAGAATGTGCAGTGGATGCCCTTTTACTTTCTGCCAAAGAAAAACTGAAATAGAATAACTTCTATGGATTCAGGAAAATTCCCGAGAC
This sequence comes from Hipposideros armiger, assembly GCF_001890085.2. Taxonomy (NCBI): domain Eukaryota; kingdom Metazoa; phylum Chordata; class Mammalia; order Chiroptera; family Hipposideridae; genus Hipposideros; species Hipposideros armiger. The sequence goes on from NW_017731353.1 coordinate 7,926,391, forward strand.
TTAGTGTGAACTCTCTCTTGCACGCCGCCCCACATCCACTCACCGAGGGCGCGGACCCCTCCTCGGGACGAATTTTGCTGGAATTTGTTTCCTCCGTCGCATTTGCACCATTTTAATCCTGATGGTTAAAATTCTAGTTCAGATTCTAATATCTAAAACTTATAACCTTATAATTTCTTGACACATTCCCAGCAGCCTCTTCCACTGAATGGAGCTTGGATCAAATTTCTGAGGAAGATTTAACCTGTTAACTAAGCTTTGCCTGAAACATGGACAGAGAGCTGCTGGCAGACGCTCTGAAGCCCAAGATTCAAGTAGTTGCTTCCAAAGGAATGAAGTCCTGGGTGGGTGGTGGACACAGGCCAGCAGCTCAGACCCCCTTCCGGGCCGAGGCGCCACAGCAGAGACCCCTGGGGTCACGCCTCAGCCCAAAGGACACTGCTAGGCCAAGGTCACCTCCTTCCGGGAACAGCCCACATCCAGTGGCCTCTGTGCAGGGGGTGTGAAGACCCAGCCACTTCCCTCAAATGGACAGTCTGAGAGGCCATCTCAGCGGAGGCCTCTTCTGTTCTATGCATGTCACAGCCAACTCCCTCTTCCCTGTCCTGTATCCAGACATCGCTGACCTGGCTGATCTCCCCTCCACACACACAACACACACATATATACACCCACACACACACACACACACACACACACACACACTCACACACACTCGCACTCACACACACGCATACAGACATTTCTTCCCGTCTGTGGGGGACTAACCCCAGGTGGCTCCTGGCAAAGATGCCCGATTTCTGCTGGCTGTTGTGGCTTTCACCTTTTCAGTATGTTTTTCCTACTTTCGAAGGGGACCCCATCCCAGCCCTGAGCCCCCGTCCCAGGTACCTCTCGGAGCCACCTGCAGGGACCACCAGGCCCTCCAAGAAGAGGAGAAGCACAGACTTCCCAAAAGTGCCTAATAAGGGCCTTCGTCTGATTTATTTTCTGCAAAGAATCTGAGCGAGAAAATCATTTCCCCCCTCCAATCTTGAACTGGAAAATATCCTGCTCTTTCTTGAATAAATCTGAGGTGACGTGTCCTCGGCTTCCGTTTATGATGCCCACTGGGCCCTCCTGAATAATTTCCTCTCAAGAGGCTTATTTTCTGCTCTAGTTTAGAATGCTACCTTATAAATAGACAAGCTTAACGTCACGTCGTCCCCTGAAATGGTAAGAAACTGGGTAAAATTCATGCCAGGAGAATTCTAACAACCTGACACTCAAGAAATAAAACCGAATAAAGCTGTTAAAACTCGCTTCTGAGGTAAAAGGTTTTATAACATGCTGTGCAGACACAGAATTTCCAAAGATCCCATCGAGTCAGCATTTATTTTCCCCTGGCTCTGGGTGCAATATGCATATAACTTCATTTGCATACATTAACATTCATATATTAACATTCCCATTAAACATTTCATGAGAGTTCCTTTTTTTACATACAAAAGCAATGCTCATGATTTTAAAAACTGAAACAGTATAAAAGGAACAATAAAACACCTCCTTGCCGACCCCCACCCCAGGCCACTCCTCAGAGGGCTGCTCTCAGGCCCAGACAGGACAATGAATCTGTGCATCCATTGGCCAGAGAGCAGGTCACATGATACCCCACCACCCCCACTGAGAGCATACCTGGATGAGGCTTTCCGTGACCTGCTCCCAGTGGGCCCAGACAGACCTCATTCTTTCCACCAGAGGCTCAGCCGGGCGTAGATGTGACATCATTTTTCACAGTCCCCCTCAATTTGGTCGTTTCCGGTTTTTTGCTTTGAGAAGCGAAGAACAGTCTTTGTAGAGACGCGCCTGGACGCACAGTGAGCAGGACCTCAGGATGGATTCCTTGAAGTGTGATCCAGCATCTCACATTCCACAGACAGGACCGGGTGCATAAGTTGACCTCCTACTGGGGACCATCAACCTTCCTCCAGTGGGAAATGGTGTCTTCTGTCAATTGAGCGTCTTTAATTATGATCAATTGAGCGTCTTTAATTATGACAGCATCGCTAACTCCTTAAGGGGAAACAGATAATAAAATAAAGGGCCCTCTGGCTTCAGCCCCTCCGTGTCTTAAGTTTTTCTCTTATTTTGAAATTTAGCCATTAAATCAGTGAACACTCATGAAATCTCAGAGTGACAAAAGCTACCCTGGGCCTTACCCCAAAGCCAGAAACCATAAAAGAAAACTTGATAAACTTGGCTATATAACAAGTTCAAAACTTGCGCACTGCTATGAAAACAAACAAGGGAAATCCCAAGTGACAAGAAAAATGAGAAATTGAAAAATAAATGTGATGCACACGAGGGAACAGTAGTGATGGACTAGCATTCTTAACAGGAACAGCTCTCAGGTAACAGAAAGACACACAGCCCAAAAGAAAAAGAAAAAGTGTGCAAAGAACACGTACAGGCAATTTTCCAAATGGCCAATAATAAAATGAAAAGATATTATCAGAGTAAGAGAAATTCAAATTAAAGTGATGAAAAGCTGTCTTACCCATGAGACTGCCAGAGACGGCAGAGAAGGAAGGCCCAGTTCAGGCCCACTCACCCACCCGAGGGCGGACAGCACCATGGCGGCGTTTCTGGAAGGCATTTTGGCAAAATGCATGCTAGCCTTTGGTCGATGGTGTCTTCTAGGAATTTACCCTGAGGAAATACTCAGCCGCTTCCAAGGACGTATCATCAATGGTGTTCATCACCGCACTATTTTAACTGTGAAGACACATGCCAAAATATTTACAGTCCATATTTCTGGGCTGTTAGGTTATTACTTAGATACATTTTTTCCAAACTTTTGATGATGAACAAGTATGACTCTTATAATGCAATAATACTGTTCATTAAAAACAATTCACTGAAGCATTAAGATAATGTTTTAATGGGTTTCTTGACACTTGGCCCCAAATTCCTCAGATAGTAAGACTACAAATGTGCCTTCTCATGCCTTATAGAAAAAAGCCCCTGGTTTTTTATTCTATCAAACCTCTGAGATTTTCCTTTCTTTTTTTTTCTTTTTTTTTTTTAATTAAATTTACTTTATATTTTTTTCTCAGTTACAGTTGACATTCAATATATTAGTTTCAGGTGTACAGCATAGTGGTTAGATATTTACATAATTTATGCAGTGATCCCCCCATTAGTCTAGCACCCACCTGGCATCATATGCAGTTGTTGCAACATAATTGACTATATTCTCTAAGCTGTACTTCACATTCTTGTAACTACTTTCTAACTACCAATTTGTACTTAATCCTTTCACATTTTTCACCTTGTTCCCCAACCCCCACCCCCGGCCCCCGCACACCCCCCGACACCCACAACTATTGGTTTGTTCTCTGTATCTATGAGTCTGTTTCTGTTTTATTTTGTTCTCTAGATTCCCTCTGGCATTTTCAAGGCAGAAAATGAACCCCCGGTCCACCCCCAGTTACATCTGGGTTATGGCCACAGAGGCCGCAGGGATAGACAAACGGACAGTGTCTGTGTCTTGCTCTGGATCAGTCCGGGTCCCAACTGGCTTAGCGCCCTGAGCAGCACCTGGATACCACAGGCCTTGGGCAAAGGTACCTGGACTGTTTGAATTATAAAACAAAACTGGAAAGGCGTTCAAGGCCGCCAGTTCAGTGAAGAGGCCAGAAACAGAGCCTGACTTGCCGCCCAGGGCAGGTCCTCAATGTGTTCCCCTCCCGCTTCCCCAACAGGCCAGGCATCCAGGACAGGTGGGAGGGCTCTGACATCCAATCCCTCCTGTTGGAACCAGGCTGCAGGTGTGCACTTGAGGCCAGTCCCCCAATTCCCTCGGACCCCACTCCGACCTCCAGCACCCGCACACTCTCAGATGCCCAGGACAATCTCTTGAGTGACTAAGGGAAGTTCTCCCAGGTCCTTACTGCTCGGAAGTTCTGGTTTCTACTAAACACAGGGCTGGCGCCCTGCTGCCCCGGGCGGCCCCGCTGCCCTGGGCCAGCTCCTCATCCATTCTCAGCCTCAGGTTCTTTATTTCTGAGTTTGGGGTGAGGCAGTAAGCCCAGACTCACGGAAGCATTCTGCAAAAGCAAGGGCAAACGCGGCTGGAGGCCTGGGCAGTCTCCTGGAGGGGAAGCTGACCCTGAAGCACTAAGCTTGGGGGGACCTGGGGACAAGGTGGGGAGGAGCGAAGGGGCCAGGTGGAGGGACTGGCCCCTCTCACCGCTGGGAGGCCGGGTTCAACCCGGAGCTCGGTGCAGACTCACAGCGCGAAACTTCACCTTCGCGGCCCCGAGAAGGAAGGAGACGCAGGCACGTTGCCAGGCACGCGGGGGACCCTAGACGTGCTGGGGCTTCTGGAGGCTCAGCGGCCCACGATCACGGCAAGGACATCCAGGATAAGGGCGCCATCGGCGCGCTCGCCTGCGACCCGCCCCTCCCGCCTCCGGGGTGGCGGAGGCGGGCGGGCGCTCGCCGGCCTCCCAGCGCTGACACGGCTCGAGCCCCCGAGACAGGGCGGCCGACGGACCCCG
>NW_017731353.1:7931801-7973025 GCF_001890085.2 Hipposideros armiger
CTCGGCCGAGGGCCCGGCCCCCCCGCGGAAGGGCAGCCACGCTCCGCGCCCGGCGCGGCTTCCGGGAGGGTCACGGAGCGGCCCCGGTCGCCGTGGAGCGCAGCCCCGCGTGGAGGCCCGGCCCCGTCCGTGCGGGGGGTGCTCGCACCTACCTGGCGCCAGGGCGCCGTCGCAGACGCAGAGGTCGCGCCGGCCAAGGCAGCGCGGGTGCGGCGCCCCCGGGCAGGGGGCGCCCCTGTGCTCGGGGTGAAAGGGCAGGACGGGGTCAGCGTCGAGGGCCTTCGCCAGCCTCCGGCCCCCCAGTCACGCGCGGTGGCACCGCCGCTTTACGTGGGGAGACATTGCTGCGATGGTGTGAGGTCTGACCCCAGCCCGCGCCCACTTCAGGTCGCCCCGAATGGACCCTCACCCGGCCCTCACCCCTCTAGCCGCCCCGAGCGGGGTGGGGGGCACCCGGGAAGTAAGAACAAGAGCTGAATTGCTTCTGGTGACTCAAGAAATGTCACCATTGGGGGGGTGTTTCGTGCAGGAAGCCAGATCGTTAGGAAGAACCATAAGCCAGGTTTTGTCCCCCTGAAGGTGGGTGTCTAGCCTGAGAAGATGTCAGGGTCCCTCCACTACTTTTTAAAATCTGGCACCATGTGGCTTCGGGGTGCAGGGCTGGTTGTCCCCACAGCCACCCTAGAGACCTGGTTCTGGGCCCTCGGTGCAGGGTGGCAGTTGGACAAACCTGAGCCCCTGGCGTTAGCTCACAGTTCTCTCCAAGTGCAGTTTAGGGGAGTTTTCCAGAGTGATTCATCTCACGCAGTTGATTGTTTTAAAGCCACAGGCTGTCGCTGGAGATGCCCTGTGAATTCTAACCTCATTCTTCTGCTAGGTAATTTGACAACTCAGAAAACTGTTCCTAGGAGTCCAAGCTCTGTCTGCAGTCAATTAAGAGTCATGAACTCAGCAGACCGTTCGTACAGCCCAATGGCTTTCTTCCCCCAACTTTGCTTCCAACTTTGTAGTGTAGAAGCCACTACAGCCTGATGCATTGGGGTTCGTCCCTGGGCCCTTTTTAAAATAGTGTTGCTGTTTCAGGAGTTAATATTCTCGATGTAGACCCTTCACAGCCCCAGGCCTACTCAAACGTCTGGTAATTTCTGTGATTTTGAATAATAACTACTGCCAGGCGGGCACAGGTCCCCATCAAGTGAAAGAGCCCTCCTCTACCCCCACACCCCCCCACAAACCCCGCGCGTGCGCGCGCGTGCGCACACACACGCGCACACACACACATTGTTGGTGCCTGCTGCTCTGCGGCTGTGATGTTACGGGAGGGACTGTGGGCTGTAGTGGCTGCCAGGGTCTGAGAACTGGCAGATAGGTTCACGTACTCCCCCAGCAGCATCCTATAGTATCAGATCTACGGCCAGACAGTGGTAAACTAGTTGTGATTAACTGTATTTGATCTCAGAGTAAGTTCTTTCAGAATTTATTTTGAGCCCTTAAATTGATGCTATTTGTTTCCAAAATACATACATATATGTATTTACTAGCTGTGGCTTCAGCCTCTGAATTAGATGTCTCTGCTTCTCTTTAGTCCTGGCAATCCAAAGTCCATTTTAAACGTGGGTAAAGGGCGCCATGGAGTGCAGGTGGAGCCACGGAGACCCTGGGCCTGCGACCTTGTGCCAGGGTTGGCTGCTGTGTCGTCAGACTGAACCTGGACTTGAAGAGAGTTTCAAGTAAGTGCAAGAAATTCTGTTGCATTGTGGTTTCACTTTTTGAGCACAAATCAGTAATAGCAAGTGACTTGCTGTTGAGTTTGTTGCACCCTCTGGTGAGTCGCCGGTCACACCTGGTGGGGCATGTCTGTGCCTAGGTGGCTGGGCCACGCTTTCTTGGAGGAGAGGACTCTGGTGTGTAAACAAGATTACGTGTTCTGCAGAAAGGAAGCTCCTGGTAGAGAAAGGTCTGTGTCGGAAGCAAAGCAAATCCACAGGCCGGTTTCATCCCACCCCTGAGCTCCCCAGGGTGGTGAGAGCCTTGCCTGGCACCGTTTTTGGGGTGGAACTCAGTTTCCTGTTTCCATAAATGCAGTGCTAGGCTGCCCTCTTGCATCTCAGCAGCTTTGCATTCCAGTTGGTGGGGTCGCGATAAGGCAGACAAACATGCTAAAAATTAGCAGATATCTGGTGTGTCATGTTTTTCGGCTTGACCTTTTGCCAGCCACATTATGGCCCGCTCTGCAGCGGTGGTCCCCAGACCTTCGGTGTGGAAGCTGTTTGCCACCTGGTCATCAGTGTTCCCAGGACCTGCCCCGCAGTTCTGCTGACAAAAGCCACATTTGGTCTGAAACACGGGACCCGTGGGTGACCACACAGGATGAAAACACGGCATGTGACTGTTTTGGGGGCAACTTGTATGCTAAGTAGCCAAAATAATGATATGGTTGCATGAGACCATCTAGCAAATACATCTGACATCTTTGAACAAAAAGCGACTGAAGATGTTTGGGGAAGTAATTGTCGGGTTGCTCACGTCACACAATGTTTCCCTGCAGGAGCTTGCTGCTAATGTCCAGAGTGACCCAACCCACGAAGGCCCCTAACTAACCCAGGCTCAGAATCTCATTCTTTCAACTCACAGAGAACTGTCTGCGGCCTCTCTCTCACTGGCACCCCTGGACAGCTTTTTGAGGTAAAGGAGACCTGTCTTCTTGCAGAGACGATGGGGGCCCAAAGTCAGAGCCGGGGCAGGGGGGTGGGGGTGACACGGGTGGGAGGGTGTGACACAGGTGGGGAGAGTGACACAGGGGTGCTACTGCGAGTGCGTGCAGGCAGCCCAGAGACGTTTTCTCATCGGGTCTTCACGGCAGTCCCACTTCATAGCCCAGGACACAGGGCCACGAAGCCTGCCTCACGTGGGCCCCCAGCTGGCCGGACGCTGACCGGCCACAATGCCATCACCTCACTCAGTGGCATCTGAGCAATGTGCTTTCTTTCCCCAGGATGTGAACCGGACAGACAGACAGACTCAACTCTGCACATCCCTCCCTGTCCGCTAGGATGTTTCTCATGAACGCCCCTCCTGTGCTTGCTCTCCAGTCCACATGGGAGGCCTTCGGCCCGCTGGGGAGCTGTAGGTTTCCCGGCTGTTGCTCGGAGGCAACAGAGGGCGTGGGGGGCACGGCGGTGAGTGCCAGCGTGCACATGATCATCAGCACGCTTCAGGGCGCCCGGGCTGCGCAGGGCATGAGCCATGAGCGCACCCTGCACGGGAGCCAGAGGGCAGAGAGGGGCCATGACGACCGTTGGGGCACCAGCCCCACCTCGGCTGCCTGTGGTCTTGCTGCTGATTTTGACCCCAAGGGAGATGAGCAAGCTGCAGATGTCGGCCCCTCGCTGCTCGATTCCGACAGTGACGATTCTGTGGACCGGGACATTGAGGAAGCCATCCAGGAGTACCTGAAGGCCAAGAGCGGGGCCACCCAGCCCCCCGCGGCCGCCAATGGGGACAACCGGTGCAAACCAGAACCCCCTAAGAGCAGCACCCCGACTGCCCTGTGTCCCCCAAAACTTGCAGCTGGCTCAGGAGGTGTCCCAGGCAGCTGCATGGGGGCCAGCAAGGACCAGGGCTCCGCGTCCCCAGTCAGTGTCAGCAGCGAGGACTCCTTTGAGCAGAGCATCCGGGCAGAAATAGAGCAGTTTCTGAGTGAGAAAAGACAGCACGAGACCCCAAAATGTGACGTGTCTGTGGATGAAACGCCAGACCCCAACGACAGCTTGGCCAGACCAGCACTGAGATCTAGCACAGAGCCGATCAAAGTGCATCGGCAGGATTTGACGGGAGTGCATAAGGAGTTTGTCTTCCGGAAGCCGCCCCGGTTGGCAAAGGCGACAGCACAGCCCAGAGGCCTCAGGTCCAAGGTCACCACTGAGCCCGAGAGCGTGGGCAGTACGAAGCCAGTAGCCCCGAGGCCAGCTGCCGCCTGCCGCCCCGCGGAAGCAGCCCAGAATAAAGGTGGTGTCAAGAAGGGCGTGAGCCCCGGGAGGAGGGGGCAGCGGCTCAGGAGCGCAGCCCTGGTGCGCGAGGCCTCCGACTCCAGCAGCGACGACGGCATTGAGGAGGCCATCCAGCTGTACCAGCTGGAGAAAAGAAAGGAGGCGAGCGCGGACCCACCGCAGAAAACCTCCCCGGGGGAGGAGCAGGGGCCCGACCTTCCTGCACACGGCTCGAGCCACTCCACAAAAAGTGCCTTGCCCGAAACCAACAGGAAAATGCCAGGCAAGAAGAGGCCAGTGGCCTCGAAGACCATGGACCTCGGCCCCGGTGGCCTTGACCCGGAGCACCCCTCCAAGCCGCCAAAGGAAACCAAAGCCCCTGCCCCGCCAGGAAACACAGCTGCCAAGAGCGAGTGTGTGGACCGGGCCTCGTGCCGGGCAGACACACCCACCGAGCTCATGTGTGCCGAAGCAATCCTCGACATCTCCAAAACGGCCCTGCCGGCCCCTGGGGAAGGCGGCGACGGGCCCCTGTCCACCAGCCTGCTCCTCCGTTCCCCAAATGCGCCTTCCCGCTCAGATGGGGACAGCAGTGCTGTGGACAGCGATGACAGCATAGAGCAGGAGATACGGACGTTTTTGGCGCTGAAGGCGCAGTCGGGGACTTTGCTGGCCAGAACAGAAACCTGCCCACCGTACGCACAGAGCCCGGTGCCGTCACCTGGCCCCAACGGCCAGGCTGGTGGCCCCAAGGCCCCGAGCTCCAAGACACAGGCCCCATCGCTGAGCAGTAAAAGGAAACGCAGAGGAGGCAGCAGCACTGTGCGGCTGCCCACACCCAAGAAAGCGAGAGAGGCAGTAAAAGAGGGCGCCCTGGACGCCGACCACAGCCAGGGGAGAACACAGCCTGGCCGGGGGAGAGCCGGCGAGGCCCCCGGAAGGGAGGGCGAGGCCAGAGGCCAGCCTCTCCCCTGCAGGACGGTAGGGCTGAGTGACGAGGACATGGCCCCAGACGCGAGGGGCGGCGTGTCACCAGGCCAGGGGAAGGCGGTCGAGGCGAGGAGTGTAGACGAGAAGGAGAGCTCCGAGGACAAGAGCAGCTCGCTGGACAGCGACGAGGACCTGGACACTGCCATTAAGGACTTGTTACGATCCAAGCGGCAGCTCAAGAGACGGTGTCGGGACCCCAGGGCCGCAGGCAAGAAGAAGGTGAGGTTCAGCACCACTGAGGCGCAGTTCCTGGACCAGCTGGGCGGCTTCCAGAGAGACTGGAAAGACAGAAGCCCACACTTGCTGAAAAGCTGCCTCTCAAAGTCCAAAAAGGACAGCAGGGAGAACCCGCTGAGGAAACCTTCGCGCGTCTTTGGCAGCCAGACAGAGAGCACGAAGCTGGGTGGCGCTGGCCCCCTGGACGTGCCCCCGGCCTTCTGGTCGGGGCCAGGAGTCTGCGAAGGGCACCTGTTCTCCAGCGAAGCGAAACGCCGCGGACTTCGTGGCCTGGCCGCCAGCTCCAGCTCCCGGTCTGATGACAGCAGCTCCGTGGACAGCGACGACAGCATTGAACTGGAGATCAGGAAGTTTCTGGCAGAAAAGGCCAAAGAGTCCGTGAGCGGTCCAGAAATTCCAGGAGGGGGTCCCACCAGGCTCGGGCCGGGGAACGTACCCAGGCCAGAGCTGCTGTGCAGGAAGGTGGTGGCCCCGGCCCTGGCCCTTCAGCCTGGCATGTGCACGCGGAGCCAGAGGGGCAGGGGGACCCCTCAGCCAGCCGTGGGACTGAGGGCCGGCCCCCATGCGGCGCAGGCCTGCCTCCCCGCCGCTCTGGCCAGGGGCCAGCTGGTGCCACCCAGGAGTGCCAGTGGGACTGTGTCTGCCAGAGGGTCACCCACTGGTAAGAGAAACCTTTATTCTCACAAAGACCAAAGCCCACGAGGGGCCGGGCCTGCCACCGGGGACAGAGCTTTTGGTCAGCTGTCCAGTTGTGCGGAAGCTGGTGCCCGGGCAGGAAGCCCCGGTGGGGCCTTGCCCATGAGCTCCAGGAGACGGAGCACACTGACGCGGAGCCCGGGAACAGACAGGGAAGGGGGGCCCCAGGCTGGCCTCACCCTCCCGTGGGGCGACTTTGCCCGCCAGAGCCAGCTGCAGAGCACGTGGGTGCTGAGCTCAGAAGGCAGGGACACGGTGTGGAAAGGGGGCCTCGGGGGCGAGAGGGAGAAGGGGCCCGAAGGACAGGCCCCATGCGCACCCAGCCTCCCCCCGGACCCCAAGAGAGCCCTGCCTTTCGCAGGCTTCTCTCCGCTGCTCTCCACACAGTTATTCCACTTTGGGAAGAGCGTCTCCTGGGGGGCCAAGCCAGCCGGCCTCTTCAGCACGCCCCTGAGCCTGCCTCTGCAGGGCCCGTCCTTCTCGGCCTTCAGAGAGCCCCCGGCCAGCCGTGGCCCCGTGCTTGGAAGCTCCCACTTGCTCATGAAGAAGGAGGGTGGACACTGGCCCAGTAGGAGGGCATCGGCAGCGCTCAGCTTACATGACAGGAGGAACTCGGGGTCAGAGGAGGCCATTTTAGACCTACGGTATCGACGGAGCATGATGGAGACAGACCACGATGACCCAGAGGCCTGGGGCAGCGACGCCAGTGAGCTGAGTGACACCTCCATGGAGGAAGGCGGCGGCGGCCCTGTGGCCAAGGGCAAGGTCCTCAAGCTGTGAGAACACGCCCTGGTTTCCACATGTGTGGATGGCACGTGGACGTGCGTGCGTGTGATGCTGTGGTTAAGGGGTGAACTAGCAGGAAATGATGTCTTGTTTCACACGTGTGTCCTGGTAAATATGATTTTTGTAGCTTTTTTGTAAATTATTTAAAGTGCTGTAAAAACTATTTTTGGAAAATATAGTTGTTTGATTTTGTAGCGAGCCCCTCATTGTAGCTTCTGTGGCCTCCATACAAGTCTTAGGTTTGCAAACACTTGGCTGTGCCCGTCACAGCCAGGTTTAAAGGGACTCAGATTGATACTTTGGGGTTATCGCTGCTGAAAACGTCTGGCTGTGCCTGCAGTTCAGCCTGAGGGGGCAGCAGTGATGCCCGCCCAGGGCACCATCAGAGCCCCCAGTCGAGGTCTCTGTCGGGAGGCTCCTGGCCAGCACTTCTTATAGAGGGGACCCCAGGCCTGAGAGACCAGAGCACATCCTCGGAACACTGCAGTCACAGCCTCCGATCAGAAGAACGTGTCAGAGCACAGAGACCAGCCAGCACGCTGGCCACTCCCCGCTGCGTTTGGGAATCCCAGCTGAGAGCTCGGCACAGGTCCCACTGGTTCCCACACGAAGCCTTTGTCATCTTGTGTCCGATCCCGTTCAATGACTTCATGGTTCTAACAGCTCAATAAACCTCTTTTTATTTGGGAGCTGCTGTCCATTTTTAGGCCCGACAAGGTAACGGGCAGCCTGTGTGTCTGTAATGTCCGTATTCTGAGCTGTGCTCACCAATGAGCTTGGCTGGAGCTGCCCAGACAGCTGGAGCACCAACGACAGCACCACACCGTCCAGGGAGCAGCCGAGCAGACACTTCCCATGGTTTTCGGAGGGCCTGCCTCCCAGGGCCACGTCGTCCCAAGTGTGGCACTGTCAGTGTTTGAGCACAGAAGAGGGGAGAGCATGGTGTCCTGTGCCTCCCGTTCTGTGGCTGTGGCAATACCTACAGCTACTGTAGAGAAAGGAGGGACAGATGTGTCCCATGGGGCTGGGCACTGACCAGTCACGACCTTGACTTACAGTTGTCCGGCAAACTTGCATCGGTTGCCCGGAGTTTGACAGCTCACGTTGTGACGTCGCTGGGATGGCCCTGGAACAAGGTTGACTTGGCAGCTGAATGTAGATGGTATTCTCACTGCAAATGAATTTTCCACATGGCGTGCGCCCCTGGGTTTTAGCAGTGATTCGCTTCTGTACCCCAAGGTGGACCTGCACCAGCACTCACAATCGGTGTCTGCCTGGTCGGATGCCATGACAAGTGGGCCCGTGGACTTCGTGACTGTCTGGTGCCTGCGTGATGTGCATTTGAGATCCCCATTGTCAAATATTCATTCACTGAAGTGCTTCCAGGAAAAACAGTTTATGTAATCCATGCTTTAAATTTTATTTAATTTTTAACGAGTGCGTTTAACACTCAAAAACAAACATCAGCTTGTTTTGTATATAAGAACCATTTTCTAAAAGCTAATAAATCAAGCACTGCTTATGAGCCTGTTTGCAGAGTTTGTCCTGTGTGGGGTGGCCTTCGCAGGATGTCACAAGCACCCAATGTCTGGGACCTGCGGTGTCGCACCAGTGCCATCAGCACATTTAACACTGAGCACCTACCTCGCTGCTGCTTCCACCCATCCTAGCCTCCCCCAGACCCGGGACCCCTCACACCTGCCTCTCTTCCTGTCTCCCGAGTTCCCACCACCTGTGTGACACTGAGCCCCATTCTGTTTGCCTACCGTCACACGTGCCTTGTTTTCACAAACCGGACATAAGCCTGATTGTGCCGGCCCATCCCTGAGACAGCCAACAGGACACGTTGTGCTTCACACCACAGGTCGACTGGCACACGCCAGGGCCTTGGTCAGAAGTGTCCCCTGCGCCCTGTCTGGAAAGGGCACTGCAGTGGGGGCAGATGGGAGCGCCGTCGAGTGACAACTGGCTGTGACACTTGCAGCCTCTGTCCCACACTTCTGCTGGCCAGGGCAGGACCTGGCCACGTATGGCAGTGTCACAGAAGCCGCTGCCTGAGATGCTAAATGCACACCCACCTGCGGAAAGGGTGCCGGGCGGATGATGTGTCACTGAACCCAGCTGTAATTGTTAAGACCTACAGACAATGACACCCACAGAGCTGCTGTCACCTCCCAGGGAGTGAGGGGGTGGGTCTGTTTGCCTGGGGCTGGGGTTTATTTCATTCAGTGCGAGGAAAAGGGGGGACCCGATTTTAAGGGGTATCTGGTGCTCTGGGGCAGGTTAGCGGGGTCCCTGTGTCTGCAGTCAAGTCCCGCGGAACAGGAGTGGGAAGAGGGAGAAAGTCCTGTTCGTGTTCAGTACTCACCACCCACGTCCCCATGTAGGGAGGGTCTCCTGCGCCCAAGAGTCACTCTTACCTGTTGCCCAGAACCTGAATCGTCAGGTGGCAGGTTTTCCCAGCCTGAGATATACTTCCTCTAGAAAATCGAGCACTAAATTTAAATATTAGCACCTTATCTGCGCATAGGAAAGTATAAAAAGTATTGCTACTCGATCCCCACTCCTGGGAAATTAAGGGCCTGTTCCCATGGAAACAGCACAAATCCCACCATCCGTTCCTGCAAACCACAACCAGGTTAATACCAAGCACTGCCGCTAGGGGGCGGGGTGGGCGCAGTGCACTGTTTGCAGAATCTTTGAGGCGTCTGCTATTGTGTATGCTGGACGGTTTTTTTCAGTGTTGATGTAGTTTATGTTTGAAACCTCTTATTCTAATTGACTATAATTAAAAGATTAAAGGTTACTGGAGGAAAATACACAAACGTAAATGAAAATATACAGTTAGAGTAAGAAGTGACTGGTTTGAAGCTGACCCAGCAGCTAAACGATTAGTAAAGGCCATGAGACTTCACTTCCCAGTGTTAGCTTTCAGAATGGACTCAAAGGCCAGCCCGAGCAAAGACCTACTCGTGGATGAAGACGGGTTTTCAGGAAGTAGCCACGAAATTTATATTTTAAAGTTGGAAGCTGGCTTTTGTCACCCCTAATGTTTCAGTTGCCATTTCTATAATCGTTCTGATGGATTTAAGATTTTGAAAGAACTCATTACAAAGGTCAGCGTGAGGGGATGTCATTTTCATTTCTCAGCCACCCATTCTGTATGCTGTCACCCCAAAGAGAACAGTTAGACCTGTGGCTCTAATCTCTTCTTTTTCCCAGGGCTCAATACACAAAGATTCCAGTTTGAAAATATGTTAACAAGGTAAATTTCACAAGATTTATAATCACTGGAGTTCCTGTATGACTTGTGCAAATATGTAGAAAGTTAGAGCCAGAAAGTGGGGTCAGACGCTGGTGACCTCCCCCCTCCCAGGACACCCCAAACGTGGGTTCAAGCCCAGGGCCTGCCACAGGCCCCTCCTTTGGACCCTAATTTTCCCATCCAGAAATGGAGGTGCAGGCATAAGCTTGCCCCAGGTGTGCGTGACGAAGGAGGTGACAATGTCAAAGTCCTTTGATGGCAGACAAATGGAGACAAGTGGCCACCCACAGCCCACAGGGGCCGAAGCGTCAGAAGAACAGTGGCTGAGTTTTGGGGAAAATGGACATGTAAACCAAAGGTATTTCTGTTTTCCAGCTTTCCAGACATTTATTCTATTTGTCTATTAATTATTAATAATTCTATTATTTCTAAATATAGAGGGTAACTCATTAGCAACTGTCACAGAAACATCAGTGTGTTGGCCACCACCAGTGTCCAGTTATGATGCCAGCATGCACTTTGGAGCGCCCACCGGAGAGCTTGGCATCTTTTTATTTTATTTTATTTTATTTTAGGAATATAGCTATATCTCAATTTCAATGAAGTCCAATTCATGAGTCTTTTCCTTTAAGAAACCTTGACCTACCCAAGGTCATGAAGACGACATTTCCTAGGCCTTCTCCTGGAAACTCTATTTTACCTTCCCTGTCTGTGTATGGATTGGTTGGCATCTCTTTTGTTAGTTGATGTCAAGCGGGAAGACACTCCCAGGCCGAACTGGGCCGTTTCTCCCAGTTCAGTGGTGTTTCCTTTTTGCGTGCACTGTCTTGTCCCCCAGTGCAGGCGCTCACCAGTCGAAGCCGGGGAGGACAAAGCTCTTTTGCTGCTGGCTTTCTGCTCTCCTGGAGCCTCCGACCTGCTTCTCGGTCAGCTGCCCAGCAGGGAATTCATATTTTGTGGTGAGTTTAGAAACTTGGTTGAGAGGCATTCTTTTTCTCTTTTTATTTCAACAGAGGCTAAACGCAGAAGAGTTCTTAGCATTTTGGTGTTTTTAATGAGGGGTTGTAAAAACTCGTTTTCAGTTTGATGCCTGGAGTCTGCTGGTTTTTCAGCTCAGGAGAAGGACATTACACAAATCCTGGCTTCAGGTTCAGCTTTGCATCTTTTTAGTAAATATATTGATTTTCTCTGGAAACCGTTTTCACTCCAAATTGGACATTAAGAATGTTGCCAAAATGTTTATTTTGTGGATTAATCATAAAATGTTTTTAATGAAGAAATGACCAGTTGGTGTTTGATTTCTTCCCAAACTCATATGTGAGTAAACTCTCTTTGGGTAAAAATTTCCATAAACAAGAAGCTATGGATGGCATGTAACAAGGGTTTCTTCTGTCCTGAAATGAGCACGTCTTGCTGTCATAATGGAAGCGGGAGATCTATGTCTGAAAGATGTACCATCACAGAAAAGTTCTTATTGAGGGCCCTCTAACTCAGGAAACGCTGATTGACGACAAAGTACACAGAGATAAAAATCCCCTTAATACAGCTATTTCCCCACCTGAGAAAAATGTTATTCCTCGCCTGCCTTTTTTTTTCCTTTTTGACTTTTTATTGAAAGTTTAAAATGAACACGAAGAAGAGAACTCCCGTGTGGTCATCAGCCCTGCACTTGCCAACCTTGTTCATTTATTGAGCCTCTCACCCGGCCCTTCCTCGTGGCTGGAGGGTGTTCAGTGGAACTTGGAGCCTGTCCTTTGTGCTGGGACGACATGGCCCCCCTGCCTGCTCCTGCCGGGAGCTTTCTGGAAGGGCTCTGCAGTTCCCCTCTCTGGACCACTCCCATCCATGCTCACCTGTCCCTCCCCGCCTTGTAGGGTCTGTGCAGATTTCAGGTCGCTTTAGAACAGGACCTGCTCCATAATTTGTCACGAGTGTGAACAAGCCTCCAAATAAGGATGAAGGTGAACGGTGTTCAGGACAACATTTGGGTCCCGGGACGCCCACAGACCTGCTCCTTAATTACAGGCGAGTTGGAAAGTCAGGGTGCGGCAACATTTGTAATGAAAGTCAAGGCATTAGCACCTTTTCCATCTCAGATATAATGAGAAAGTAAGACATGACAGCCCCACTTGCATATTTTTCTAATCTAGAGAGGGAAACTTTTGAGGGAGAGCAGTGAATTCTGTCGCCTTCACAACTGGGCAAATTGTCAAAGATCAGGGGTGATGAGTCTCTAGATGGCCACCGCTGGGGTCAGGAGACCTCAGAGGGAGGTGTCCCCGTCCCCTCAGTCACAAAACGACGGCCTGCTGACGTTGTAACTGGGGTGGAAGTTGAGCCGGTCGTAGGCGGTGATGTGGTTGTCGGCACCTGTCACGATGCTCTTGTCCACTTGCGTGTTCAAAGTATTGTTCTGGGACATTCCACCAGCTGCAAGTTGTCTGGAAAATTTATTCGACTGGGCATAGAATACTTTCTGGAAGGGAAAAGGGAACACAGTGATGCATGATAATACTCTTAAGCAGTCAGTCCTTAGGTATTTTTGGAAGAGAAATAAGAATTTGTAAGAAAATGTCATCTCTACTCCTAGAAAGCAGAAAAGCCAGGGCGGGCAGGATGGCCCAGTTTAGCCCAGACCGTCCCAATGTATGCCTGATGTCCGGGAATAACTGTCAATAGTGCCTCCTTTCACTATTACACTGATAGAAGGGTCAGTGACGGGGCCCCCTGGGCATGGTTCTGAGCCTTGACTTGGGGGTCAGGCCCGAAGCCACCCCCAGTTCTGCTCTGACCAACTGTGCTCCTATGGCGGTTACTGGGCCTTTATTTATTTGCCTTAAAATGGACTGCCTTCGGTCACAAGCTTTGGTGGCGTCTATGGGTGAATGGGGCCAGTCCTTTGAGAGGTCATAGGCAAGGCTATATGTACTTTTTTCATCCTTTAAGAGGTTTCATTGCTAGATTCCTTCATTTCTAACTGGCCCTGATCCAACACGATTTGAGGTGTCCCTTCCACTTTGTGATGTTGGAATTTTGGGCCCTCCCACCCCACCCCACCCCACCCCCACAATGGGCTTTAGCCTCTTCTAGAGATGTCCCCCCATGCACACGTGCCCTTCCTTGCTTCCTGCTTACTGGCATCTCATGCACCGTGGGGGCTCTGCTCCCGTAAGCTTGGTTACTGGTCCTGTACACCGAGGCGGGCTCCTTGGTCCTGGCAGATGAGAAACCCATTTATTCTAATCCTGACCAAGCCACAGCTTTCAAGGATTTGGTTGATGGAACTTTGTTGGAAATGCCCCAGGTTGGTGATGCAACTGTGAACATGGGCTCCAGTGGAATGCAGTTTCACCCCACCCCCAACCCCCGAGCCCCTGCACACCTCTGCCACCCTTGCTCTTTGCAGAGCAGGCCAAAGCCCTAAAGAATTTCCAGGGGGCAAGTGCGGGTCTTCAGTGCCAGCTCAGACATGGCACATGAAATGACATGCTGTCATTTCCGGGGTAGCCCGGGAGCTGTGGCTCAGCCTCCAGACCCTGCCACCCAGGGGGGCCCCTCCACTTCTGAGCCTCCTGAGAACATGTGCCTGCAGTCTCCTGTACTGACACTACTAGACGGACAGTTTGACGAAGTGGACTGTGGGTCCAGACATCCCAGCTCTACCTCATGCTATATGATCTCGGGCAAGGTACGATCCTTCTATTGGGTTGTCAGAAAAGTCATGACCCATTTTTGCAATGAAAAACAGAAAAAAATACGTCATGAGTTTTCCGACAATCCAATACAATCCCCGTTGTTTCTCCTGGAAAACGAGGATAATAACAGACCGACTCTAAGGGATCGTGGAAGGGACTAAAGGCAGGAGGGCAGGAAAGGTGGTACACCTTCAAGTCCCTACCCAGGTGTGAGGAAGGGTGTAGGGTTTGCAACGCCTGGAAAGGCTCACAGGCCACTGACTCAGCAGGATGACGGAGGGCACACTTGGCAGAGTTGTCTTCAGCCTAGAGAAGAGTGGAGACGATTTACCCCACCCCCATTCCCCAGTCGGGTTTTGTGACTTCCCCTGGGGTCACCCACTGTCCCACCTGCATTGGCTGGAGGCCCACTGACTCTGTCTAAAGCTTTAGGCAGCACTTTGGCAGCTCATTTGACCCAAAGAGCTTTGACTCGAGGGCCAGAGCGGACTGGCGACCGGGAAGTCTTGCATACAGGACCGTGTAAGCAGAGCGGAGGACCGGCTAGGCACTTGTATGCACGCTGGAGGAGACGGCCTCTTTTTCCTCTGCGTTTGCCCTGTGGACCCGGCCGGGACTCCACTGTCCTCACCTGTAGCCCCGGAACCACGCCGGGTTGTTGAACCTGACGGGTAGGTCCTCGGCTACGCGGTAGTAGTCGCTGGTTTTCTCCGGGGGTGCCTGCGCCGCGGGCCCCACAGGCTCCGCGCACTCTCGGGGGTTCTCCCCGGACATCCTGCAACCCACCCGAGCTGCGCGAGGAAGAAACACAAGGCAGGGAACAGCCTCTCCGCAGCCCGCGCTCCGGGGGTCGCGCGGCGTCCTGTTGCTAAGCGACGGCCTGGTCACCTGACAGAGTGGGTCAGGTCTTAAAGGCACCGCACCTCTCCGGCCAGGGACCCCCAGCTGGCCAGCGGGGCCCAAATGCGAAGTCTAGCACCTTCGGGGCCAGCACCCAGGGCCCGGGCTGGCCGGGATAACAAGGCATCCCTTCCTGGGCTTGTAGTGTCAGGTACCCCGGAATGCGTGCCGGGGGCGGGGGGCAGTCATCGCGCGCAGGACACGTCCCGACATTGTCCCAAATGCAGGAGAAGGTGGATTTCTGGGCAAATGAGACCGCGATGCCGGGGCTTCACCAGCGAACTGCGGGAGTTCAAGTTCTGCAAGGACCTGACGCTCGCCGTGCGCACCAGGGGCGCTTCTGGACCCCGCGACTTCGTGCCCCCCCGGTACCCGGAGTTGCCTAACTTTATGGACTCCTCCTAAGACAAGTACTGTTTTAAAAATTAGAACGATTTTTGAGAGCGAGCGTTTGGGTGAGACTGGCCGGAGGCGACGCGGGTCGCAGGGCCCGGGGTGTTCGCTCCCACTCGGCCGGCTCGTGGGCCCCTCGGCCGGCGGGGGCGAGCTGGAGGGCGCGGGGCCGCCCCCAACGCGGTTCCCAGAGCGCCGGCGGGGACTCGGGGAGGAGGGACGGCGAGAGGGGCCGCGCCCCCCGACCCCGGCTCCGGCCCGCTCCTCCGTCCTCGCGCGTCCGCGGTGCCGAGCCGGCCGTGGGCAGGAGCCGGGCTCAGCGCCTCGCGCAGCCCCGGGACGGCGGACCTGGACGACTCGAGCGCCGGGCCCGCAGCGCGGCGCGGGGAGCGCAGTGGCACCTCCGGGCCTGCAGGCGGCGGTGCGCGGGGGGCGCGGGCCGCGGCGGAAGGAGAAGCCGCCGTGGACCCGCGTCCGCCGCCGCGGCTGCCTCCTCCGCGCAATGGCGCCGCCCGCGCTACCCCGGCTGCTGAGTGCGGGTGAGCGGAGAGCCCCTCTCCCCGGGCCGGCAGGGTCGCCGCCTGGGGACCTGGGGGCGGGAGGGGGGACGGGAGGACGCGCGCCACGAGCCCGCTCTCTCCACAGGTGTCGGCCCCGGGCCGCTCCGGCTGCACGTCCTCAAAGCGATGGCCGCGGGGCCGGGCCGGCCAAGCCGCAGGACGCTGGGAAGCACCGCGGCGCCCGTCGTCAGCGAGCCCGAGGGCGGCCCCGGTAATGCAGGTCCCTGGGCAGACCGAGGGGAATGGGGGGCCGGGCCCGCGCCAGGCCTCCCCAGTTTGGGTTGAAGTCGTCTGCCGCCAGGAGTCCTGAGCCCCCCCCCTTGGTTTAGATGTGAAACCCTGGAGGGGTCGGAACCGAGGGAGGAGAAGAGGCGGCCCAGCCCCCCAGCAGCCCCCCCAGGCTAGGTGCTGCGCTCTTAAAGGGGCCTCAAGAGTCACCCCCACCCACGACTGAGCTGGTGCCTGCCTCGCTGCAGCCCAGGCATCCGCTCCCCTCCGTGCCACTGCCCCAGGGCTCAGAGCCCTCCCCCGACTCCTGATGGGGAGTCTCAGCTGGCACTGGGGGGGACCAAAAGGACCCCAGAAACCAGCTGGGCCCCACTCCCTTCCCAGTGAGGTTTACCCAGGAGCAAAGCCATGGTCAGAACCCAGCCTCTGTCCTGAATCTCCTGAAAAGGACCCTGTGGCCCTGGGTCCCTTCAGCCGCCAGGCTCCACTGCCCCCGCCCCCCGTGTGGCCTCCATCCGGCTGTAGGTCCAGTAGGGGCACCCAGACACCGCGTCCTCTCCTTGCCCCAGATCTCCAGGACAGGATCCTCAGCGAGCCCCTCAAGCACTCCGACTTCTTCAACGTCAAGGAGCTGTTCTCCGTGAGAAGCCTCTTTGATGCTCGGGTGCATCTGGGGCACAAGGCGGGCTGTCGGCACAGGTAGGTGGTGTTCCCGGGGCGTGGGGACCCTCCTGCCTTGGGGTCCTGGAGTCCAGGGCCACGGTGCTCGTGGCTAGCAGTTTGTCTGAGTAAGTGTAGCCCCCTCCTCCTCCAGATGGGCTCACTGGGCCCCAAGAGAGGCAGGGGTTTGTCCTCAGACCCCCTCTTCCCCCCTCACTTAGGCCCCCCACACACACACCAGATTTCTTACTGTAAGGGAGGCCGACGGCCCTAGGTGGAGGCAGGCTGGTCTTGTGAGCTGGGGAGAGGGGCTGAGGGGTCTGGCGAGGCCGCCTGCACAGTGAGGGGAGGTCCACAGGTTCCACAGAGCAGCCATAACTGGCCTGATCTTGTCCCATGGTCATTGTGATGGCTGCGTGGAGACTGGATCGGGGGGCACTGGAGGGGCAGGTGGGAGGCCAGCGAGGAAGGTGGTTGTCGATGTGAAGCGGAAGGTGACGCCCCCCCCCCCCCCCCCCGCCCAGGGCATAGCTGGAGCCCAGGGTTGGGTTGGGTTAGAGGTGGGGGTGTCGGTGATCTTTACCAAGATGACCAGAAGAAGGGGAGGCCTGGGGGACATCGGGAGCTTGGGTCCTGTGAGGGGTGACCCCTTGGCCACCTTCGTGCCAATGCTGGCGGGGAGAGCCTGGGCCTGCAGGGCCACCACGTCAGTGGTCCATTTCGAGAGCACCTGAGGAGGAGAGGTCACAGGCAGAGCAGGAGGACATGCCCCACTGTGGGAGGCGGCTGAGAAGTCGTGTCACGTGCGGGCAGGGGCAGGCCCATGGCCTGGGCAGTATGGTGACGTGGGCGCTTTGGGCAGAGTCTGAGAGGAAGGCGCAGGTTCCAGATGGGAGCGAGACGGAGGGTGCAGCAGAGGTGAGGATGAGGGAGTGGCCGGTGGAGACGGCACGTGCCGTGTGCTGAGGCTCAGGACAGCCCCCTCCGCCCGCTATCGCTCTACCCGGCCGGCAGCAGGTCTGTGTCCTCGGGGTTCCCGTCCCAGGCCTGGCTGGCTCCTGTCCCGACTCCTCGCACTTGAAGCCTGGGGCTTCCCCACTGCTTTGCTGGTCCCTCAGCCCAGCCCCACAGAGGCCTCGGTCATAAAGCCCAGAAACAATGGTAATAATGACAAGTGGCTGTGAAATGAACAGCCCTACACAGGATACCCTGTTGACATGTTTAAATGTCCAGACTTCCATGTGGGGTGACTTCTGTTAGGGTACCCACATAACGAGGTAGAGCTTCAGAGGGTTAAGCCACTTGCCCAAGACATGGAAGTGGCCTGAAACCCAGGCCTGCCCCACTGTCACTCACTGGACAGCGTCCTCACTGCTGTCTGTTCTCATGGGGAGGGGTTGCAAATGGTACCCTGGGGTGGGTGCCCCTCACAGAGGACGGGGCCTGTGGAAGTGGCCACGGGAACCCTGATGGCTCGCCTGGGCGGGTCCCCGGCAGGTTTATGGAGCCCTACATCTTTGGGAGCCGCCTGGACCAGGACATCATCGACCTGGAACAGACGGCCGCGCACCTGCAGCTGGCCTTGAACTTCGTGGCTCACGTGGCCTACCGCAGGGGCATCATCTTGTTCGTGGGCCGGAACCGGCAGTTTTCACACCTGATCGAGAGGACGGCCCGGGACTGTGGCGAGTACGCCCACACCCGCTACTTCAAGGGCGGCCTGCTGACCAACGCCCCCCTCCTCCTGGGCCCCGGAGTCCGTCTGCCAGACCTCATCATCTTCCTGCACACGCTCAACAATGTCTTCGAGCCCCACGTGGCCGTGAGAGACGCGGCCAAGATGAGCATCCCTACGGTGGGCGTCGTGGACACCAACTGCAACCCCTGCCTCATCACCTACCCCGTGCCTGGCAACGACGACTCGCCCCCATCCGTCCAGCTCTTCTGCGAGCTCTTCCAGAAGGCCATCATCCGGGCCAAGGAGAAGCGGAGGCAGGTCGAGGCCCTGTATCGGCTGCAGGACCAGGCAGGGGCCTTGGCCCAGGGCCCAGCTGACGCTGCTTCCCCAGGAACACTGACCAAGCCAGGCGTGGGTCATTCCCCGTGATGTGTCCGCTCTGCTCCCAAATAAAAAAAGCAGCCAAGCCTCCCTCCGTCCTTGGCCACAGTCCTTAGCAAGTCCCAGTCCAAGCCTTGCGTCTGCACTGCTAGTCACAATTCTCAGCAGCTGCCCGCCCCCACCCCGGGGCTCATGACTCCAGGGCCCAGCAGGTGCACAGAGGACCCCCCAGAAAACACGCTTATCCCCAAATCTGAAGCCCGCCCTTCCACCCTGAGATCAGTCCTTTGTAGGGTATGTTCTTATACCAGGTTGGTGTTTATTCTCAACCAGAATGGCCCTCTGTTGGGCTGTTTCCCTCGCTGTCTGGTTTCAGGGGCTGCTTTGTAACGAGGTCGCAGGGCCAGCCACTCAGAAGACCCCGTCTGGGTTGGGACAGAACAGGCGAAGCCGACAGCAGGATTCCAACAGACATAAAACACATTTGGGCAGAGGGCGGCTTGGACCTCAGATCAGCACTGTGGTCCATGCTGACTTGCTGTCACTGGTGTGACATCAGATACCTACCTGGCCTGTGGAGCCCTCAGGGTCCTTGAGCTCTGAGGAAATGGGCAGGCGTAGGGACAGCACAGGTGCCAGCTGCCCCTCGAGACCACCATCTTCAGTGTCGGGGGTCAGAGACCCTTGTGGCCCAACCACAAGCCAGCCTAGGGCACCTGAACGGGCACCCTCCCCATGGTCAGGAAAGACCAGGGGACCCCTGCCCACGCAGATTTCTTGGTGCTCCCTCGTGTGCGGCCCTCCCTGGTAGCACTTGTGCTCCTGGGGTGAGGCATGCGTCCTCCGTCCAGGGTCCCTTGTGGCCCTCAGCATCCATGCCCCCTGTGCACCTGCTGGGGAGTGTCCGGACAGCGGGTCTGGGACGGGGTGGCCCTGTGTGGATGGACACACGACACCTGTGGCAGCCCAGGTCCTGCAGCGCACATGGGGACAGGAAGACTGGAGTCCCAGATGTCTTGTCCTGGGGAGGGTGCCTCGGGCACCTGTCTTGCTTATGCAGGTTCCCAGGCAGGGATCACCTCACTGCTGACTGCCCCTTCCTGCACCTGCCAGACGTACCTCCAGGTCTGCTTTGCCGTCCGTCGTCCTCAGCTCACGGGTCAGGGGACAATATCTAGCTACCTCTATTCCTAACATTTCCTTGTGCTTTCCCCCTCAAACTGCCTTTCCCATCTCCTCTGTAATTTGATTTTTCATCGTCTTCCTGAGAGGTAGGACGGGCACCAATCATCATCCCCGTCGCACAGGTGAGGAAGCCGAGTCCTGGGGAGGCCCAGTACCTCTGAGCAGGGTGGAAACCAGACCAGGCCCCCTGCTCTAAACCATGTAACCGCACAGTCTGCTCGGCCTCTTCTCTCGGTGGGGGTGGGGGGGTCATGGCTCATGGTATGGACAGTGCAGGGAACTGGATGCCACTTTGAAACCACTGAGTGACCAGCATGACTTTAATTTGCAAACCTGAAATATGCAAATATACAGATAGGTATGTTTTGAGGGGTACCTCCAGGGCTTGACCCCACGGGATATGGGCCTGGGTGTGTGCAGGTCAGATGTCCCCAAACTGAGTTTGATGGAGAGAGCTGAGAGCTCCACAGGCCAGCTGGGGGCAGCCAAGACACTGACATCAGGAGACAAAACTGCTTCCCAACTGAACGGGCGAGGCTGACAGTGGCAGAGGGTCCGTGTCACCTTTCATAAGCAGGCCATTCAGGCTGTCACAGGTGGCTCCAGGCCTGGGCAGGACAGTAACTCAGGGAGGCACAAAGACACACGAGATACGGGACTGGCCCTCCTCCTCGTCCTTGACCAAGGGGCTGGGTGGAGGGAGCAGCCCTGGGAGAATGGGGGTGGGGTGTCCAGGCCAAAAGACCCTGCCTGCCTGCCTGGAATGGCACCCACTCCATACCCTTGCCTGGGCCCTGCCATCCTCTGCGCTGAGAGTCCCCCTGGAAACTGCACTGGATGTGGCCCGGTGACCAACAGGGATCCAGGAGTTTGTATTGGTCACTTGCTCTGCTCTAGTTCTGGGGGTGCTGGGAACAAAATGAGTCAGGAAGGGTGGCCCCCACCAGGTGGGTGATTGGACAAGTGCACCCAAACGAGCGGGACAATTCCAGGGGGATAAGGACCTAGAGGGAGCACAGAGTCAGGGTGGGGGCCGTTCCTGGAGGAGCAGCAAGGGACGGAGGGCCTGGGGGCCACCTCTGAACGGACAGGATGGTGATGGGGGGGGAGCCAGCTGGGGAGGCTCCTGAGGGGCTCAGGGAAGGGGTGGAGGATAGCCTCGATCGTAGCAGGAGAACTCCAAGTTTGCCACCTTGGGGATGAACCCCAAGAGAGCCCAGAAGCAGCAAAGGAGACGGTGAGTGTGCCTGAGGTCATGGAGAGGCAGGGACTGACTCCCCACCCCGAGTTCCCCCGTCCTGCCATAGTACCCAATATGCCCTGTTAGACCTGACAGGGCCGTGCCCTGACAGCTGGTATCTTGGGGGGATGAGTTGCAGCCACCAGAGGAGGAACCTGGAAGAGCCTGGCTCGGGATTTGGGGCCAGAGCGAGTGGAGACAGGAGCCCCGTGCCACCAGCAAGGGCCAGGGAGCTCCAGGTGAGTGCGGCCGTGGAGGAGGCCCCAGAAGCAGGGCCCGGAGATGGCCAGAAAGGCCTCCTGCCCAGGCAGCCCAGTGTCATGTCCCGCGTGGCAAGGGCTAATGGGACCCAAGAGGGCGACGCAGATTGAATAAAACAAGAGACAAAAGTCAGATAAGAGCGAGACCAAGGGACCCAGCCTGGAAGACTGAGCCCCGAATCGGGTCAGCGCATGGCTTTTATTATGTTCTTACAAGGAAGTGAAACTGTGTTTTTCAAAGATCCGTTGCTATGTGCCTTAAGGCTGTTTTCCATTAACCAGCTCCCACTGTATTCCAACATGTACTGTGCCTTCATACATCACTGCACAGCCCCCAGGACACTTTGTTACTGTGTCCTTCCATATAAGGGAGGTGACCGATATCATTCCACGGGGTTCCAGGACTGCCGGGACACTCCCCTAGAGAGCATTACTGATATCACGCCACCGGGCCTCAGGCATGCTGAGACACTCTCATGACCGACTGGGTCAGGGGCTCATGCAGCGGGGGCGGTCGTGGAGGTAGCTGTAAGGCAACAGCCCAGGGCTTTGCCCCCTCAGTGGCCAGAGTCAGCCTATAAAGTCTGGGACCCTCCCACCATCCAGCCACAGCCTTGGCCAGGTCCAAAGTCACTTTTCACATATTTAACATTATCCAAACCAACAGACTGCATGTTTCTGTACTGTTATGTTTTCTGAACTGTCCCTCCTTTGAGAATGAGCCCCAGTGTGAAAATGAGGCGGCCCTGAACCTGTATGAGACCTGCAAGGTGCAGACCGTAAAGGCAGGCACGCTGGAGAAGCTGGTGGAGCACCTGGTGCCTGCCTTCCAGAGCAGCGACCTCTCCTATGTCACCATCTTCCTGTGCACCTACCGAACCTTCACCACCACCCAGCAGGTCCTGGACCTGCTGTTCAAAAGGTGATCACCCCTCCCCCACAGCCTTGGCTCCCCACCCACCCGCTCTGTATGTCTCAGGGGTGTCACTTCACCTCTCTGAGCTTCAGTTTGCTCGTGTGAAAACGGGGGTGCTGAGAGGGCCAACCCCCAGGGTAGTCAGGACTCTGGGGAGAGTGCTGCCCGGGGCCTGGCCTGTGGGAAGGGCTGCCCAGGGCTGTGCTGGTCCTCACTTTTGCCTTCCCTCCCCCCACCCAGCTGCTCTCTGCCCCAGGCCTCACTGTCCTGTGCCCTTGGGTAAAACTGCCCTCCCATTTGAATAGAGGTTCCAGATTCTGTCTGGGGGTCCCCTCCATGCGTAGCCAGATCCCTGGGGGCTGGCTGAGTGGTCCCAGGCTCACCCCGATATCTGTAGGGTGCCAGTTGGGGTTCGTTCATTCCATGAATGTATTTGAAGCCCTTTCTGTGTGCAGGCACTTTTCCGGCATTTGGCATAATTGAGTGACAAGAGCAGAGAAAAGTCCCTGCCCTCCTGGCCTCCATTCTAGTTGGGGGTCAGCCAGTCCCACCAGACATTATAGCGGGGATCGTAGGTGTGACGCCCTCCCGGCCTCCATCTTAGTTGGGGAGTCAGCCAATAACACCAGACATCATAGCAGGTACGGTAGATGTGACGCCCTCACGGCCTCCTCTAGATATGGATGCATCCTCCCTTATTCCCACGAGGACGGCGGACCCCAGGACCAACTGAAAAAGTGAGTGGACCTTGGGTCTGATGGGAGGGCCTCTTGTCTCCACGGTGGGGCGTTTGGGGGCTGAGGGTGGGCACTGGGGGCAGAACCCTGGCTCCCACACATCTTGTGATTCCCGCTGGAGGCCTGAGGTCTGGGGGCCTCTCCTGCAGGAGGAAAGGGTCAGAGATCTGTGGATCGGGCCCCGGGTCCCCAGGGAACAGAGGGGAGGCTGGGGGCTCAGAGCCGGCCCTGGAGAGAAGCCGTCCCCCACAGCCCATCCCAGCCCTGCTCGCCCCCGCCCCAGTCCGGGCACCCAGGACAGGAGGCTTGAGAGCCGCCTGCTCACACATCAGCCCCACCTCGGTCCTCCGAGCCCAGCTGCGCTGTTCCCAGGAACAGTGTCAGAGGGGAGGTGAGAGCCGCGTGTGGTCACAGAGACTCGGGCAGCACGTGGTGCATGAGCTGCGGATGCGGTGCCACAGGGCCCTGTGAAGGCTGGCAGGAGGACACACCCTGCTTGTCCCCTCCTCCCTCTCGTTTCTGCAGCACTGACTGTGCCAGTCTGTGCCCTCCTGGAGCTCACATTCCAGTAGGGAGGGGCCGGGGGACAGCAGGACTGTGTCAGTCTTTCCTGAGGAGGGAGAGGTGGTCACACCATTGATGGTGTCCCCTGGAGACACTGCCAGCCCCTGCCTGGACAGCCAAGTGAGGGTGGGCTTGGGTGCACTGGCCTCTGGCTGGGCAGAGACGGGCCCAGAGCCCAGCCCCTGCAGGGGTGTCATGGGAGGGCCACATGGAGGAGAGGCTGGGCCTCTGACTGCTGCCTGCCCACCTGCCTCCCCCAGTGCCATCTCCTCCATCCTGGGCACCTGGCTGGACCAGTACTCAGAGGACTTCTGCCAGCCCCCGGACTTTCCCTGCCTCAAGCAGCTGGTGGCCTACGTGCAGCTCAACATGCCCGGCTCCGACCTGGAGCGCCGCGCCCACCTCCTCCTGGCTCAGCTGGAGCACATGGAACTCACTGAGGCTGAGCTGGAGGGTGAGGAGAATGGGCGGGATCGGGGACACACAGGGAGGAGCCCCCAGAGGCTGGCTTTGGGCCAGGAGGAAAGGCTTGCCTCAGCCCGCCATCTGGTGGACTGCATTTGTGGAAGACCTCCTGGCCTGAGACTTCTCTAGGAGGCAGTGGAATGTTTTCTGTCTTGGAAAGACAGGCGTGTTGCTGAACTTTTGTCTTCTTGCAGCTCTATCACCAGCTCCAGCTCCAGCTCCAGCTCTAAAGACAACTCCAGAGCCAGAGCCAGCTCTAGCACCAGCTCTAGCTCCCAGTCCAGTGCCAGCTCTAGAACTAGAGCCAGGGCCGGCTCCAGAGTCAGCTCCAGCTTGAGTAGCACCAGCTCCAGATCCAGTGCTCCAGAGTCAGTGCCAGCACCAGGTCCAACACCAACTCCAGAGCTGGAGTCAGCTCTATCACACACTCTGCAGCTCGAGCCAGCTCCAGCACCAGAGCCCTCCTGGTCTTCGCCTGTGGCTGTGGAGAACAGGCTGAGTGGGTGAAGCAGAGCTCCCTCTGGGGAGCGTCCTGAGGGGCTCATGGGTGGGAAGGTCCAGCCTTTGGCAGGGCCTCAGGCCCAGTGGGGTTGGGGTGGGGGAGGCAGAGACACAGGGGCGTTCCAGCAGGCAGGAGGAACAGCTCAACCGGGGCTCCCCAGAGAGGGAGAGGCTTTTCTGCGGGAACAAAGAGGTGGCCCCAGCTTCAGGGCCCAACATACGGTGGGCGACAGTGACTACAGAAGACATCGTCGAGTGCTTATGTGCCTGGCACTGTTCTAAGCGCTCTGCGTAGGTTGACTCATGCAGCCCCGCCTTCACGGGAGGTAGGTCCCACTGGGATCCCCATTTTGCAGGGTCTCACCCTACAAGAGGAGGACCCATGGCTGCGCGGGGCTCGCCCTCATCGGACCCAGCCGCAGACGCGGGCCGAGGGTGGGAGTCGCGGCCGCTTGGGCCTGGCTGCGTCCAGGGAGCCCGGGCGCCAGCGAAGGGAAGGCCCGCTAGAGGGCGCTGCGGCGAGGGCGGCGGCCTCGGGGCGGGCGCGGCTTGACCCTCGCGGGCCGCCGTCCTCCGTATAAAAGGCGCGTCGCGCGCTCCGCCGTTCTTTCCGGGCGGCGGTGCTGATGGCGGCTCCGCGCGCCCTCGGTGTCGTGGCCCGGGCGGCTGCAGCCCGCCTCGCCCCGCCGCCGCGCTGCACCCGGGCCTTGCTGGGCGGGCGGGAGGAGGCGCTGCTGACCCGCAGCCTCCGGGAGGGACGCGCCCTCGGGAGGAGACGGGGCGATGGCGGCCGGGAGGTAAGGGCGCCGTCTCTCTCCTGTTCGCTGCATCGTTCCAGCTGCGAAACGTCGGGAAGTCGGGCGGGCTGGCGACAGTGGAGCGGGGGAATCTGGTCGTTGGAGAAACGTGGCCCCCGCCCCCGTCATCCGCACGGCTTTTCCCGCCCCTAACGGACGTTGAGGAAGTAAGTTTATATTTTTAGTAACCTGTTTTTATTTTAAAAGGCGGGTTGACTCGCTGCTAACTGGGTTCTGTGCAGAATTAAGCGGTTTCCGAGTTGCACAGTGGGTGTGACTGCTGCTCCGACACTCAGCGAGGTGGCTGGTGGGGACAGGTGGCCGTCTGCTGTGTGCGGTGGGTTCCAGGGGCTGAGTGCTGCTTGTGTTTCTTATAACGTGTGGGTTTCTTTTTTGCTCTGGAAAGTTTGCCTCCTGGAAACTTAAGTGCCTGGAAGGGCCTTCTGGGGTTTGGGGTGATAGCAGGTTCGCCCCTGAGGAATGACTTGCAAATTCAGCCCTTCCTGGCGACTGTTGGGACTCGTGGCTCTTGCATCCACAGGGTGAGGGAATAAAAGCGTGAATTATTTCGTCTTCCATATGCACTGCCCCTAGAGGCGTTGCAGATGTGGCTGCTGTGTCACATTTGTGTCATTAGGCGGCAGAGAGAAGAGAGACTGGCCTACGCTCAGCGTTCTGGCCCGTGAACGTCTGGATGGTTAATAGTCTGACACTTGGCAGAGCGCATTGGGCTGTTGGTGCGTCCTGGTAACCTGAAGCCTATGGAGTAAAAGCTCCTTTAATTCTTTCCTAGCTCTCGGCTGGCCTCAGGTCACGAGGTGGCCATGCGTTCGACAGCAGGAGGTAGGACCGGGCCACTGGTTCCGTCATGAGCAGAAAAGGTGAGTAGGTTCCGGGCCGATTTGCTGAAGATCTCTGTTCCTTACCTGTCACGTTGGGTGACAAAAAGGGAGGGTGGCACCAAAATTTTCCTTCCTGGGTAAGCTGAATGTCACTTCACGATCAGATCGTGCAGATTACTTTAGGGAGATTTAAGTGTTACAAAGTATCCGTGGCTAGCAGCCCAGTCTCTTCAAACAAATGTATGGGCTGTGCAGACAGGAACCTCAGTCGCAGGATTTGAACGTCACAGACAGCTCTGCAGGCCACTGTGCTAGCTTTCCCCAGCGGGTGGGGGTTTTAAAATGCCAGGGCTTTGCTGGTTTCCTGTGTCGCCAATTTCCCCTCTTGTTTTGTGGGCTCCAATCTGTTGGTCAGCACCTCACTAGTAGCTCTCTGGTGTCCATATTGGGCTGCTCGTTGGGGATATGAAGGTGATGGTGGAAAAGATAGAGGACTCCCTGGTCAGTAGCAGCTTCAGGAGTTTTAAACATTTAAACACTGAATGGGGGGCGGGGGGGGCGGATAAAGTGTAGTACTTGGACCCCAGACTCTGTGCTGGGTGGGAACGGCTGCCCTGCAGATGCTGGACTGCCAGCACCACGGACGCAGCTGCCGTGCTGCACCTGTACTTCGGGGCAAAGAGGAAGTGGCTATTTCTACACTCAGTGCTCAGAACAGTGAGCCCTGAGAATGGTTTGTAGCCTAACATTCCTTCGTGCCGCCTGCAAGGTAGCATTTGTTCCACGTGCACTTGTAGCCAGAACTGTGTTCAGGCTTGACATTGGGAACTCCGGGTGAGACCCTAAACATTTTCCTTTTCTGCATACGTGAAATGAGGCGTGTTCTGAGGATTAAATGAGCGTGTGTGTGTGTACACAAGGCAAACGAGGTGCAGTGGGATTAACTGGGAGAGGGCCTCCCTCCTGGAAAGGGGCATTCTGTAAGTCAGGAGGGGCTTTTCAGCAGTCCTTGGGCACGTGTGACTTGCATCGCCGGCTCAGAGCTGCTGGGCTGGTACGAATGGCAGGGCCCTGTCCCCGTCATAACTCCCTGTAGGGCGTGGGGGTCGGGATGCATCTCACCCGTGAACACCCGTTCTCTAGGGACCCTTGAGACAAGCAGAGCATCTTCGAGTAGCAGGCGAGGTTTGATCAGTTCAGGGACTGGGAGGCGTGCCGAGGGTCACTCCGGGCATTGGCCCTATTGAGGGGACCGAAGTTAGGGCCCGTGTAGAGGCCCTCAGTAGGCCGACCGTAACCTTGTAAGTGACCGCCCAGACCAGGGCACTGGGGATGGAGGGGCCATTCTTGGTAACCCCACTGGGGTGGCAGGTGTAACCAGGCTGTCCTTGTCCCCTTGCAGGTGGAGAGCTCGGCCCTTAGAGCCAGCCAAGATCTCGGGCCAGCTGTTCAAGGTAAGAAACTCCCTGGTTTTGTATTTTTTAAAATATAGTAAGACATTTTGCATTTATTTCCTAAAGTGTTTAGTGTGAGGGTTGAACAAAAGCTATAGATGAGTGGCTCTCGCCCAGGGAGAAATTTGTGTGCCCCTCCCAGGGCACTGTCTGGGGACAACATATGGGCAGGAATGAGGGGTGCTGCCCATGTCCTACAGGGAACAGACGGGGCCCCAAATGTTGGTAGTGCTGAGGTGGACAAGCCCTGCTGTAGAATTGCATCGGAAAACCACTTTCGGTGCAGCTTGGGGTTCCACAGATTGGGTTCCCTGAAGTATGTTCAGGGTGTCATCGGTCAAAGCAGGAGAGATTGGCCTGGGCTCACCGTCTTCCGTTTCTCAGATCCTGAGGGCGCAGCAAGGGCGTGGGCCCAGCTTGGGGCCCAGCAGCCGGTCAGTGGAACAGACGATGTACAGGCTGTCCCTTCAGGATGGTAAGTGGGGGCGGGGGGCGGCTGGCTGAGGACGGAGCATGGAATTTCCCTCGTTTGGGAGGGAGGTGTCGGGGGTCATTGGCTAGCTGGAGCTGGTTGGCCACCTGGAAAATGAGGGTGAGTCCTTGACTTGGGAAGGGGTCCACCCTGCCAGCCAAGGTGGGGTGTCGTGCCCATGTCCTGTGCTGCCCCCAGGTGATGCTCTTGGGGGAGGCTTGACTCGGCTCTTCTGTTGTCTGCACTCTGCTGTGGCACCTGTGTGCAGGATTTGTGCTGTGTTGTGGGGCATGGGCGGTTGTCCCTTGAGGGGTGAGGGGGTTCAGTAGTATGTTGGCCGTTTTTCGATGCTAGTGAGTGCCTTGCCCTCGTTAAGCAGAGCTGGGTGATGGCAAAGCATCCATGTTTTGGTGAGGGCAGGGTAGCCTGTGGGCTGGCCTCGGTCACGTCACCTGTTAGATGGTGTGCTGGGTACTTGATGCCAAGTAACAAATGGCCCAGAAACTTGGTGCCTTGAGACAGCTCTGTGGGGGTCTCTCCAAAGAGAGCCGAGGGTCCTCAGAACAGGTCGGCTGGCTGTCCCCAGAGCCAGCGTGACCCCGCCTGGGGAAGGACATCATCACTGGTCACGCTGGCCAGCCCTGATATGGAGGGGACTGCCAGGTGAGCACAGGGCAGGGCGGGACCTGCCCACCACAGTGTGTCCAGTGCTCGCCGCAGGCTGGCAGGGTCAAGTGTCGGTTTGTCCTTTATCCAGGTGGCCCTTCAAGTTTTGGGAGGGAGCGCATTTGTTACGAGAACAGTGTCCTTGAACTTCCGGCTGCTCTTGCTACTGCTGAGCAGCTGCTGGTGTTTGCCCAGATGTGGCTTGTCTGCAGGGTGAGGTGACGCTGCAGGCAGTTAGTGGGCCTGGTACCGGAGGACGTCGCTGGGTAGCCTGCTCGGTGACTACCTTCATTGGTAACAGTAGAGCCTCGCTTCAGTCAGAAGGTTGTTTTCTTAGAGCTGGGCTTTCTTTTTGGTCTTTGAACTTTGATGAGGC
Source organism: Hipposideros armiger (assembly GCF_001890085.2). Taxonomy (NCBI): domain Eukaryota; kingdom Metazoa; phylum Chordata; class Mammalia; order Chiroptera; family Hipposideridae; genus Hipposideros; species Hipposideros armiger. Next base: position 7,960,735 of record NW_017731353.1, read on the forward strand.
TGGGTTTGTTACTCTTTTTTTTGTATGTGTGTGTGTGTATGTATATATATATATATATATACATACACACACATATATATATATATATGTGTGTATATACACACATTTATTTGACAGTTTTTAAAAATTTTTTTATTTTATTTTTTTTAGATTTTTTTTTTTTATTGGGGGAAGGGGAACAGACAAGTTGCTGTCGTTTTGTTCTTCAGTCTAGTTGTGGAGGACGTGGCTTCACTGGCCCAAGTTGGCACCATCATTGTGCTCTTCCCGGGCGAGGCAGATCAGTCGCCAGCTTTGGACGGCCACTCACTGCGGCTGCTGGCCGCTCACGCTGGCTACTGGCCACACACGGTAGCCCATGGCAATCCACTGCCACAGGGACTGCAGCCCACGCCGTCGCCGGCGACTCATGGCAGCCCAGCTCCAGGTTGAGCTGTTGTTCAGCATCTTAGCTGTAGAGGGCAGTGTCACTGGCCCTCATATGTGGGATCCGAACCGGGGCCTCTGGCGCCCCAAAGCCAGCTCTTAACCACAGCGCCACTCGGCCGGCCCCTGGGTCTGTTACTCTTGACTTGTGTGAATTCCGCCAGAAACTGGGTGGTGAATGGAGTGTTGAGAAGAGGGCTGAGGCGTCTTCCAGCGGCCATGTCCTTTGTCCTTGCATTCCAGAAGCCGTCCGTCTGCCTTGCTGTCTGTCCTGAGGTCTCCGTGCCAAGGTAAGGCGCTGGACCAGGTGAGGACTGTAGGGAGCAGCGGGTGGGCTGCTGGTGGGCCACTCGGGACTGACTGGTGTTCTCTCTGCAGATGGGCATCTGCCAGATGAGACCAGGCGGCATCTCAGTTCTGGAGGAAGGAGAACCAGGAGGACGCTGCCCGCTCCTCACAAAGATGGCCAGGCCTGTCAGCGGGAACAGGTGAGGCCCTGAGAGGCGTCCTCCCATGGAGCACCTGCAGGCTCATAAATTCATGCTGGTCAGGCTGTTGGTGTTGAAAGCAGCCCTGTGTGCTCAGCTGTGAGTTTACTATTAGCCAATCTGTCCGGAAGTTTCACCGATGACATACCAGTCCACTAACACGTTTTATGAGTGTGGCATGTGTCACATAGTGTGTACTGTTACAATAAAGTGAGCTGTGTTTATTTACAAGCGTTAAGGGTCCGTGCATTGACAAGGAAGCAGCCACAACTGCTTCGCAGCAGCCTGGCCTACACACCCACGCGTACGTGCTTATTCGTGTTCACGGTGTGTGCTGGTCTTACCCGTGCACTGTTGGGAACTCCCAGTTTTATAAAACTTACCGGTGGCGATCGGCTGACACAGTTTCCAGTTGGGAGGCATTCTGTGTGGTGATGTAATTCTCTGGAGGCAGTTACAAAGCATACGAAAACGGACTTTGATTTTACGGATCGCTCACCTTAGGCCTGTGGGGGCGGGCTGTCTGCTTCCGTTCAAGTCGTGCAGATGCTCCACGCAAAGGATCTGAAGGCTGCTTGGGTTATGACGACACGACGTCATGGCTGACAAACTTATGAACTGGCAGGGTTACTTACTGCCCACTAAGTGGCTGTGGTCGCGGAGGTCTTCGAGTTGAGGAAGGGAGGAGGTTGGTATTGCTGTTTCGGGTGGCGGGGGCCTAAGTTGGGCGGGGCATGTGTGGTGTAACTGGACATACGAGGTGTGATTAAATAATACAGTGAATGTTTATCAAAAAAACATTACGGTAAAAGACACATTGTTGTTAATCCCCCTCCAAATGCATTGTAATTTCACAGCAATGGCGACTACAGTGGTGTAGCCCTCCAGATTTACATGGAGACCATGTGTAAAGAGCCTTACAGGTCCCTGGGACCCCTGATCTGGAGACAGTGTCGGGGCAGGTAGCCTGCTCTGCTGCCTTGGTGTTGACTCGTGGGTTCTGAGGGGCTAGGGGCACTGCCAACATCATAAGGCCTTTAAAAGGCAGCCTCTTGCTGGCCAGGTGCTTCCTGCCTGGGACAGAGCATCAATGGCACCAGCCCAGAAAAGGGCTCTCGTACTGGTGTTTCCTCTTCAGGGCTCGGAGAGCCGTACAGATGAGGGCCGGGCTCGGGAACCCAACCGCATTTGCACACAGCCTGTCCCTGCCTTAAACCCTGGTGCTCACTTCTCTGCCTTACAAACCTATTCGGGTAGATCTTACTGGTGTCTGCTGGGAGCTCGTCTTTGGCCTCGGTCAGCAGAACCTGCTTGTCTGTTACCTTGACTTAAGCCAAACCTCTAAAATTATCAGACCATCCTTTGCAGGCGTTAAAATCTCAAGCTTTAGATCCTTCACCTTCCTTTTGCTTTACGTTGTCACATGAAAGCTGCCTTTGCAACATGAGATAAAAGGGTAGTTAGTGAAGTGCAAGGCTTGCATGCCTGCTGGCGGGCTGCAGCAGCGGCTTCACAGGTTTATGTTCGTTCAGCTGGATTCATTGACCTTGAAACGGGGACCGCAGCTGCAGACCTCACCACAGTACATTTCCTTGTAATGTTGACTTCATGGGAGCACTGGTGGGTCCCCTGGTGTTACTCAGTTACGGTTCTGCACTGAACAATGAGTGCAAGAACTGCGGTCACAAGATAGACCAGTATCTACGTAATTCTATATACTTGTGACACGTAATTTTTTCATTTTTCCAGTGTTTCTAGGCTACACAGTGTGTGTGTTCTTTCAAATTGTTGCAAATTCAGAAAACAATTTCCTCTTGAAAAAAATCCATGTGTAAGTGGATCTGTGCAGTTCAAGCCCATGTGAGGTCAGCTTAATACTCAGCATGCGGAGTCTTCTAACTGCCCAGAGCCCGCAGTCCTAAACTAGGTTTTACTGCATTTGGATTATGTTCTCTCCACAAGGGGAAAAAAATCTAGCTGGGAAAAAGTTATTTTGATGTATTTAGGATGCGGTGTAAGCGTTAGTACTGAGAAGGTGAGTATTGTGGTTGAAATTTTGGAACGTGTTTTAAGCAAAAAAACTGAGTTGGAAGGATTTGTTTGATGCATTTTTCTTCAAGGAGTTGGCAAAATGAGACTGAACTGGTCCTGAATAAAGTGTCCTGACGTGCCTTTTCCTCAGTCTGATGACTCGAGGCTGGAACAGGAGGGAGGGGTGTGTGTGCGCGTGCGCACGGGGGCCCCATGGGGAAGCGTGTCAGGCTCCTAGGTGGAGGGCTTCCTGCCCGGGAAGGGCAGGGAAAAGATTTGGGCTCTTTCCCAGATAATGGATTTCACATGCAGCGGTTCCTGAAAATCAAGACGTCCTAGATGGGGCTGTGGTGTTCTGAGCAGCAGGCGTTACAGGTGTTTCGAAGACAAACCCCGAACCTGCTTTCCTGCTTGTTGCTAGAACCTTTCCTGTGGTCCCAGGTCAGTCATGCCTAATCCAGGCGGGGACTTGCCCTCGAGGGACTTAGAAACCAAAGCTGAAGGCCAGCTCCGGCGCCCATCACACACGCCAGCCCGTCTCAGCTGATCACCCTGCCCCCAGGCTGGCTCTAGGGGTTTGAGGGGTCAGGCAGGGTTTTGGACCCCCGCTGAGGCCGCGTCCGGCGGATGTGGCCCTGAGAAGCACACACTGCATTTTCTCTGCTGAAGGCCAGGGCAGCCCCCATTTCATGCCCAAGCTGCTGGGTGTGTGGTCTGCACGGTGGAGAGCAGGGGCCAGAGTGCAGTGAGGGGAACTCGAGGACTCAACAGAAAAGCTATTTATTTACATCACATCTTCAGAGTAACAAAACCCGACTTGGCCTGCGTGGGTCACCCTTCCTGTCCTCCCTTTCAGCCAAGTGGTCCATCTGTCCGGGTTGTTGGGCTCAAGAGAGGGACACCCTAGGGGAAGTGGGGGGTCGAGAGCCTGCCCGAGTTCTGGTTGCCAGGAGATCGTAAGGACTGCTGGGCCTGGGTGGAGCAGCCCTGTCCTTTGGTGGCCGGGTGAAGATGGAGGCGGCCCCAAGGGTAAGGGTGGCTCTCTAGGGCCACAGGCGGCCCCTTGACAGGGGACGGCAGTCCTTGGCATCAGACTCCAGGCCGCCCGTCTGGAGTCCTTGGTGTAGGACCCGGGGTGCCCGTCAGGAGTACTTGGTGTTGGAGATCTTCTTCCAGAGCAGGGTCTTCAGGTGGCTCAGCACCAGCGAGTGGTGAGCTTCCACCTGGCTGGCCAGCCCGCTCAGCGTGGTGCATGTGCGCAGCTGCGTGCCCAGCTCCTCACGCAGGTCGGCGGGGGCGCCGGGCAGCAGGTAGTCCCGCAGCAGCTCACACACCTTGGCCAGGTTGGGCTGGATGAGGTCGCCCTTGCACTGCCTCATGAGCTTGTCGCAGGGCGCCCTGCAGTCGCGACCGTAGGTGCAGTCGGCGCTGTGCTCGCAGTGGCGGCCCTGCAGGAAGCGGCGCACGGCGGCCTCAGGCGCCACCTGCTGCAGGTCGGCCATCTTGAAGTCGTACTTGGCCGTGTAGCCCACGTTGGCCAGCGTGGTCTCGCACATGTAGAAGGTCCCGTAAGAGCCGTGGAAGAGCTCTTCCACGAACTCCAGCAGGCCGATGGCGATCTTGGCCCGCCAGGGCCACGCAGGCCCCAGCCACTGCTGCAGGGCTGTGTGCAGGGCGGGGGGCAGCAGCGGGCGCAGGAGGGGCGGGAGCGCGGCCCCGTGCCAGGAGCGGTGGGGGGCGCCCTCGGTGATGTACAGGTCCCCGCAGTAGCCCAGCAGCCGAGACGCGTGCTCCTTCTCCTGCAGGGACAGCAGCAGCAGGAACTCGTGCCGCTGCAGCAGGGCCCACACCGACTTGGCCTCGGCCAGCGACACCCTGCTGTCCTTGTTGAAGTCGGCCATGAGCAGGACCTGTCCAACCAGCGCAGGCAGGGAGGGCAGGTCGCCCAGGTTCGCCTGACATTTGGGACCAAAAGAGAGGGAGACTGTTGTCTCAGAGTCGTGCGTGTCTGAGTTGGCAGGAAGCCTTGGTGCCTCCTCCCAGGCCCTTGGGTACCGGTGGAGCAGGCTGCACAGAGGGGAGCCCAGCCTTCAACCGCACAGATGGAGGAGACAACCAAGGACGCAGGAGGCCCCCTCACCACCTCCTGGAAGCCTGCCCTGACCACCCCACATCTCTCCTGGAGCTGCTCCCAGAGACTGTCCCTGTGTCTCCACGAGTGCTCAGACAGCCTGGGGGTGGGCACCTGAGCACAGGTGAGAGCCTGCTAGGTGGTCACTTCTCATGTGCTCCCACCCCACTCCTGTTGCCCCCGCCCCCCCATGGGTCCCCTGCTGTCCCCCACTGATGCCCCTGGGGAGCAGGGTCTGCCCTGCCTAGTAGGCTCTCCCTGAGCAAGGGTCTGCTTGGAGCTGGGGGTTGCTCTCGAAGCCTGGCTGGCCCGTATGGCACCTACCTGGCCTGCCTCATGCCCTGTACATGAACTGGGCGTGAACTGGACACAGCCCCCAGGAGAGCCAACTGACCTTGAGGTAGCTGAGGGTCATCTCCCGGAACTCTTTAATCGAGGTGCCCCGAGTGGGCTTGTCAAACAGCACCAGCTCCCGCCGGGGGGCCGCGTCCAAGCCGGCCTTGGAGTTGAGACTCGCCTCGATGCCACACTTGATGGTCACCTCCTTGCCCTGCCAGAGCCCACTGTACACCTGGACGGAGCCACAGGGGTCGTCCATGTAGATGTGCCCCTCCCGCTGCCGCTGGGCCTCTGCGCGCCGGACCCCACGTACCTGCTGGCCTGGGAGGGAGGAAAGGCAGGTCCTCCACTCCACCTTGTGCAGCGTGCACAGGTCCTGGCAGATGGAACCCGAGATGATGCCCTTCCGGTACTGGTCACACTGAGGAGAGGAAAGGGACGCCAGGAAGTGGCCTGGGGAAGTGGGGACTCGGGCTGAGCCCTCCCCCAGAGGGGCCTCCGGGCCCCATTCTTTAGGTGTCGCAGCCCCTGGGTGGGCAGGCCCAGGCCCCACCCCATGTGCCAGTGGCTCCCTGGTTCTTAGGCCACAGCACTTGACACAGGGCCCCCAGACTGCTGAAGACACAGCCGGGCACCTGCCCAGCTGGCGGGGGCCTTCCGCTCAGTGCCGTCTGGAAGCCGCCAGCCCCTCCCACTTGTCCCCACTGGCCTACGAGACGCCAAGCTTCTCGGCATGACCGCTTCTCGGCATGACCGCTTGTGAGCGTGTTTCCGGGTCTGGGTCGGGTCTGTCTGCATCCCGCAGGCCCTTATGAGCAGAGGCAGGACCAGCGGGGCCGTGACAACGGTGCAGCCCCACCCCCACAAGTGACAGTGCAGCGGGCACCAAGCTTCAGCTGCTGAGAGGGCGCTTGCCAGCTGGGTGACGGGACCTGGCAGCTCACCCTGTCCCCCGAGATGTGGAGGCCCCGCCCGGCCCTTACCAGGGCTGTCTGTCCCCTGGGCCTACGCCCGGGCCACCTCATTAGCCAGAGGCCCAGGAGAAGCTCTCAGCAGGAAGCGGGTGTGGCTGCCGCCCCTTCCCTTGCAGCCCCCTGAGTCCCAGGGGTCTGGGCCCACCCTAGCAGGAAGAGATGGGTGGCAGGGAGGTGACAGACTCCAGCCCTTCCCTTTGGGGGGAGTGTGGGTGAATTCCTGGGTGTGCATCGCCGTTGCCATGGAGCCCAGGCCCTCAGTGGAGCCAGGCTTGGAGGAGAGATGCAAGGGAGGGACAGCACAGCACCACCCAAGTGGGGTGGGGGCAGAGCCCGGGCCTCCAGGGCCTTGGGGCGGGGACGAACAAAGAGGCTGAGCTCTGGACTCAGCTGTGAACCGTGAAGGGGGCATCTGCGGTGACGTCATGAAAATGACAGCCGTTCATCAAGACAAAAGGAAAGCTAAGAACTACACCCTCGTCCCACCGCCCTGTGGAGAGGCCCTCCACCGCAAGGGCTCAGCCCTGCCCCCCAAACCCTGGGTGGCGGGCTGCTCTGCTCAGGCCGAGGCCCCAGCCAGCGGGACTGTGGAGGGGGCTTCCGCAGAAGCTGAGGTGGGCAGTGTGTCCAGCGTCCTCGGGGCTTCCTGCAGCCCATCAGGCTCCAGGTGAGTCGCCTCACCTCCCAGCCTGTTTCCCGTGGTGGGGCCTCAATGTGCAGCACCGGGCCAGGCCCCCGGAGACTGTCGACACCCGACCCGTGACCCCTGCTCCTGCCTGCCTTGCTGTGTGAGCTTGGATGAGCAGTGCAACCTCGCTGAGCTCACTGGTAGCCCTCAGGAGGTGGGCGGGTGCGTCCTCAGTGCTGGCCGGGCCCCCGGGAGATACTCAGCCAACAGTCAGAGAACCAGACGCCACCCGGCCCTTGGAAAGTCCAGTCACGTGGGCTCTCCCCACTCCAGACCCCATGTCCCTCCCCACCCCCACCTCTAGACTTTCCCAAACTCGGCACCCATGGGACCCCGGCCACAGCAGGCCGGCTTGAGCCCTTCCCTGCTGTCCTCAGTTACCACCCAGCACCCAGGACAGGTGCCCCTCCTCATCTTAAAGAGGGACAGAAACTTCAGGCCAGCCGGCCGGGGTGGGGCAAGCTGAGGCGAGTTCAAAGCCTGGGGTCTCCCTGAGTCCATAACCACGGCTCCCCCTTCGAGCCCCAAGGAGTTCCTGCTGCTACAGACGGACCCATCCCCAAGGAGAATGAATGGAGGCTTCCGAACCCTGGACACCAGCTGTCAAGAAGGCCAGGCAGGGTGGCAGATGAGATGGGGAAGCCTGGGGTTTCCCAGCGGGCCCTCAGGCTGGCACGACCTCTCCCTCCAGCCAGTCACAAGGCGTCAACAGAAGCAGTGAGTCAACTAGGTGTGCAGGCTCTTCACACCCGCACCCTCCGAGCCACACGCACACATGCATGAGCACATGCACACACATCTCACAAGGCACATCACGCACACTCAACACGTCAGCACACGCACACGTGTGAGCACACACACCCATGAACACGGGCCCATGCACTTAAACGAGCACCTGCACATCCCCGCTCTAGAGGCTGTGAGCAGTGACTCCTGCCTGTCCCCAGGCAGGAGGCTCTGAGGACCACGCCCTGCCACCTCCTTTGGGGAACCTGTCCCCAGCAGGGGCCCCCAAGGACACCAACGTTTGCCTGTTCCAGTCTCCCTCCCAAACATCTCTGGAGTCTGCCCCGTCTGTCCATCCCCAGCCTCCCCACAGCCCTGCCCCCTTCCACCAGCCCCAGTCTCCACTGAGACAGCCAGAGCCCAGCCAGAGCCGGCCAAGCACCACGCAGTTGGATCCATCTTCAATCCACCCTGCTGGCACCTCTGAGACTGCACAGCACTGGGCACAAAGGTGCCCCATGTCAGCCCACAAGCCCAGCCCAAGGGGACACTTACAATGACCACCTGGCAGACGTGCCCGCGGCACAGCTCCACATAGGATGCGTAGTGCACATACGCCAGCCAGCCGCCCACAAAGACGCCCAGCCAGACCAGGAAGACGTACTTGACCCTGAGGCCCGGGAGCCGGCCCTGCTGGGGGAAGAGGGATGTGAGGAAATGCCACATTTGGGGTGCATGTGCCCCCTTCCACAGAACCCAGCCTTCCTGCCAGCCCCTCCCAGCCAGCACCCAGCCGCCCTGCCCCAGAGTCCAGACACGGTCTCTCGCCTGCGTCAGTGCACCCACTCCCAGGTGGGGGCGTTGGCCTGGTGGCTCCCAGACGTTTAAATACATGGGCAGGTAAGAATCAATTTCAAAATGAGGGGCTACAGGGTAGGCAACTCTTTCTTTTGCTGAATAAAGACATTTTTTGCAAATTCCCTTCTGTCTTGCCCTCATTTCATAATGACATGTAACCTCTACACAGGGTCAGGCTGGAGGATCTCCACCCACGCACACTGTCCTCCAACGAGTGGAAGGTTCCGGCTGGACTGGGGCCAGCAGGGAGCATGGGGCTTGGAGGCTGCTGGAGCAGAGGGCAGGGCCCGGCCGCAGTCGGCCCTCGAGCCTGAGAGAGACACGGCCTCACACGCACACAGCAGCATATTGCCGAGTGGGGACACAACCCCGTGTCCATCAACAGAGGACCGGATAAACCAAACGGGGTCCCTCCACACAGGGAGTGTCACTCAGCCCTGAAAAGGAAGGAGGTCATGACACCAGCTACCACGTGGATGGACCCTGGGGACACTGTGCTCAGTGAAATGGGCCAGTCACAGAAGGACGGATCCTGTAGGAACCCCGCCACCCCCTCACAGGAGGTCCCCAGAGGAGTCAGATCAAGAGAGACAGGAAGGGGCCGGCCGAGTGGCACGATGGCTAAGAACTCGCTTGGGATGCCAGAGGGCCCCGGTTCGGATCCCACATATGAGGGCCAGTGACACTGCCCTCTACAGCTAAGATGCTGAACAACAGCTCAACCTGGAGCTGGGCTGCCATGAGTCGCTGGCAACGGCGTGGGCTGCAGTCCCTGTGGCAGTGGATTGCCATGGGCTACCGTGTGTAGCCAGCAGCCAGCGTGAGCGGCCAGCAGCCAGCGTGAGCGGCCAGCAGCCGCAGTGAGCGGCCATCCAGAAGCCGGCGACTGATCTGCCTCGCCAGAGAAGAGCGCAATGATGGTGCCAACTTGGGCCAGTGAAGCAACATCCTCCACAACTAGACTGAAGAACAAAACGACAGCAACTTGTCTGTTCCCCTTTCCCCAATTCCCCAGCACTGTTCCCATCCCCCCAATTCCCCAATAAAAATCTTTAAAAAAAAAAAAAAAAAGAGAGAGACAGGAAGTAGCTGGTGGGGGCGGGGGCTGGGGAGGGGGTGGGAGTGTTTAATGGGGACAGAGGGTCAGTTTGGGGAGATGAGAAAGTCCTGGAGATGATCGAGATGGTGGCCACACAACAGTGTGACTGCACCAAATGCCACTGAGTTGGCACCTAAACGTGGCTGAGATGGTCTGTTTTGTATTGTTATGATTTACCACGATAAAGAATAGATAAGATCGAAGCCCCTGGCCTCACTGCTAGAGGCTCCATCCCCGATGTTCAGGATGACAGGGAACTGCTTCTGTGCTTTTCGCAGCTGACAAGTGGAATCACAGGGTGTGAGGGCCCCAGAGCCTGGCAGCTGTGTCCCACGCATCCCCCAAGCGGGGGTTCCAGGGGCACCACCTCCCTTCCCCACCCCCCTCCCAGGCAAATCCCAGGGTTTGCAGGCTGCTGTCAAGGAGCTGCCAGCTGAGGGGACAAGGTTACCAGACACTGTCCTGTGCAAGGGACAGCAGAGCAGAGGGCTCGGGGCTTCAGGCCAGCCTGCCTGCAGAGGAGGCACCACTGCCCACTGGCCACATGCGCCCCCAGCCGTGGGCAGGCCAGCAGCTCCAGCCCTGGTTTTTTCTGAGTCCTGGTTAGCTGGGGGCTGTGGGCTGTCCCGAAAAATGGGGCCACCAGCTCCCCACCGAGTTCTGGGCAGGGGCCTCTGGGCCCAGCCCAAGAAGCTGTGGTCATTTTTATGGTTCTTCCTGGAGAGGCAGGGTCCTCACCTCCTGCTTCCTGGCACCTACTCTGGAGGGGCCGGCTACCCCGGGAGGGGCTGCAGCAGGAGGACCCCCGAGAGCTCCAACACAGGCTGGGAGCCTCAGCGGCCACGGAGGAGCAGGGGGAACTGGGGCGGCCCTGGAGCAGAGTGAAGGGGTTGGGCCTCAGGCCCACTTGTCCCTGCCACCACGTCTGTTTCCGTCAGATTTGTTCAAAGGGAAAAACAGGAAAGCAAAGAAACAGTGGGTGAGGGGCTGCGGAGCTGGGGGTGTGGTCGCCGGACAAGGTCCGCGCCTTCTGCTGGCCGGGCAAACGCCCGAGGTGGTACTGAGCAGGGCTTGGGTGGGCTTTCAGTTCCAAGAGGGCCCCAACCACCCAGGCTGGGTGGGGGTCCTGGGGGAACAGCAGGAGGAGGGCAGGCTGGAGCCAGCACTGGACCCGGAGGTGGACCCGCGGCTTCAGAGTGATTGCTCCAGGGGCCTGCGGGACGGTGGGGGGGCCAGACAATGCCCACTCCCCTGCCAGACCGCCTCCGGGCTCTGGGCCTTCCCGTGGTGGCCTTTCTCCCAGAACACGATCCCCGCCTGGCTGGCTCTGACTGACCCCTAGGTCCTTTTCTTAGGCAGGCACTTGGCGCTTCCTTCAGGGGCAGTCCCTGACCCCCTGTGCGTGAGTGAGCCCCTGGGCAGGGCAGGCCTTAGTCATCAGTGGGTCCCACGCAGCTGCTCCCCCACCTCACCCCACCCCACCCCAGCTCCTGGTGGAGCCATTTGGGGAGGGGAGGGTTGCTCAGGGGACAGTAATGACATAATGATCTGAGCCTGCACCATTGACCCAGGAGGGTGTTTCACAGGCGGGGACACAGGCTCAGAATCTATGGTGATACTAAGAGCTCAGACCACCGGGAACCTGCCAGAACCCCTCTCCCTTCCATCTGCTGCTCCTGGGCCACCCCTGCAGCGGGTCAAGGCCTTCCCTCAGGGCTGGGAGGTCAGAGCCACCCCACCTCCTGCATGCTGGTGACCCTCAGACCCTTCAGCTCCCCGCTGGCCCAGAGCTGGGCCGAGCACCACACCCCTGAGGCCTGAGGCGGGCAGGGAGGGCACAGACGGACGTGTAACCTGCCTGTTTTCCAGCTTCCACCCTTCTCCCTACTTCTCCCCGCAGGGGGCTGAGGCCAGCTGGGGCCTGGGCCAAGGACACCACCCTGGCAGGGACCCTCCGGCCCTGGCCCCTGAACGACTCTGACCAGGGCTGTCTGGAGGGCATTGCGGTCATAGGGTGGGCCCGGAAGATCTGGGACTGTGATGTGGGCCAGGTTCAGACCACCCAAGGCAGAGGTGACAGGGTCCCTGAAGGCTGGCACCCAGGCAGCCTCGGCCCCCCCTGCAGAGCAGGGCTCTGGCAAGGACGTGGCTCGTACAAGGTCATGGTGGGGGCGCAGGGCGCACCCTAAGCTCGAGCTGGCTGGGGGATAGCCCAGGGGAGGCTATCCACAATATGTCCTTCTTAGGGCATTTCTGGGTCCCAAGTTTTCCACAGCAGAAAAACAAACCTGATCTTTAACTAGAGGAGAGAGGAACGACGCGGCGTGCTGGGTGGGCCTCGGAGCAGGGTCCAGCCCTGGGGGCGGGGGCTGCCACCGCGCAGCACGGGCGCCGCCGGCCCCTCCGCGCCCCAGCAGCACCGCCCACCCCGGCCCGGGTCCCCGCCCGGCTCCCCGGCGGCCAAGCACCCCGCGTCTCGAATCCGGCCCCGGCCCCCGCCCCCCATCCGCACCCCAGGGCTGCACCCCGCG
>NW_017731353.1:7973585-7974620 GCF_001890085.2 Hipposideros armiger
GGGGCGGGGCGGGGTGAGGTCCCGAGTGGGGGGGCTGCGCGCCCCCACGACCCGGCCTGGAGGGGCGGGGGACGCTGTGGCGGCGTTTGACTGTTTCTTCCATTTTTTATAGGAATGCAGTCGAGACACCTTTTCTGCTGTGCCGCCTTGACAGGGTTGACGCAGCCGTGCGAGCTGCCGGGCCGCCCCGCCTGCCCCCTCACGCCCCGCTGCTCAAGCCGCCCCGCGGCCCCTGCCCTGTCGCGCGAGTGCAGCAAGGCAGCGATGGCCTTGCGGTCCGGCCTCCGTCGCTGGGCAGAGCGCCCTGCAAAGTCAGCCCCCTTCCTCGCCGCCGGTCCTCCCGGCACAGATGCTCGGGGTCGTTAGCCCTCCACCCGCTGGAGACGTTTGAGTGGATTTGCTGGGCCTGACTAGGAACAAAGACGCCTATTCAGGTGTTTGCGGAAAGGTCACTTTTCCCTTCACGCGGGTAGATGCAGGAGGGCTCGCTGAGCTGCAGGGTCAGTGTGTTAAACGCTTCCCGCTGGCTGTTCGCCCCGCCCCGCAACGTGTCGGCTCCCGCCGCAGGGTGTGGGGTCCGGCTGCCCCGCATCCTGGCAATACTGGGTATTGCGTCCGCAATTCTACCCCCAGGGGGTGTGCCCGCGTGGTGTCTTTGTGTCATTTGCATTTCCCTAATGACCCCATGAAGTTGAATATTTTTTCATGTGCTCAGTTGCAACCCATGTATCTTCTTTAGCAAAGTGCTTTTTCAATATTTCTGCCCATTTAAAAAATCGTTTCCTGGGCCGGCCGAGTGGCGCATTGGTTAAGAACTGGCTTGGGACGCCAGAGGGCCCCAGTTCCGATTCCACAAATGAGGGCCAGTGACACTGCCCTCTACAGCTAAGATGCTGAACAACAGCTCAACCTGGAGCTGGGATGCCATGAGTCGCCGTGAACGGCATAGGCTGCAGCCCCTGTGGCAGTGGGTTGCCATGGGCTACCGTGTGTAGCCAGCAGCCAGCGTGAGCGGCCAGCAGCCGCAGTGAGCGG
>NW_017731353.1:7974890-7980310 GCF_001890085.2 Hipposideros armiger
AATAAATAAATAAATAAATAATCGTTTCCTTGTTACTGAGTTGTGAGAGTTCTTTATCTCTTCTGGATACAAGTACATTAGCAAGCATGTGATTTGCAAAGAATCTGTCCCAGCCTGTGGCTTGTCTTTTCAATCTTGTAACAACCTGTCATAGAACACAAAATCTTAATTTTGATGAGGTCTGATTTATTCATTTTGTTCCCTTATGGCTTGTGCATTTCCTGTGTGTCTTATCTAAGAAATCTTTGCCTAACCCAGGGTCACAAAGATTTTCTTCTGTGTTTTCTTCTAGAAGTTGTATAAGTATTTGCTTTTACATTTAGGTCAGTGTTTCAGTTTGAGCTGATTTTTGCCTGTGGTGCAAGGTCTGGGTCAGGGTAATGTTTTGGGGTGTTTTGTACATAGATATCCAGTGATTGCAGCACACTTGTTGAAGGTGATCCCGTGGTGGTGGTTTTGTAGTGGTGCCTCCACAGAGCCACTCACCCAGGAGGCTGATTTTCTAGCAAGTTCCAAAGGGCAGGTTTCCAGCAGCTCTGCAGGCACCACAGTGACTTCTGTGCCCTCCAGGAAGCCCAGGCTGCACCCTCCCAACAAGGACTCTGACTTCCGCTGTGTCTGTGCCTCACTCTACCCCTCTGGATGGTTAGCATGACTTATATTAGATTTTCCCTGTTCAAATTGCCATGTCGCTTCTGTTTCCTGATGGGACCCCGACTGACAAGGTCAAGTGCAAAAGCGACACAGGCTTGTTTAATAAAACTTACTGAGACCCATGACACCCACACTTTGGGCCACGTGGCCCACCCTCAGGTGCCCAGTGTCCTCAGCCAAGTGGTCGTTATCCTTGGACCCAGGGCCATGTCAGTCCCACAGGAGAGCCCGGGTCTGGACCAGAATTAAGTGTGCGTCCCCTAGGTCCTCTTTTGGACCCCTCCCCCAGTCCTGCCAAAGGAAAGCAGCATCTGCTCAGGAGGCTCAGGGTAGAATCTTGACTATCCAGAAGAGATCTAAACAGCGCCACCCCACAGAGGTGCTCCCCTCCAGGGCGGCCATGTTCAGTGCAGGAGCCGCCTAAGGTGTGTGAGCCAGGAGGAGGGAACAGACGGAGAGTCAGGAATCCTAAGCGTGCTTTGGGTGTTGGCCATTCCAACACCCGGCACCACCAGGGTCTGTGGGCGGTGGGAGGTGTGGAAGAGCCCACCGTTAGGTGGCTTTTGCGATAAAAGAGCCACATTGTCAGACTGTAAATGAAGCCAAAAACATGACACCACTTAGTTTCAGGGGCCACAAGGGTGTGGCCATTGTCAGCTGTGTAGAGCACCCTGGAAGCTGTTAGACCAGCGGTTCTCAACCTTCCTAATGCTGCAACCCCTTAATACAGTTCCTCATGTTGTGGTGACCCCCAACCATAACATTATTTTCGTTGCTACTCTATAACTGTAATTTTGCTGCTGTTATGAATTGTAATGTAAATATCTTTTTGTTTTCCGATGGTCTTAGGCGACCCCTGTGAAAGGGTCATTCGACCCCCAAAGGGGTCGCGACCCACAGGTTGAGAACCACTGTGTTAGAATGAGTATTGTGTGAGCAAGAGTGACTCCATATTGAATGAGCAAGAGTGACTCCATTTTACACATGGGCAAAGAACATAGCAGACAATGCCCAGGGAGCCGCCTAGTTGCCCTGAAAATTGGATGTAACCAGCTATACCCCAAAGGTCTGCTACTGAAGATATGATGACGTCAGGGTTACCAGCTGGCTGCCCCAATAAGGTGATATCAGGAAGGCACTCAGAACTGCATAAGAACTGAGGACTTTCGCAGCTCAGAGAGCCAGTCTGGACTAAGAGGTGACCACGCTGTCACTCTGCTCCAAGAACCCTCCACTCTGCTCTGCTCTGCTCAGACCAAACCTGTTGGACCGACCTCCCGGACCAGCCACCCCTCCTCGATCCGCCATGACTCTGACTAACTTTGGAACTGGTTTGTTACCAAATTATTGTATACGCTGTGTGCTTTAGTGTTTGGTGTGTTGATGTTTGATGTTTGAGTAAAGAGCATATTGAAAGGCATTTAAGATCTTGCGTGCTCTGTTCTTTGCTTGTGCCACGGCTACCACAGAGGCATCAGGCAGTGCCAGGTAGATCCTGGGGGTCTGAGAGTCTCTTGGGGGTTAGTCCCCCTGACGTGCAGGAAGAGGGTGCAGCACGGACTGTGAGCCTAGCAGTGGCTCGTGACATCAGCTGATTGGCAAGGCGGTGAGGCCCAACCCACAGCCCTGAGAGGAGATCAAAGTCTGATGGAGTCAACTTGTCAGGAGCAAGATCACTGCCCCATGCAATGTCCCCCTGACTCGCATTCAGAGGTTGTGGGTGCGTATGAGCCTGGGGAGACACTACCCAACCCGCTACTCAGATCAAACAGCTACGTCCTTGGGAACAGCCCAGGAGTCAATGAAAATATCACAGGTTTCCATCAAGAGAACCCAACATAAAAGTGGCTTAATCAGGAGAGGAGTATATTCATCTTTGACGTAGCACTCAGAGTGTAAGCCCCCAAGGGCTTATATGGAGACCCCACATCATCGGGGACTAAAACTCCTTCTGCCTTGTTACACCAGCATCCTCAGATACAGTCTAAAACAGCTGCTCCGCTCTGGCCATCGCATGCACGCTCCAGCAAGGAGGAAGCGCGAAGCGAAGAGCATGACTTTCCCTTTAAAGCCTGGACCTGGAAATGCCTACCTCTTCTGTTTACACGCCATTGGCCAGAGCTTAGTCACATGGCCTGACTTGCTGCAAAGAAGGCTGGGAAACGTAGTCTTATTCTGGGTAGCCACATGTCCAACTAAAACTCCAGGGTTCTGGTAACCCTCAGTTTTGGGCACAAGTATGTCACAGGACAAATGGACAAATGGAGACTTACACTCCTGGGCAGATTGCCCTTCCAGACATAGCCCACCCCACTCCCCCAGGCTCCTGTGACCTCTAGACTGAGGTCAGAGGTCATGCAGTTCCCTTCAGACAGGTGCTCAGAGAGGTGTGGAGAACGGGGAAGCCGGCCTACGGTGGGCGTGCCTTCAGGCCCAGGCCAGTCCTGGGGAAGATGATGTCTGCTTTGAGACCCCAAAAATGGGGGACGAGGGCGGGAGGACGAGACATGCAGTTCCAGGTAGAGGAACAGAGTGTGCAGAGCCCAGAGGCAGCGCTGTGGGCAGATGTGGAACGTGCATTTTGTACAATGAATGTTTGTACCTTGGGGTCATCATCGTAGTGGCCTGGACGGGCCCAGAGTAGAACGTGCGTTACTGTCATGATTTGGGTCCATAGTAACCCTAACTTGCTCACTGCCGTCCCTCCTCTTTTTTTATTTTTTTATTATTATTATTTTTTTGGCAGGGCACAACACATAGTCATTCAGATTTTGCAACATGCATTCACGCAGGTCTTTCAGTGTGGGGGGAGGGTGTGTTAGGTTTGGGTAAGAATGGTGATATAATGGTTTAGCGCTTGTGCACACTGCAAGGCAAAGTTTCCAAGACAAATTGTTGAAGGGGCGTAGGGGTTGAAAAACGTCATTTGGCACTGTTTGTTGAAGAGTCGATGTGTCTTTGAGGGAGTTGCTGTCATAAAGAATAAGTTGTTTTCAACTTTTATGTCCTTAGGCGAGACGCTCCTGGATTTCTAAAGTTGTGTTGATGAAGCCAGTGTGAAGAAAACGTCTTGTAAACGTAGACAGAACCTCTGCACATGCTTCCATTCCTCAGCTTTTACATAGCTTATCAGTTTTGTGTGGGAAGTAGCACCCGGTTCCTGGTGGAGGGAGTGGCTTTGTGAGCGGGGCCCAGGAGCCTCCGGGAAGGACTGAACTGAGTGCCTTTGGCACAGGAGCTGGAGATTTGGGGACCATGGCTCCCCTGGTGTGGAGCTTGCACACGAGTAGTGCACAGGAGGCCGCCATTTTTTCCCGCCCCTTCTCTTGCAGATTCCGATGTGTCAGGTGAGTCGAAGCACATACGAGCACATACGAGGCTGGGGGTGGAGGAGAGAAGGGGAGCAGGAAAGGACCTGGGAGAGAAAGAGGAGCTGAGTGCCCAGGACCAAGTGCAGGGAAAGGCGGGGCCCGGGACCTTGGACAGCTTCCCTGCAAACAGCCCCGTCATGGTGACTCACTTCCTGATTACAGAGGACTTAATTATTATCCATTGTAGAAATATGAGGTCTGATAATTAAGTTTGCAAACTCAGCCTAGAAAAGGTGCTACATACCTCGTTGCTGAATATCACTACGGTCACCTTTGAAGCACTCCCCTTGGGAAGCTACGCACCCACACCAGTGCCTAGTCCACCCTTCAAAGAAATTTTGGAACTCTTTTTCTGGGATGGCCATCAGAGCTGTCATTGTATTACTCTTGATGTGCTGAATGTCATCAAAATGTCTTCCTTTCAATATTTCCTTTATCTTCGGATAAAGAAAGAAGTCATTGGGGGCCAGATCAGGTGAGTGCGGAGGGTGTTCCAATACAGTTATTTGTTTACTGGTTAAAAACTCCCTCACAGACAGAGCCGTGTGAGCTGGTGGATTGTCGTGAGGCAAGAGTCATGAATCATTGGCAAAAAGTTCAAGTCATCTAACTTTTTCACGCAGCCTTTTCAGCACTTCCAAATAGTCAACTTGGTTAACTGTCCAGTTGGTACAAATTCATAATGAATAATCCCTCTGATGTCAAAAAAGGTTATCAGCATTGTTGCAACAAGTTCACAAATTTAATCGTCAGACCTCATACACGTAGATGTCCCCCCACTGATGAATAGATAGATGGATATTTCTTTTTACAAATGGAATAATATTCCATGGTGTGTGGTCCATCCACATAGTGGAATATTATCCAGCTGTAAAAGAGAGTGAAATGCTGACACACGCTACAAACTTGAATGACGCTCATAAGCGTTTTGTTTCGTGAAAGAAGCCAGACTCAAAAGGCCACATGTTGTATGACTCCGCTTATGTGAAAAGTCCAGAATAGAACAATCTACAGAGACAGGACTCAGATTAGTGGATGCCAGGGTCTGGGGGAGAGGGGATGGGAAGGGACTGTTGACAGGGCATGGGGTTTCCTCTTGGGGTGCTGAAAGTGTTCTGGAATGAGGTGAAGTGCTGGTGGCCCTCCATTGTGAGTGTACGAAATGCCACTGAATTGTACAGTTTAAAATGGTTAATTTTACAGTATATGAGTTTCACTTCAATAAAAAAAAGATACAGGTGGGCTGGCCAAGTGGGTCAGTTGGTGAAGGGTTGGCGTGGGAGTGTGAGCTCTGAACAGCAGGGTCGCCAGTTCGGTTCCCACATGGGCCAAGTGACACTGCGCCCTCTTAAAAAAAAGAAAAAGAGGGCCGGGCAAGTGGCGCGATGGTTAAGA
>NW_017731353.1:7980595-7990308 GCF_001890085.2 Hipposideros armiger
CAATGATGGTGCCAACTTGGGCCAGTGAAGCAACGTCCTCCACAACTAGACTGAAGAACAAAACGACAGCAACTTGTCTGCTCCCCTTCCCCCAATTCCCCAGCACTGTTCCCATCCCCCCAATTCCCCAATAAAAATCTTTTAAAAAAAAAGAAAAAGAAAAAGATACAGGTGAACGAGAATAAAGAGAAGTCTCCTGTTACCTCGACGTCTAACTGATATTAGTTAGCACTGTAGCATCTAAGTGCACAGCTTTCCAGGTGTAGTCACACGCGGCCCCCGGTAGACACTTGCGCACATGTGTGTACTTGATATAAATGAGGCCACGTGCTCTGCACTTTTCTGTGATCTGCTTTTCTCAATAGAACTGGAGTCCTCAGCCAGACTCCTGGGGACCCTCCAGTTCTCAGTGACGTTTTCCATGTTGTGCTTTATTTTGATATGTGAAAGAGACTGTCTAACCCTCATAATAAGAACAAGCTTCCCTTTGGCGTCAGAAACACTTGTTTCCGCCCAGCGTCTTGGACTTCTTGAGGGGCGCCTAGGCAGGGCCACACATCAGTGTGGGGCTCGGGCAGACCTCGGGGCCCGGACAGTGTTCTTCCCCTTTGAAGGGTCCAGGTCAGCTCCGTTTCAAGGGCTGCACAGTATTCTGTGGCCTGAGTGGACCCTAGTTGTCATCAGTCGCCTCTCAGTGGCATTTAGGATGTGAGAGCTTTGTCTTTCCTGAAGAAGGCTGGGTGCGTGACCTTCTGGCTAAGCCTCTGCCCCATTCCTCAATAATTAACTTAGAACAGGTCCCGGCAGGTGACACTTCTCAGCCAAAGGCTTTGAATGGGCTGCTTTCCATAATATGCTCCACAGAGCCCTCCCCTGGGGGTAGTTGAGGAAGAGTTGCAGCCATTCCAGGGGTAGGGGTTTGGGGGGACACTGATAGGGGACAGGCCCCTGCAGTAACATGAACTAGGAGAACTCTGGGGTGGCAGTCCTGGGGGAGCTAGCCTCCTGCCTGCTTCTCTCCGGGCCAGTGGCACTGGCTTCTGGGGCAGCAGACTGTCCTTCTCTGTGACCCCACCCTCACCCCAACCCCATTTTCCTTTCAGTCCCCAGAAAGCACGTGCTCTTCCCAGCTTCAGTGTCTTCGCCAATGCTGCTCCCTCTGCCAGGAATTCCACCACCCACCCCACCTCCCCTTCACAGCAACCCCTGCTGGGGTGGGGGGGTCCCAGCTCAAATGACCTCTCACAGGGTCCTCCTAGCTGATGGGTCACTTGGGCCCCCTTAATGCTGGGCTTCCCCATGGGACCAGGACCCCTGACTACCTCCCCCCATCAGTGTGGGGCTCTCTGCTGGCAGGATATAGGCACAGTGCTGTGACCCCACGTGACGACACGGGTGGCACCTGGGCAGGGCCCACTGTCCAGGAGGCCCACAGCTCTTTCTAAGAGCCCATAGAAGTGGTTTCATCTCTTTTCAAGTCAGAAGGAAACAAAGTGAACTTTTAGGGTTGATGATTACATTTGTATTTCTACCAACACAGTCCTAGAATACAATTTTCAGTGTGTTTTATGGAGGAAGAGCCCACGGGTGAGGTGCTGGGCCCTGCACGGGGGGCTGGGGATGGACCAGAACTGCTGGATAGAGAAGACAGGAAAGGCATGTTTTGTAGAACGGAAAAAGAAAGGAGGAAAGAAAAAGAAGAAATGAAAGAAAGGAAGAGGGGAGGGAGGCAGGGAGAGAGGGAGGGACAATTGTGTCCCAGGTGCGGGGTGGCCCCAAGAGCAGACGGCCTTGTGACTGGTTTGGGGGCTCTGCTGCCCCCAGCCTCCAGGGATCCCACTGGCACAGCCCCCGCTCTGTGTGCACTGAGGGGACGGGGAGACAGCCCGTGACGGACTGCGCTGGGCTGGGGAGTCCGGGGGAAGAAAATGACACTCAAATAGGAGCAGAAGGAGGGAGGAGACAGGCTCTAGCTGAAGCCCCGGCCCCAAGTGCCGCCCCACCTGGGCCCTGGGAGACACCTTTGCGGCCTGGCCCAGAGAGTCACAGGGGCCTGCAGCCCTCCCGCTGGGCTCCATCTCAGGGTGTCTCCAGACAAGAGCCCAGGGCCTGCTTGCAGTCCAGGAATGACCACTGCACTCACTGACGGGCAGCTGGCCCTGGGCAGGTGGTAGGCTCTGGATAATTACCAGGCCGTGGCCGGCCCCCTGACCCCCAGGGGCAGAGGAGGGGTCCAGGAAACCTGGAGCTCCGTTCTGTAGTCCACCCTCCTGGCATCTGTCCACTAGAGGGCAGTGCAGCCCAGCCGTTGGAGAAGGCCAGGCAGGTTCTGCAGGTCGGGCTGGGAAGGTAGGGAATCCCTCCAGGGGTTTGGCCCTAGTCTAGGGAGACCGTCCCAGATAAATTACAAGATGCCACTTGGATGTGCCTGTCAGATCAACAACGAACAGCACTTTTTAGTGCAAGTACGTCCCAAATGTTACACGGGACCTACTTATGCTAAAAAGGTGCTGTTCCTTGTTGATCTGACATCCCAATCTGACCCCACATCCGGCATTTGTATCTGCTAGAATGGACGCCCAGTGCAGGGAGCCTGGGTGGGGCCGACGCTCAGATTCCAAGCTCATTAGCTCAGTGACGGATGTCAGCACGGGTCACCAGGAGGCCATACCTGCCCCAAGCTCTGACTCAGGTGAAGTGACACTGGCACCAGGGCAGGATGGGACCACTTGGGCTGAGTTCAGGAAACTTGCCTTTGGCTTCTCACCCACTCACCTTGACTCCAGATTCATTTGTCCAGGCTTCTGGGTGGTGAAGGGTGTGTTGCTGGTCAAAGGCCAGAGAACCAGGCCCGCTCGCTCTGGAAGGGAGGGAGCCACTTGCGCTTAACGTTGTTGTGCTCTCTAGACTTGTGCAGCGCACGACCTGCATAGCTGTGCCCAGCGGTCCTGGGCAGTGTCTGCCTCCTTCTTCGCCCAGGGCCTCTCTCCCTCATGCCCGCCTGCCCGGCTTCCGTCACACCACAGACCCTACTCCTGCAGGAGTCTCCTTGGTATTATTTAGGTCATGAAGTCACCTGCAGTTAAGCTGGGTGATGATGAGTGGAGATGGGGGCTCTGACTCACTTTCCCACCCTTGGGGGCTGCTACTCACCCCGGTGCCATTGGTCCAACACCCCACCCTCGTCTGAGTGAGTGTGTGCGTGCGTGGACACAGTGGGGCAGAGCCAAGAGCTCAGACACCGAAGCCCCTGGGACGGGGTCTCCATGAGAAAATGGAGAGAGGACAGCAGAGGGACCCAAGGCCACGTGCACGTTACCTGCACCCAGCCCATTTCTGCTCTGCTTGCTCAGAGGCACGCCTACCGTTCCTGCCACCGGCTTTTCCTGAGGATCCCCAGAGCCCCTAGTTCCCTTTCTGTGGGCAGGGGGCCCTGCGATTGTCCCCCGATACCCCGTGAGCTGGCAGGCTTCAGGCAGCATGCATGCTGCTCTTCTGAGCTTGAAAGGAAAGAATCCTTCATTTCTTCATTTCTTCATTCATTCATTCCCCCAAGGCTTGTGGGCACCTGCTGTGGGCGAGGCCCCCATGCAGTCCCTCGGGATGGAGGAGGAAGCTGCAGAGAGGTCTCAGGGCTGGACACAGAGAAGGGACTATGGGGGGCGGCCGGTTAGCTCAGTTGGTTAGAGCACAGTGCTCATAACACCAAGGTTGCCGGTTCGATTCTTACATGGGCCACTGAGCTGCGCCCTCCACAACTAGATTGAAACAACTACTTGACTTGGAGCTGATGGCTCCGGGAGAAACACACTGTTCCCCAATAAAATTTAAAATAAAAAGGGACTATTGGAGTAAACTAAAGGGGAGGCAGTGACATAGGGGACAGGATGCCCACCTCACTGCCTCCCATTTGTGGAGACCAAGAGCCCGGCAGGACCCTGGGACCCTGGCTCCCCCGCCTGCACAGGTAGCACAGGTCCCCTCGGCCCAGGTCTGGTCTGTGTGCACAAAAAAAAAGGGGGGGGGGTGTTATCATCGAGGATCTGATCATAAATTCCTAACTGGGCAGGTCCTGGCAGGTCGTCACACCCCAGGCCTATAACTTTTTAGTAAAAGGCTTATCTCTGCATAAGCCAGGCCTGTCCATTGTTTCCGTGCATCTAGGTCAACAAGCCTTTGAAATAAGTGGAACCACCCTCTGGGGAGCACATGATCTTGTTAAGTGTCCTGTCATCCAATCCCCACCTCCTTCGTTCCAAATGCATCAAAGAAGCTGCAAAAAAAACGGTTATTCCTGAGAGCATTTGAGATCTTGCTTCCCAGCATACGTCATCAGTTTGGTTACAATAAACTCTTATAAAAATCCTCTACAGGTTTGGACATTTTTTAAGTTGACAACAGGCTTGGAGGAGGACAGAGGACATGGGAAGGAAACACTGCTGCAGAAGAGACCCACGTTGGGAGAGCCAAGTGGCTCAGTCGGTTAAGAGCTTCCTTAAGAGCATGAACTCTGAGCAACAGGGTTGCCCGTTTGATTCCCACGTGAGCCAGTGAGCTGCGCCCAAGCTGAGCTGCCAACAGGTGGCAGGATGGCTCAGCTGGTGAGAGCACGTGCTCCTAACAACAAGGCTCCCTGTTCGATGGTGGACTATGCCCGCCGCAACTAAAGACTGAACTCGGCACCTTGAGTTGAGCTGCCACCCGGGTGGCTCAAGGGATAGAGCGTGCGCTCTTAACAAGGCTGCCAGTTCAACTCCTGCATGGAATGGTGGCTATGCCCACCTACAACTAATTGAACACAGCACCTTGAGCTGAGCGGCTGCCAGCTGCCCACGGGTAGCCGGATGGCGACCGGACTTGGAGCTGAGCTTGCTGCGCCCTCCACAGCTAAGATTGAAGGACAATAACTTGGCTATTCCCCTTCCCCAATTCCCCAATAAAATCTTTAAAAAAAAAAAAAAGAAGAAGAAAAGACCCACGTAAAGTGAAGTCCCACCTCCCCACCGTGAGGGCCTTGTGTCCCTGAGTGCCTTGCTCCCATCTGACCAGGAGGAGACCACAGCCCACAGAGGGGATGGCCAGAGATGGTGGGGGGCAGAAGTCAGGCCTAAGTCTCTGCAAAGCCGAGTGCCCGACCTCCCACCTTCTGCCTCATCTTGTCAAGGAAAGACCCTGAGGAAAAGTGGAAAGTCGCTCCCTAAATTGGCGAGTTTGAGTCTCCAGATTGGGTTTACCAAGGTGCGGTCAAAGGCCCTTCTTGGCCCGGGACCGTGCTCACAGAAAGGACGTCCTGCCCGGACGGTCAGGAGGGGCAGCAGCCGCTGGGAGCTCTCCAGGGCTGCGGCAATTCAACGTACTCGGTGGAAGGGTGAAGGAGGGCTGGACAGCTGGCAGGGCAGAACCCCCCTCCCTCCCTTCCTGTCCCTGACTCCCCCCAACCCCCCCACTCCACTGTCAGAGGCAGGTCGCTAGCCTTCACAGCGGGAGGACACCCCCACCCCAGCCCCTTCTCTAGCGCTTGTTTCCTCTGCCCGCCCCAGTGGTGAGAGGCAGGACAGCAGGGCCCGGGGCACCTCAGACCCTTGGCCCAGAGAGGTGCCCCTCAGCCAGCAGCCAGAACCGGGAGTGGTGGGGAGAGGCAGAGGGCGGCCTGCTTGGCCTCCAGCCCCTTCCAGTCCCATGGGCTGGCCTGGGGAGCACGGACTGGGGCAGCTGACTGAGTCTGGACGCCAACTGGACCATGGGTGAGGTGGCCAGAGGGCAGCATGCCCTAGGAAGAGCTGCTGACAAGCTGGCATCTCACACACAGCCTATCCCACCAAATCTCACTAGGCCCCCGGGAGCCCATCACTGCCCCCTGACACAGATAAGGAAACAGGCCCAGAGAGGAAGGGCTGGCCCGGGTCACCTGGGGGGCAGGACAAGTCCAGCCCAGCCTGGCCGTGGGCTCGTAGGCTGGCACCATGTCCTGTCTCCCACTCCATCTTGCTGGGCCCCTGTGTTCCTGTCTGGCAGTGGGGGGCTGGGTAAGGCCATCTCTGAGGGCTTATACAAGACCCAGTTACTGGCCCATGTCGGAGGCAGGACAGCTGGTGGGGCCATTAAGACACTGGGCTCAGGGCCTCCCTGGGCACTGCCCTGTGTTTTCTGCCTTTCAGCCCCTCTTCCCAGCCTTGTGATCCAGGGTCTCTGGATGGTACATCCACATGGTGGTTTCCCATTGGCCCGAGCCCAGGCCACATGTCCCCAACTCCATGTGCCCTGGCCAGCACCCCCTGGAGCCCTGGCCTACCACCTCCCCCTGCTTCCCTGGGGGTTTGTGACCCCAGCACCGCCCACTGCAGAGCCCCAGAAACTGGGGCCTCACCTCATCTATTTTTAAGCACACGCCCATGAAAGATTTACAGGCTGCTTTATTTACAGGTGTCGGGATGGCATCTGCGCCTGGTGGCACACCCACCACGAGGTCTGAAAACACACAAGCCCAGCGACACTCTGCCTGAGCCCCAGGGCAGGCCAGCTCCACTCACAGGCCCCGCCGCACAGGGCCCGGCTCTCCAAGCTGCGGCCCTTCCTCCGGCTCAGCCTCCAGGCCTGGACTCCATCAGTCTTCTCCCCGGGAGGTGAGCCTCCTAGAGACGCCCCCCAGAGGGAGCAGGGGGCTCGTAGGGGTGCCTTCTGGTGCTCCCCACCGGCCAGCTATGCAATCAGCTGCTCCCTGGTCCACACCCTCCCTGAGCGTGAGGGACTGCAGAGACAGCCTCCCTTCCCTGGCTCTCCTCCTGGCCTTGTTTTCTCCTGGTTTGAGGGAGAGGAAGTCACCCGCTCAAGATGCGAGAGGCAAAGTCAGGACTGGCCCTCGCTTCCAGGAGCCTCCCGGGAAAGAGGCCTGGGGACAGGTGCTTCTTTCATCTCAGACGGCGAGAAAACAGGCTCAGGCTTGGTTATGTAACTTAGAGACTGGAGCAGCTCACCAGACTTCAGAGGCTGGGTACCCCACCCCTGCCCCCAGTGCCACGTGGCAGGCGGGAGGGGTCACACAGTGCCGCTTTGTCCCCACTTCCAGGAATGGAGAGCCTTTGCCATTTCCTCCAGACCCCACCCAACCCCAGAGAAACAGAGGCTGCAGGGTACCACCCTGCCCCCCATCCCTTCCCCACAGAAGGAGGCTGTGGGTGGACCTGGTCAGCCTCTGGCCAATCTGCGTGCCCAAGCCAGCGTGCCCCCTGTGCCTAGTGGCGTTCCCCTCCCCTCGGCTGTGGGCTCCCCTGGGCCTCAGGAGGTGGTGCCAGCTCAGCCTTGACTGTGTCACCTGATGCCATGTGCTGTCTGGCTGGGTCCCAGCAAATGCCCAGGAGGGCTCTCAGCTGTTGCCCAGCAGAGGACAGGACTGACTCACACCCAGCACCTTCCCTGGGTAGTCATGGGGACTCGGGGCGCCCTGGGAGGGTCAGACAGGACACTGCCCATCCCTGCCCCTGAGACCAGCGCTTCCCTTCTTTTGCCATGTTCTTGGGAGGAAGCTGAGTAGACCCCAGGCCAGTCCCTGCTCAGCGCAGGATCACTGATTTCAGAGAGAATCTCATAGTATCTCCACCGACCGAAAAGATTCTGAGTCTCACTTTCTAGAAACAAGGAGCTTTTGTTAACTTTCCAAATAGAGGGCTACAGTAAAATATTGAATATTTGGTTCAGACCCAACCCGTGGAGTCTCACGCCACCTCCACTGGCCCAGCCCTCCCCCTCCAACTTCTTGTCAGAGGAAAAGTGGACGTTTTCTTTCAACACTTCCCCAAGAGGAGGACGGAACTGGGGAAGGAGGTGAAATTGGGCAATAGCCTCTTCATCTGAGGACACAACAGCATCCAGAAGCAGTACCCCCCAGGGAGCAGGAGCACGACAGGGCAGCAGGCGTGGCAGACAGGGACAATGGGGTCAGCTTCCTCCCCTGTCACTTCCTGTCTGGGTGATTGTCACCTCTGGGGGCCCCAGTTTCCCATCTGTAAAGTGGGGGTGCATTTGCTCTTGAGAGGAACATTTGTTGAGCACCTACTATGTGCCAGGCATTCATAGTTCTCAGTGCTGGTCATACACCAGTCAACGGAACAGACAAATCCCAGTGGAGTGGGGGCAGGATAGCAAACACACACACACACAAATGTGCAGCTAAGTGCTAGGAAGAGGGAGGCCGTGGTGGGATGTGAGTGATGGGTGGGGTCCCTCGGAAAGGGTGCAGCGCTGGAAGCTACAGGACCAGAAAGAAGCTTCC
Source organism: Hipposideros armiger (assembly GCF_001890085.2). Classification (NCBI taxonomy): domain Eukaryota; kingdom Metazoa; phylum Chordata; class Mammalia; order Chiroptera; family Hipposideridae; genus Hipposideros; species Hipposideros armiger. The sequence goes on from NW_017731353.1 coordinate 7,988,865, forward strand.
GGGGAACGTGGCCCTTTCTGCCCTCGGGTTGGTGAGGACTGGATTCTGTCCATCCAGTAAGGACCCTGGGGTCCTCCAGCCGAAAATGCTGCTACCCCTCGTGTGAGAAGCCCATCATGACCCAGCCTACGCTCACCGTTGCTACCTGCAGCGCCCTGGCTGTAGGGCGCCCACCTGCACCCACCAGCTTACTCTCCCAGAGTCACCCTGTCATCTGCCCCAGGGGCTGTGAATCCTGCAGCAGCCCAGTGCCCCGTTCCTGGGGGCTCTCAGGCCTCCTCTGATGGGGCAGCCGTGTCCTGTTCCAGGAGTGGAAAGAGGGACAAGCTGGTCTCTTTAAACTGATACAAAATAATGGCCAGACAAGGTGGAATGAGGCTGAACTGAGAATGCTCCCATGGGCGCTCCTGCACACAGTCAGCCCCATAGCACCTGCGAATGGGCTACGAACAGCCCAGCAGGAAAGCCCCACCGCCCCAGGGCCAGAGGTCCGCACTCTTCTCAAGACTGAAACTTTTGTATTTGGCAGAGGAAACTGAACAGGTTTTTGTTTGTTTGTTTGTTTGTTTGTTTGTTTGTTTGTTTGTTTGTTTGTTTGGGGGGGATGATGGTGTCAGTGACAGATTTCAGTAACAGGTCACCTTAGCATCTGAAAAAAGGAAGAAGCCAATAGCATTGTGAACGGCCTTGGGCCTTGGGAGCGCCAAGCACAGTGGGCGTTTCCTAAACTGCAAAAAAACACAGGACCCCAGCCCACCACGTGGCGAGGACTTGTGCAAAAAGGAAACTTGGTTTCACAAACTCAGGTCGGCTCCCTGAGGCCTGCCGGCTGTCCCCGCGCAGGAATGATCTGGAACAGCCTGGCAGGGCCCCTGCCCCCAAGCCAGCGCTAACGGCACTGCTGTCCTGCCAGGCTGGCGGCCCATCAGCTAAGCTGATGTGAACACTGTTGCCTGATATCTGCACCTGGCCCCGAACCAGGAGCGCCCGCGGTGACACTGCTCCTGGCACCCAAAGCGGCACCCTCAGCCCCGCCCAGAAACACGCCCCATTTCTACTGCTACCCCCTCCCCCAACCCGTTTGCGCCCACCAGGCCCCGCGAGGCGAGGTCGCCCCAAGGCCGGCTGGGTCTCCCCGCAATTGCGCCAGGGAACCCGAAGGGGCAGACTGCCCGTCTAGGTGACCGTTGGTCACTCGGGCGCAATTCAAGGGCCCCTTTGTGCAGCGAGCGGGCTGGCACGGGTGGCCACGTCCTTGGGCCGCCTTTGGAGCGGTGGTCTGAGTCCAGGGGCAGCGGCGGCGAGGGTCGGCCCGGAGGTGGGGGACACCCGGCAGGCCAGGAGGCCCAGAATGTGGGGGCTGCGAGGGGGCCGCGGCGCCAGCGCCGAGGTGACCCGGCGACAGGAAAAGGGGGAGTGCCGCGGGGCGGGGCGGGGCGGGGCG
>NW_017731353.1:7990923-8011959 GCF_001890085.2 Hipposideros armiger
CGGGCCGGCGGCCGCCCGCTTCCGCTTCCCCAACTTTCTTCTCTCTTTCCCTCCTTCCTGCCCCGCCCGCGCTTCTCCCGGGCTCCTCGGCGGGCGCGCGAGGGGGAGAGCGCCGCCGGGGGGGGGCAGGCGGGGCTGGGGGAGGGTCCCCGCGAGCCGGCGTCACAGTGTGTGCCCACGCTGTCGCCCGGAGGCCCCGGCCTGGGCGGGCGCTGACGGATTGAAGCAGGTAGGGGCCTCCGGCGCCGCGCTGTCCCCGAGCCCTGCCGAGGGCGTGCGGGTGCGGGTGCCAGGCAGCGGGTGGCGCAGCGGCTTTCCGAAAGGAGCAGGGCTGGGCCGAGCTGGGACAGGCGCAATCCTTCCCCCCGCGGGGAAACCGAGGCCGGGGCCTCCGGGCTTGCCCGCCGGCTGGGCCCCGCGGGGGCACCACCCCCGCCTGCACCGGGCGCGCCGGGGCACCGGTGGTCCCTCTCCTCTCCAGCCCCCCTCCCGCCGACCCGCCAGGTGATGAATGTACCTGGTCCCAGGCGCCCCAGCAGGTGCCTCCTTCCCTTTCGTCCTCTGCTCAGGAGGGTGGGAGGCTCCACGCTGGGGAGGGTGGGAACTGACCCTTGGGTTCCAGCTCCAGCCCAGGTGAAGGAAAGGGCGGTGGCTGGAATTTTCCCCTGGAAGCCTCCCAGGCCCAGGGAGCTTGGCTTTGGGGAGGCGTGTAGGGTGTGGAGTGGGCAGAACAGTTTGTGGTCTCTCAGGGTCAGAAGGCTGGTGGGGGCTGTGGCCGCCAAAGAGAGGGCTCCTCCTTGCCTTTCTCCTGGATTCTGATGGGAGGTGGGGCTGTGGAACATTTCCCTCTGTGGCTTCCGCAGTGGCCCCTTGGCTGTGGCCTGGTGTGGGGGTGTTGTGGTCCCTGAGGGGCCCCCCCGCCCCCCATGTGGTTACAGGACAGTGGGTGAGGGTTCCTGGCTCTCCACCACCTCTGCTTGCCTTGGCAGGCTGATGTACTGGGACTGACCCATACTGCATGGGTCCCCAGGCCTAGTCTTCAGGGGTTTGTGGCTTCACATGGCACCGAGAGTTGGCGTGATGGCTCAGACTGGAGGGCCCATGGGTACTCAATAAGATTTGGTCCCCACACTCAAAACGGCCCAGCCCGCGTCCCAGGGAGCGCGCACAGGCCCCAGGCGCAGCCCTCCCATCATCAGCCTTCCCAAGCAGTGAGGGCAGGGCCTGTTTCCAGAAATAGTTCCTCAGAGCTGGGCCCCCACCACCCCAGAGCGGGGGAGCCCTGGGCTTCGTGCATCTCTGAAGGCCTGACCTGACATTAAGGCCCTGGGCCCAGCCTGAGTCTCCACCCTGCACTTGCTGGGGGGCAGGGCCTGGAGGTGCAGGAAGGGGTGGTGCTGGGTTTGGGGTGCTGCCCTCTTGAAGACAGGCCAGGAGCTGGCATGCTTTGCTCTGAGGCAGCAGGGAACCCTGGGCCTGGTGTAAGTGAGGTGCAGCGGGGGAGCGGGGCCCAGAGCAGGTTTCCAGGGGAAGTGACAGGGGATCCTGGAGGTGACCCCCCTCCCCTCATGTCATCAGGTGGCCTCTTTATAAGCAGCTTCCTTGTCTTTTAAAGACCCCCCCCCCTGGTTCTTCCAGGAGTGCCCTGGACAACAAAGCTGCTTCCCAGGGGTCAAGTCCAGAGCCACCAGCGCTGTTTCTGACATGGTGGCTGGACCTGGTGGGCAGGCCAGACCAACGCTTGACCCTGCAGGCCCCCTGCTGGCCTTGGCCTTCCGGCCTCTGCTTTTTTCCTCAGCCCAGGGCCTGACTTGGGCCCCCAGCCTCACCCGAGATTCTGGCCACTAGGGCATCCCCCTCAGGACCCCAGATGGCCTGATAGTGTTTGGGTGGGGGCTTCCTGCTGCTCCCCTCCCCAGGGCAGTCCCCAAACTCAGATCCTGTAAAGGAGCCCACTCCAGGACCTAACAGCAGGAGGAAGGTGGGCCTGGGGGCTGGGTCCAGGGTTCCACGGCCTGCACCCCTGCATCTCTAGATCCCACAGGGACGGGTCACAGTGATGACTCCCCAGCGATGGCTAGGGTGAAGATAGGGGTGGGGTGCTCGTGTAGGTGACTTTCCAGAGGGATATGGTGTAGGGGGACTGAGAAATGCAGAGAAAGAGGAGGTTCTGTGTCCGGGGACAGGACCCAGGAGGACAGAGTGAGTGACAGGCCCGTGGGAGACAGGCTCCCTACCCGCCTCATTTCTGGCCCCTCCTGGGCCGGGGCAGGCCATGTCTGCCCAGTTTGTCCCAGGACCTCTGAGCACCCTGGGTGCCTGGCTGCCTCCCCTCCAGTCCCCCCTGATTCCCGGAAGTGTTTTGCCTGCCGTGCTCTGTGTTGACCGCCACTTCCAGCTCCCGAGCACCCACTGTGGGCCGCAGATGCCTCAGCCTTGGAAGGGATCACTGTCTTCCGTTTCACAGACGAAGAGTCCGAGGTTCAGAGAAGCAATTTGAAACTAAGGCCTCTGAAGCAGGGAGGGGAGGAGGTGGTTGTCCGGGTTCCAGAGCTAGGACGTGGCAGAACCAGGATGTAGACCCACCGAGGGTGACTCCATAAAGCCTGCTTTTCGTTTTCCCCCTGTGCCCTCCCAGCACTAGGGGCTAGGGCCAGCGCCATGGCAGTTTCAGGACTGGAGTCCAGGCTTTGGGAATGACCTGAGCTCTGGGAGGGGCATACCCACTCTGCCCTTTTCCCTCTTGGCTATGGTCCCTCCCCATGGGGCTCTGGGTGGGCCCCCAAGGAGGCATTTGCTGTTGAGACTCGAGTTCTGAGTGTGCCAGGAACAGTGATAGGAACAGAAGAGCAGAGGCAGACTCTGTTCTGACCAGGCTCGGGGAGCTGAGGCCAAGGACCTGCCTTGGGCTGGCGGTGCCCTGTGTGCAGGGCTAGCGGGGAGCAGCAGGCCGTGTTCCTTGTCCTGGGAGACAGATGCCCTTATCACACCCATTTGACAGAAAGGAAAGTGAAGTCCAGGGAAGCTGTGAGTGTTAGGATTAGATTTGGCTACAGGATCAGGAAACCCTAATAATAGGAGCTTAAGCAGAGTTCGCTTTTTCATACATCAAAGGAGACCAGAGCTGGGTAGCCTGGGGCCACAGGCTCCTCTGGCCTATGGCCCCCCTATTCTCAGGGTCCAGCAGGCCACTGCTGTGGCATGACCTCTGGGGACTGGACCACATGCGTCCTGTGGCCAGGACCTAGGCGCGTGGCATGGCCCTTAGCTGCAAGGGGGGCAGGGCAGTGAGGCAGTGTGGGCCGTGCTCATGGTAAACATCGAGGAGGGGACAATGGGCACTGTTTCCACCACAGGCCAGGGGACTGTCAATGCCAGTCAGGATTTGAACCCAGAATGAAGGCCCAGCCTCCTAGCCAGTGGTGCCAGCCACTGAGCAGTCCTGGGGGCAATGCGTGGATAGGGACACAGTGTGGCTGGGGGCTGGCCTGGGGCCCTGGTCTTGAAGGAAAGTCCACCCTTGTCCTGCTGGGGGTGGGAAGGCAGGGCCACATAGACTGTCCTAGGCCCAGAAGCCAGGGCTCCCACCAGCCCTGGGGACTCGCTCATTAATGAGGGCTGGGAGGGCTTCCCTGGAAAGCTTGTCACTTGGGGGCCACTTCTTTCCAGGTCCCTGGCATTCACTCCACTCCTGCACATCCGTCTTGGCATCTCTGGGCGTCTGCACAGGCTGTAAGCCCCTACCCCCCACTCCTGTCCCTTCCTTGTGCTCCAGCTCATATGACACTTGGAAAATGCCCCTACTCTGCCAGGTGGCTTCCCTGGGGCCTCCCGTCCCCTGAGCAGATCAGTGGGATCTGTGCTGCCTTCCTGGCAGGGCGGCCCCAAGTCAGCCCCACCGCACCTCCTTGCTCTGTGGGACAAACCCCAAGGGGTCTGACTGAGGACTGGCATGCCTTGGCCAAAACAGCTGCCCAGGTCTCCCGGGAGCCACCCAGAGCGAGTCCAGGGGCTGAGGGCAAAGGTCAGCAGATGGCCCTGCCTGGCTTTGCACTGCCGGGCAGCTACCTGGAGCAGGTGCCAGCTGGGGGGAGAGTGAGCTGGCTGAGTGTGGGGAGGCTCTGCTTTCGTTTACTTTGGGCTCTTCTTTTCTGCTTGCGTCATCATCACAGCTGCTGTTTGTGGAGGCCTCCCGTGGTCCCACATGTTTCACGGGGTGTCCCACTCTTATCGTGCTCAATCCTTCCACCCCCTTCCTGTTTCACAGACTGAAATGGAAGCTCAGAGAGGTCAAGTTTATTGCCCAAGGTCACAGCTGGTGAGAAGGGAGTCAGGATCCCAATACAGGTCTGTCTGACCTAGAGCTTGGAGGGGCCCAGGTGTCCTGGGGCCAAGCATACGGGTAGAGGGTCCACAGAGGCTGGCTGCCAGGGTCCTGCCTGGGCCCCCATTGGCCCAGACAGATCTGTGACGTTTATGCTGCTCCCTCCTGCTCCGGTGGTCCTGGTCTGAGGTTAAGTGGAGGGCTCCTGAAAAAGACCCAGGAAGGGTCCCACGGTCGCCTCTGCTCGAGGAGCTGGATACGCCTGTGGGCAGCTGGAAGGGGCCTGCCCCAGGGGCCACCTGCCGTGCTGTGCAAAGCTCACACCAGTCACCCCCCTGGGGGCCATCACTGGTGCTTCTGGAACACCGGGCTGGGTACCCAGTCCATCCTCTGGCCACTTGGGTTTTGGGTAACCTTGGCTCCACCCCTGTTGGCCTCCCCAGGAAAGCAGGGTCATAGGATGGGGGCTGGAGGGTGTGGGACAGCAGCCAGTGCTGTGTGTCCCAGGGCCGGCACCGCTGACACCTGCCCCAAGCTTTGGGATGAAGGAGGGCTGGCACTCAGGATGAGGCCTGGGCTGGGCAGGCAGGGCAGCCTGGGGATGACGGTTGCTTTGAGGTTCCGGCTAGGAGAGGGGGACAGAGCCACTCCCAGCCCTGCTGGGGGTTGTGTGGGGGCTTAGAGCCCAGGGAGGGAGGGAGACCTCAGAACTAGCTTCTGGAGTCTCACAATTTTGAACCCTTGAATCCCCGAGCCTTTACGCCACCTCCAGTGTGCCCTTTGCGTGGCATTCTTCACATGGCTTTCAAAGGCCAGGTTAAGAGGTGGGTGCTGGCCCATCCTGGCTTCCCTGCTGTGTTACCTTGGGCAAGTTACTTCACTCTGCTGAGCCCCAACTTCTTTATCTGCATAATGAGTGTATAATGAGTGTACCAACCTTGTGGGGTTGTTTCTATTTTATTTTATTTTATTTTTTAATTTTATTGGGGAACAGTGTGTTTTTCCAGGACCCATCAGCTCCAAGTCAAGTAGTTGTCTTTAACCTAGTTGTGGAGGGTGCAGCTCTGTGGCCCATGTGGGAATCAAACCGGCAACCTTGGTGTTATGAGCCTGCGCTCTCACCACCTGAGCTAACTGGCCACCCCGCCCCTTTGTGGGGTTATTGTCTGAACAAAATGGGATAGTTCACATGCACATGGAGCCCTTGGTGCAGTGCTTGGTGGTGCACAGTAGGTGTTCACCAGACGTGGGGGGGGGGTCCCAACTGGCTTTGTTTGCCTGGGTGCTGGGTGCCTGGTGGCACATGGTGGGTTCCCGGAAATGTCTGCTGATTACAGGAGCCTCCGCAGAGCTTGGTTTGCTTCCTTCCTCTTTGAGGAAACACTGTGAAAATGATAATATATATTCCCCCACCGCTTCTACAGAAAACCCTGAAAATACGGGTGGGACATTGGGAGAAGGAAAAGTGAGCGCCCGCATGGGCTCTGTCTGCCTTTTCTCACTCCCAGGATGCACCGTTCTTTCGCAGCTTACTGTAATCACACCGGCTGCTGTATTTTTTAGTGTGTGTGAGTGCAATTATTTGTAAAAGTGTAGAGAGCACGCTGGCATGGGAGCCTCGGTCTCCTGCAGCTGCCTGTCTGTCCCTCCCTGAGCCTTTGGTCCTGGTGGTGTGGCCTGGGCCAGGCTGCCTGGGCTCCCTGCTGGGGAGGGAGAGGCAGGGGAACAATTCGGAGAGGCCCCTGCTTAGGTCCTACTCCCAGAGGTTGACACATAGTATCTGTCTTAGTTCAGAAACAGTAACAGTGTACCATCAGTCCCTTAAATATGATACAAAAAGAAACACAATAGAGGAAGTCCCTCAGAGGGATGGTGGGGCTGGCTGTTCAATGTGCTGCCGAACTGGACACTGAAAAATGGTTAAGGTGATCAATTTTATGTTATGTGCATTTTACCACAATTTAAAAGAAAAGAATGGAGCCAGCAAATCCCATTACCGGGGCAACCCTGTCCATTTCCTGTGTGGCTTGAGACGTTCCCTGTGCTGCAGGGTAGGGAGAGGCAAGCAGTGCGTAGTTACCATTAGAAGCAGGATTAGAAGTCTGAGGAGTGTTCCTTGCAGTAAATAAATGCAGAGCTGCGTTGCTATTTTTCTCAGCCGCATCGGGCTGTGAAATGGACCCTGAGTTACTTCACCTGTCCCTCCTGGGGGCATTTAGGTGTTTTCAGATTTTCCTAATTCAGACCACACTTGCGTGTCACCACAGCTGCCCATAACAGCCTTCGGGTAATTCCTGGAGGGCGACTGCAGATGAAAGGAAGTAGGTTTCTTAAGGGCTTTGGTGGGGTGCTGCCAACCTGCCCTGCAGACGCATCTGCTGCTGTGGCTCCCACTGCGGCCAGCATCTCTGGGAGCCGATACCTCCGGTTACCAGTGTTTTTAATCTGTGCCAATCTGAAGAATGAAAAAAGCGTTTCTTGTTTCAATTGGCATTTCTCTGATTGCTAGGGAGATGGATTTTTTTCCATGTTTATTGGACTTCTGTGTTTTTTCTTTTTGTCAAATGACCGCTTAGGTCCTGTCCTTGTCGCCTCCAATCGTCACAGTGACCCGAGAGTCTGTCTTTTCCAGATGAGAAAGCTGAAGCTCCCGAGACGAAACAGCTGGGCAGTCCCAGCCCCTGTCCAGGGCTGGCAGCTTGGGCCCGGCCCCTGAGCGGGGCGGGACACGGGCAAGTCAGGCCTGAGCTGGCTGAGGCTGGCCATGTGAGGAGGAGCCTCTGGCTGGCAGATGCAGGGAAGGATGACAGGCCTAACCGTGACAGCGGCCCTGGGCTAACCACGCTGCCTCTCTGAGCCTCAGTTTCCCCGCCTGCAGCATGAGGCAACGAGAATTGCCTGCCCTTCGGACAGGAGTTAGGCTGTGAGAGGTACAGCCTTTCAGACACGAAAAGACAAATCCCATAGGGCTCCACATATACGTGTCCCTAGAGGAGTCAGCGTCACAGAGACAGGAAGTAGATGGTGGGGGCTGAGGGGAGGGGTGGGAGTGAGTGTTTAATGGGGACAGAGGGTCAGTTTGGGAGACGAGAAAGTCCTGGAGATGATGGAGGTGGTGGCTGCACAACAGTGTGACTGTGCCTAAAGCCACTGAGCTGGCACTTAAAAATGAGTAAGATGGTCGATTTTCTGTGTATTTTCCCACAATTAAAACCCAAGTCTGGCTTTTAATCAGAGCGCCCTGACTTGCTCTGTTGAGAGCCAGCTCTCAATAACCTGTGTAGGGCGGGAAACTGCCCCTTCCCGCAGGACTGGTGAGGAAGTCAAGGGGTCTGGAGGGCGGGGGCCATCACAGGAATCTTCTGGAGAAATGCAGCAGGTCTGGGCCAGGAACCCTTGGGTCGGTGGTTAGCACATCCCCAGCCCCCTGCCACCCACAGGGGACGGGAAGGACCCAGGGCCCTGCAGGGAGCCATGAGCAGTGAGCTCACACCTCAGACTCGCGTGGCTGGGCATCACCCTGAGGACTGACCCCTCAAAGGCACCTGTCCGGTTGCAGGTGTCAGCAAAGCATCCCGCAGAGCAGGGGCCCTGAAGGTGGCCCTTCCTCCATGTTCTCCACACCCACTCAACCACATGCAAAGAGATTACAGCTCAGAAGACACAGGTGCCCCCTGGACACACCTGGTCATGCCCACTGAGTGCTGCTTGGACTGGCCCCTCAAGTTCACGGGTGCCTCGGGGCCGCCTCCTGTGGGAGCAGGGCCTGAAAGGGCCGTAGGCTTCCAAGTTAAGAGTCCCGGGCTCACACATCCTGACTCCACAACCTTCTCTCCTGGTGACCCCGGGCAAGTCCTTTGACCTTCCTAGGCCCGTGTCCTCCTCTGCGAAAAGGGGACGCTGGCCCTGCTCTGTAGGATGAGGGTGAGGAGTAAAGCAGCATGGCCTCGGGGTGCCTGGCCATGTGACTCCCCTCACAGGTGGCGCCACCATCATTCCGGAAGCTCCTTCAGCTCCTTGCAGAGGTCCCACTTAGTGCCAACGCTTGCTTCTGGGTGTGGCACTATCTTGAGGGGACGGTCACTTCCCCGGCTGGGTCTCCTCTCCTAGAGTGTGTGGGTGGGGGCCACCCTCTGGAGGGGCACAAGGACCTCTCCCCGTGTTGGGTCCTTCAGTCACTGACCCAGTCGGGCCCTGGGAGCTCTCAGCCTCCAGCCCCTTCCAGCTGGGTCCCCACTTGGCTGAGCGAGCAGGGGTGTGGGGTGAGGGCCAGGCGACACAGGCAGGACCCTGGAAAGTAGACGTGGGAGTAGCAGCTCTCCCCTTTGCTGGGCACCTGCCCCCAGAGGCTTTGCTCTCATCTGTCTGGCTGGGGTGGCGGGAGGCAGGGCAGCCCTCGCTGTCCCCTTGAGAGATAGGACCTGAAGGCTCCGGACGGGAAGGGGAGCTCGGGGTCCCATCGCCAGCCCACGAGAGGGTGAGCAGGCCCCGTCGGCTGCAGGGGTCTGTGCCGTGTTGCCTCCAGTCCTGCATCACGACGCCCCTCCCAGGCCTCCAGGCCAGTCTGAGACGGGCGGAGGGGCAGCGGGGCCCCTGCTCACTGGCGTCGTTCCCCCCTCAGCATCATCAGCTGGTTCGTCCGGTCCTTCAAGTACATCTACGGCCTTCGCTTTGAGGTAAAGGGCCGCCGGAAGCTGGAAGTGGACCACCCCTGTGTCATCATCTCCAACCACCAGAGCATCCTGGACATGATGGGTGGGTACACCGAGGGGTGGCAGAGAGCCGGCCGTTCCTGGCCACCAGCTGGTCCCTGGGGAGGGGAAGGCAGAAGGGTGCTGCTTCAGGGAGGTGGAGGCGGGGCCCCAGCGAGCTGGCAGGTGAGGGGGGCTGACAGGCCAAGCAAGGGCCCTGTGCCTCCCTCCCGCCTCAGGCCTGAGTGACTGGGCTGCGTGTGTGCCTGACACCGTCACAGGGCCCTCCGCTCACTGGCAGCCCAGCCGGGAGCTGCTTCAGCACCCTCCCTTTCCACGTGAGAAACAGGCTCAGAGGCCAAATGGCTTGGCCAGGTAGCCAGTGGGAAGGCGGGACTAGCCCAGGCCTGTTGGTGGTTAGGGCACAGGGCCCGCCGGGTCTCCTTCCTCCTGGGGAGGTGGCTCCAGGCTCTGAGGCCTGTCTCTCTCTCTCTCTCTCTCTCTCTCTCTCTCTCTCTCTATTTCTCTCCCTCCATCCTCTCTCTCTCTATTTCTCTCCCTCCATCCCTCCCTCCCTCCTTCTCTGCACCCTGCCCTTGTCCCCCTTGGAACCCCACAGGCCTCATGGAAATTCTCCCCCAGCGCTGTGTGCAGATCGCCAAGCGGGAGCTACTCTTTATGGGGCCCGTGGGCCTCATCATGTACCTAGGGGGTGTCATCTTCATCAATCGGCAGCGTTCCAGGACCGCCATGACTGTGATGGCTGACGTGGGCGAGCGCATGGTTAGCGAGAATGTGAGTCTGGCGGGGAGTGGGGCTGCCCGGGGCTGCCAACACTCCCGTTCAGTCTCCGTGGGAGGCAGCAGGGTCAAAATAGCCCCGCAGCACAACTTCCTCTGGGCAGAAACACACTTCATGGGTATGTCTGTAAACCACACGGAGAAGTCCTCACTGTTAGCAGTGTGGCCTGCTGAGAAGGGGGGTGGCCTCCCTGGCGGTGGGGTGCAGGCCTACCACAGCGGCCTCCTCTGTCCCGTGTAGCTCAAAGTGTGGATATACCCCGAGGGCACGCGAAATGACAATGGGGACCTGCTGCCTTTCAAGAAAGGTGCCTTCTACCTGGCAATCCAGGCCCAGGTGAGTCCATGGCCTCGCCCCCCACTCCTGGGATAGCAGGGGGCGGGAGGCTGGTCCAGGTTGGCTTAAGGCTGAAAGTGACCATAGCTCCGGGACCACTTCCTCCTGGGCAGGTGGCAGGGCCTCACCAGCCCTCCAGCACCTGGGCCCTGACCTGATAAGGAAGGTCCTTTTGGCCCCCTTCACCGACTCTTAAGTGACAGCTGCGTGTGTGCCCGACACCTGGCACAGTGCTGGCGCCTCATCAGGCTTGTAACCAGCTGGAACAGCGCTCAGCCCTGTGTAGCTGCACCTGGAGGTCCGACACCCCTACTTCCCCGGAGGGCAGTGCCGAGCGCTCCTTCAGGCCCTCAGCGCCCTGGCTGGGGCGGGATTCGGGAGTGCACAGTGGGTGCAGACGAGCAGGGCCTGTGGCACGGGGCAGGCTGGGGCCAGAGCTGGAGGTGGGCCCGGGTGGAGCGAGCTGTGAGCTCTGCGCGGAACCTTATGCTTCTCTGGTCCTTGACCTCCAGGGGTGCAATTTGTCCCAGAAGTGTCCTGGGGCCTGGGGGGGCACCAGGAGAGGCTGGTGTCGCATCCATCCACAGGGCAGGGTCTCCTGGTGGGTAAAAGGTGCCCTGTCCCACCCAGGTACTGTGCTGGGGGGGATTCTGTGATGGAAACCATCATCTGGGGTAAGAAAGGGCTTTTATTCCTGCCCAAATGGGGCCTGGGGTCCAGGTGGCAACTTTTTTCCTGTCCTCCACCTGTGACAGGTGGCCTCTAGCACCCCTGGTCCTGGCCCCGAGCAAGGCTCAGAGCAAGGCCAGGTGAGCCTGCCACAGGCTCCCAGCTAACCCCCTGGGGTGCGGGCGGAGCCGGCAGGTGGGCGGAGGAGCCCTGAGCTAGGGGCTCCCCAGAGCCTGGGCTCCAACCCCAGCCCTGCCCAAGCAAGGCTCTCCCACCCTCTGGGCCTGTGGCCGCTCTGGCCAGGAGCTGGAGGGCGCTGCTGCCATGTGCCTGGGGCTGACGTCACTTCCCTTTGCCCGTGGTGTGGGGGAGGAGGCAGCTATGGCGGGGCTGGGGCTGGGGCAGCAGCCGCCTCAGCCAGGAGACATGATTTCCCATCACCCTCCCTTTTCCCTCCATGCCCTCTCCTCCCCCGCAACGCACCTGCTTGACTGTAGCCTCCCTGTTTTCCTAGCACCTCCCCCTCTCCGCCCCCCAACTCTCCAGTCCTCTGCGGTGCCCGGGGAGAGGTTCCCTAACTGCCAGGGTTAATGATTACCCTCAGGCACTATTTCCAACATTGCAGTCACCATTGGACTTGACCCTGGTGTTTTCTGGGAATACCAGCAGGCCCTGCCCCCTCCCCTGGCTAGAGCTGCCTCCAGCCTCCCCAGGAGGGGGGAGAGGTTGGGCAGGGAGCGTGGATGGGGAGACCTCAGCAACCTTCTCTAGCTCCATGGGACAGGGCCCTGCCCCACTGGGTAATCTTAGAACCCAAAGGGGGACATAGATGTGGATCAGATGGACATGTGCCAGGAAGACTTCCTGGAGGAGGTGATGCTTGAGTGAAGATGCGCAGCATGAGTTTATGCAACTCTGAGTCATCCAACCCATGAGGTGTCCCATGCCTGGGGGTCAGAGTGTGGAAGGGCCCTGAGGTAGGACAGGTGTCCGTCTGGCAGCCATGGACGCTGCCCCAAAGCGGGGCAGGCGGGCGACAAGACACATGAGCTCGCCCTTGGGGACGAGTGGTCTGGGGTGGGCTCCATCACCCTCAGGCTGCCTGCGTCTCCCTGTACACAGGTGCCGGTCATCCCCGTGGTGTACTCCAGTTTCTCTTCCTACTACAACCCCAAGACGAAGCGCTTCACCTCAGGTAGCTCCCCCACCACCTGTGCACACACAGCCTGTCTCGTCCTCGGTCACTGAACACCGGGGCCCGAACACATCATAGTTCTCATTTCCAGTGGCCACCGTAAGCCAGAGTCTTGCACCCAGTGACCATTAGGGGGAAGGGAGGAAGGAAGGAAAGAGTTTAGCCTCAGCCATGGGCTCTGAGGAGAGTGGTAGTGAGCGCATTTCCCAGATGACACTAAGGCTCCCAGACGGTGTGCTGGGTACCCGAGTCCACACACCCAGGTCCAGGCCACGCGCACAGCTCAGGGGGCTTGAGGCGGGCGCCTCCTGTGCTGAGGGTGGGCTTCTGAGCCAGGGCATCCGGGCCTAATTCCCGGGGCGGCAGCCTCCCAGGCACCCCTATGCCCACTGGCCACAGAGCTCGGGAACTCTGCCCTTCCCTCCAGACCCTGCACCTGGCACCCAGGTGGAAAGGTGCAGCCCAACGTGGAAGGGCAGTGGGGGAGGCGCCCAGCTGTCACCTCACATCCAAGACTCCCTCCGTGCCACCTAAGCCATCATGGAGGATGGAGTAGAACATGGGTGGGGCTGCCTGGGGGCACAAGGGTACTCTCTCAGGGCGGAAACTTTCTGTTTCTTGGGTGGTGCTTGTAGCGTACACGGTTGTCCAAACCTGCTGAGTGTGTACTTAGGAGCTGCAGTGATTGTGTAAAGTTTTTCTCAGCCGAAAACCAACCACCCCAGGCCAGAGTGTCCAGGAAAGAAACCGGCCTGGCTGGGCCCCTGGGGGCTCCACAGGGAAGTCTGGGCAGTGGCCGAGGGGAAGAGGAGGGGGTTCAGCTGGGGCAAGAGGCAGTAGCGGGGAGGCCCCAAGCCCCCCAGGATGTTGACGCCCACACCTCCCCAACAGGAACCATCAAGGTCGAGGTGCTGGATGCCATCCCCACCAGTGGCCTCACCGTCGCTGATGTCCCCAAGCTCATGGACAGCTGCCACCAAGCCATGAGGACCACCTTCTTACGCATGTCCAAGACGCCCCAGGAGAACGGGGCCACTGCTGGGCCTAGTGCCCACCCAGCCCAGTAGCCAAGGCCTGGGGTGGGGTAGGACTTGGGGGTGGGGTAGGACTTGGGGGCAGGATCTGGCTAGAGAATGGACACAGGGACCCCGCCCCACCTGGCTGCCAAATATCAGTGTCCCACTCCTCCAGAGCCCGGCTTTCCTTCAGGCCACTGAAGCAGGGGACCCCTTCTGTCACTGGCCTCAGATCCAGGCCCCTGATGTCCCCGCAGAGGAGTCAGCCCAGAGCCTCCCCAAGCTCTGAGGGCAGAGCCTCGCCCACCCTGTGCCTCCAGGAGCCACGTGTAGGCGCTGGCCTGGGGCCCGGACAAGTGGCCAGAGCTGAGGCCCTCCGCCCTCCTGCCGGGCTCCCAGTCATGGGCCTGTATCAGGTCTCAGGGAGAGGTGGTCTGCACCCTGGGGCGGGGACTGCACCCTGGCCGGCCCTGGGGAGCGGGTGCTGAATCGGTACTGCACTTGCTTATTTTTTATAAACGAACTCTTGGAAGTGCCTGGTGAGTTGCAGTCACTCAGAGGGTGGGTGGGGCTGCCTCAGGCTCCATCCTGGACAGAGGGTGGCACCGCCCGGGCAGCGCATGGGGGTCCTCCAGGCTCCCTGCACCTCCTCCTCCCCGGAGCACAATGCAGGGCCCCCACAAAGCATCCCCTGGCTGTGTTCTCTTCCTGGGACTGGGCCCACGGTCATCCTACACGACTCTCTTCAGGGTGGGGTTGTCCACCTGATGGGGGCAGTGGGCATGCCCAGGGGTCCAGCAGACCCTGGGGAAAGAGGCTGGAGATTTGCTCTTTGGCCACTGGCTGCGTATGGGGTCAACCTGTTACAGGAGGAAGCTGTCTGTGGCCAGTATCACCGTCCCAGAAACCACCTGCTCCAGCCTCTTTTGGAGAGTAAGGACCAAGACCCTACCTAGCAGGGCCCAGGGGGCTGCCTTCCTCTCTCGCCATCCAGCACAGGGCGGTGGGCCTAGGGGAGGCCCCCGTCAGCTCCCAAATGCCCCCAAAGCCTATCCAGAGATGCAGCCGCTCCTCAAGTCTCATTTTATTCTGACAAAGATCGGGGTGGGGCTCCCCCAACAACACGTTGCCCAGGGAGCAGCCCCAGGCTCTGGGCAGGGATCTCTCGTACCTTCCCTCAGCCACAGCCCCACCAGGCCCCCCGGGGGGTGCAGGCGTCTGGCCGGGCTGGGGCTGGATTCACAGGACACCTCAGCCTACTCTACCCTGTTTCTTCAGTAAGGAGAGGTGGGGGCGCCGTCCCCTGCCTTGGCTCACAGCCCCCCTCCTGTCCTGCCCAGCACAGTGGGGAGGGCGGGGTGGGGGGTGCAGGGCAGAGCTTGGGGGTGAAGAGACAGGCCAGTCACAGCTCCTTCTTGCAGGAACCTACAGGTGGATGGGGGGGCTGAGGTCAGAGGTCACTGTTCCCCACCACCTTCCAGTCCAGCCAAATCTGCCCCCTCACGTCTGGCTGCCCCAACCCAACCCTCTCTGGCCTGTCTGGCTAGCTCTGTGGGTGGGGATCACGGCACTCACAGGACCCCAGCTGCTCCTCTAGGAAGGAGACCTGCTCGCTCAGAGAGTCGATGCGCTCCAGCTGCCGGAAGGAGTGGGCCAGGAGGCTGCCGGGGTCGGGCAGCCCGTGCTCCAGCGCCTGTGAGGCCAGGCTGTGCAGTGGCGCCAGCACCAGCTGCAGCTTCTGTGGGTCAGGCAGAGGGGCCAGGTGGGGCAGGGCCTGTGAGCCTGGGCCAGCCCCTCACCCTCTGTTCCATATGACAGGAAAGGAAACCGCTGTGGCCAGCAAGGGCTCTGCCAACCTAGCCCAGCTCTAGCCGTAGGGCCCTGGAAGTCCAGCAGAGGGAGCTTCAGAGCCAGGAGAGCCAGGGGTGGTTGGGCGCAGGGGGACAGCACATGCTCTCTGAGGACTGGGGTCCCAGGTCAGCGGAACTAGGAGGGGTGGACTGAAGCTTCTGAGGGGTCGTCAGGTCAATGGCCCCGTGGAAAGGCCAGTCTGTCCCCACAGGGACAAAGGCAGGAGGTGGGCTGGACCTGGGTTCAGGCTGTGTGGCCCGAGGGGGCAGGGCTGAGCCCGGGCACCTCCTGTCCTGGGGGTCCTAGTCATCTGCTGTCCCTACCCCACACAGAACCCAGGCCAAGGGCCCCCTGGGCTATCAGTATCGAGGAAGCCTCCCCCCGGGGCACCCCTGCTGAACCCCACAGCCACTGCAAGGGTCAGACCCATGCCATAGGAGACAGCGGCGCGGGGAGGGGTGGGTACCCAGCCCAGCCTCACCTGCTCCAGCAGGTCCACTCTTGACCGAAGCCTCTTCACTTCCTCCTTCACCTCACTGTCCACTCCTGGGGAGATCCAGGTGCTGAGTCAGGGAGGCCCAGCCCGCACGCCCCACCCCAGGCTGGCCTCTTACCGCCATGGGGTGGCCTCCCAGCCTCTGCCCCAGGTGTGGGACACAGCCCTGGAGACGGGTTCAAGTCCCAGCTGTTGTGGCAAGCCCCTCCCCCCACTCTGGGCCCCAGGTGTCCACCAGGGCAGGCCTGGAGGTCCGGGAGGTGGCCCCGCCAGCTCAGCACACCCTGGGGTATGACTGGGCAGACCCAGCCCCACTCCCGCCAGCCCCTTGGTGCAGAGTCCCCGCCATGCTGAGGGCGTCCCCGCCGAGGTCCAGGCTGTGCTCTTGGTGCCAGGCTGCCGACGGCGCATTATTACTCACGGTACGAGTTTGAAGTGTCACAGCGCGTACCAAAAGTAATAATGTCCCGTCACCAGCAGAGGTGCGGCATCTCCAGGCTGCTGGGTCGGGGGCACAGACACGACCCCCAGGGCGGGGCCTTCGTCCCCTTTTGGCTGAGATGAGGCCCCCAGCAACCTCCCCACGTGTCCTAGATAAGCCACCGCCCGTCCTTCCTGTGGGGAAGAGCCCGCTTCTGCCAGGTCAGAGAGCTGGCCCGCAGCCCCCCCATGCCCACTGTAGAGCTACCGGCTGGTGTCCACCACCCCAGGCCCTCCCTGCCCGTACCCCGAGGCACAGCAGCAAGGATAGGGCCAGTGGGGAGTTTACCTCTGGTGGGCTTTGGGGCCACCCTGGGGGTCCCTCTCTTGGGCAGGCAGAGCTCCCTGTCCGCAGATGGGCTGTGTCCCTCCTGACACTGGCACCAGTAACTACCCGCAGTGTTGACACAGCGCTGGGGACAGCCACCCCCTCCAGCACTGCATTCATCCACATCTGCAGGAAAAGGGGTGTTAGCAGGGGCGACGCCACACTGAGCCCCCTCAAGACCAACCCGTCAGAGGGCCACCCAGGACACACAGGGAGGCCCTTCCCCCTGGGAGGGCGGGACCCAGCCTCACCTGTCTGGCAGGTATCTCCCTGCCACCCTGCAGGGCAGTGGCAGCGGCCTGGCTGGACACAGCTCCCTCCATTCTGGCATGGTGGCTGGCATATTGCTGTGGGCGGAGGAGGCCTGTCACCAACTCAGGAGGGTCCCCAGGTCCCCATGGGGTGGCAGCCAGGGCGAGGAGGTTCTGGGCTCAGGTTTAGAGAGAAGCAGCAAATGCTTTGCCGGGGTCTGGCACGTGCGACGGGCTGCTGCCTAACTGGGCTGCTGTTCTCACCACACTGGGTGCTGTGGGACCCTCACCTGCTCCACAGGCCCCGGGGAGCCCACTGGTCCTCTTCCAGCCGGGGCAGCAGGCATAGCGAGGCCTGGCGGGGGCCGGCCCAGGGCTTCGGCGGTAGGCAGTCCTGTAGATGGTCCTGTGGGGTGGGCAGGGGCAGCTCAGAGGGGCCCGACCCTCATGGGCTGGCCTCAGTGGGTGCCACCGGGTCTCCTGGGCCCAGGTCAGGCTTTCCCCAGACATGCCAAGTGAGACACCCCTGCCCTCCCCATCCACCCACCTCCCTGGCTGGCTTGGTCCTAAGCCCCACAGAAGCCACATTTCCCAGAGTGGACAAGATTACCCAGGTGTGCCCCAGAGGTCCTCTCCCCCTGGGATGGCACCTCGGGGTTGCTGCAAAAGCCACCTCCCAACCCCGCTCTGTAGTGTTGAGTGGGACCACAAGACTTGGCAGGAAGCCCCGACTGTGGCTGGCCTGGGGCAGAGGTGGTCCTGGTACCCACACGTGCCACGCCGGGCGAGCCTGCACTTCTAGGGGCAGGGGATCTAGGGTGAAAGGGAAGGGGCTTGCCAGTCCTGCTGCGTGTCACTGGCAGAACCGGGCTGGTCTCCCCAGTTTGCTCTTCTAGACCCACACTTCTCAAATCACCAGCTCAGGAGCCACCTAGGCCCCCTCCCCTGAGCAGGCGGGACGGGGCTCAGACTCAGGGCTGTAGTTACCAGTCCCTCCTCCGCCACCCTGGCTTAGTGAAACACCACGCTTCCGTAGGTTTTATGTTCAGGCTGAGGTGCCCGAGCACAGGGAACAAGGGCTCTGCCCCACACTGGGCATGTGTCTCAGGGTCCCCAGCCCAAACCCCACTCTCTGCCAGGGAGGTCTTAAAGAACCTTACAGAAAATAAAATCTGTTTAGGACACCCCCCACACCTGAGAACCAGAGATGCACTCCCCTCATGCTGACAGAGGCGGAAGCAAACATATGCAGGGGGGATCTCCATTTATGACCACGGGGGCCGTCAAGGGGAGAGGGATGCCCACTGGCGCCCCGAAGGCTGGACCAGGACGACGGAGGCAGGCAACACAATTGGACAGAACTGTAGCCAGTGATGCTGGGGGAGGGGGGATTAACACCCTTAAGTGGAGGTGAGCAGACAGGATGGGGACCCCTCTAAAATGAGGGTGGGGGCAGATGTGCCAGATGCTCTTGGAGGACTGGTGTTTGAGGTCACCACCGTGCCATCCTGAGACCAGGGCTGCCCACATTCAAACAGGTGTCAGTCTCTGCCACCCACGTGGACGTGGCTTCAGCATCCTGGGCCTCAGTTTCCCATCTCGGGGTGAACTGCCCTCCCGGGCCCCAGAGGTCATGTGCAGTGGGCGGGGAGCACTCACCGGTAGGTGCTGCAGGCTCGGTGCCCGTCGCAGGTGGTGAGGAAGGGCTGGTACACACGCTGCACGAAGGACTCGGACACGGGGCCCCTGGGAGCCCCAACGGCACACACCCTGCGGCTGCAGAGGTGGGGGGCCAGTGGGTCAGCCAGAGGCTCCCAGCCCTGGGACCCAAAGGACCTGAGGACCTGGGGAAGGGGCTTCTCAGTGTCACTGTGGGAAGGACCCTCAGCAGTAGCCACAAGGATGAGCTCACCCAGGCCGGTAGACGTGCTCGGTGCCGCCCGCTGCCAGCACCAGGAACCACACCAGAAGCAGCTCCCTGGGGCCCCACATGGCCCGTGTCTCCGGGTGGGATGGCCTTCTCCTCAGGGTGGCCTGGAGCACAAGGCACGACCCTGTAAGTCCCTCTGCAGACCCTCCTCAAGCCCATGCTCCCAGCGGGGACTGTCCCCTTGGCTCTGACACCTGCCAGCAGGAGAGGCCCCACAGGCGGGTGCCAGCTCTCCCATCCCCCAGCCCGCCTCGCCAAGTGAGGCCAGCTGCTCACCAGCCACAGACAGCTCACCCAGGGACCACAGAAAGGCGACGCCATCGGGGCCCGGGAACAGAAGCCAGCACCCTTTCTTGGGGCCCCAGGCACCCTAGCCCTGCTGGGCTTGGTCAGGGTGAGCCCGGAAAGCATCTAAAGCCCCAGGAAACTTCACTCAGGCAGGTGGGGGCACAGGGCGTGCGTCTGGACCAGGTGGAGGTGGGGCTCAGAGTCCTCCTGCCATGGTAGGGCAAAGGCATGCTTGTACCCTAATCTCAGTCCACAAACGGGGGTTAGTGGGCAGAGCTGGAACCCAGCCCAGCTGACTCGGCCCTTCTGGCCTCCAGGCCTCATCTGCCAAATGGGGAGCCCACCTCAGTGGCATGGGGGTCCAGCAAGGGTGCAGTGCTCCGTGCATGAGCCCTCCCAGTCCTGAGCGGCATGGGGGTCTGCACTTAGGAGGCGGGGAGTGCTACACTGGGGACTGAACATGTCTGGAGTATCATGCAGCCTTCAGTGGCCCCACTGGGCACCCGCCTGGCAGGGGGAGGGAGCAGCCCCCCACACGCCAGTGGGCCGGATCGCCACCCTCTCCTGGCTGTGGGAGGCGGTGAGAGGACTCCTGGGAATGTGAGAAACCCAGCCCAGAATTAATGGTCTGCAACATGGCCAGGGGACTGGAGAGGCGGTCTACAGTCCAGGGAGTGGGGAAGATATTGTCCATATGTGCAGCCAGGGCTCTGGGGAGCTCCATGCCCCCATGAACCGGCACCCCACCCGAGGTCCCCAAGGGGCCAGGTTTCCATGCCCTCACCCCTGGGCTGTCCTCGATCCTGCAGAGGGAAAGGGCACCAGGACAGGCTGAACTTGTGTGTGTGTGTTGGGAGTAGAGCCAGCGTAAGGTAGTCAGTCCCCTTTTCTGGGACCGTTTCCTCAAAGACATCACTAGGATCTCGGAGGCCCTTCCTTCGGCTCTCACGGTCGGTCCCATAAACTGACCGCCACGAGCGGCTACTGAGCTCTCCATGCCCACCTAGCCTGACCCCGAGGGGGGAGTGATGCCGTGCCTGGTCCCAGTGGTCACTCAGCTGGTTCAGTCCACACTCTCGCCCACTGGATCACACGGCCCTGAGCTGGGCGGAAAGGTGGCTGGAGGAAGGTCCTTCCTGCACCCCTGTTCTCTGTCGGGGGGCCAGAGGGCAGCTGAGCAGGCAGAGACTGCAGGTGTCAGGGGCAGTGGGGAAATTTCTCAGAGTTTCTGGGCAGAGGCAAGTCCTGCCAGTCAGAGCCCGTGGGAAGATGAACTCGGGGTGGCCTATGGGGGCAGCACACTGTTAGGGGACCGGCCTGATGGTCCAGGCCAGAATTAAATGGTGGGGACAGGTGACACTGGGGACTAGGCCCTGGGAAGGCAGAGGTGGGCCGGTGGGCTCAGTGGCTGAGCCGGGCAGGGCCATGCCAGGGTTCCACAGACGAAACTGCCCTTCGCAAAAACCCATTCCAGGACCTTCCCCACTTACGCAAGCCGTCTGGAGAGGGAGTCGTGCTTTAGAAAAGGAGTCTCAGTTTTTGAAAGTCATGCTTTCCCCCTAGACCGGAGGAAGCCGATGGCCCTGCCTCGCCTGTGCTGGGCTGGCAGAATCGTATTCCCCTTTGGGGTGGCAGCCCTGCTGGGGCGGGACGGCCAGGGCGGGGGTGGCCGCCAGCCTGCAGGTCCGTAAGCAATAGTGTCCCGTTCCGTCCGAGTGGCAGCGTGAGCCCTGCACCACCTTCCCTCGCACCTGGCCGGTGGGCATCGCTGCGGGCCCCACAGGGAGGCTGGGTCTGCAGAAGGAGGGGCCTGACGCCCCCGCAGGTCGCTGGCCCCGGGTTCCCCCTCCCACCGGGAGGGGTGCTCTGCACGTTGGGACCCACGGTGCGGGGACAACGAGGCGGAGTGAGACGAGACTGACTCACCGGTCCCTCTCTACCGCCCGCCACACGCCTTCCCTGCCCCCTGCACGGCCGGCTTCGTGGGGAGTGGGAGTGAGGGTGGAGTGACACCCCCCCCCGCGCCCCGAGGACGGTCCGGCTGGCCTGGGCTGCGGGGTCCCGGGCCTGCGAGGCCTTGAGTCAGGCCCGGGAGGACCCGCAGGGCCCGGATGCGGGATGAGGGGCTGCAGCGCTCCCCACCCCGACCCCCAGCGCGGCCCGGCCCGGCCCGGGGCGCCCGTCGCCAGCAGGGGGCGCCGTTTCCCACGGCCGCTGGGCCCATTCTGCAGACCCAGCCTCCGGACCCGCGGCCCGGTCCGGGGGTCGTGTCCCTGCGCTGCGGCGCCGGGCGCCCCTGGCCCGCTCACCTCTCGACTCCCCGCCGTCGCTCGGCGTCGCCCCCCAGCTCCGCGCGCCGCGGGGTCCCCGACCTCCCCCG
>NW_017731353.1:8012209-8022003 GCF_001890085.2 Hipposideros armiger
CGCCCCCGCCCCGGGGTGTGCTCCAAGCCCCCAGGGCGCCCTCCCGCCCCCATTGCACAGATGGGGAAACTGAGGCCCCGCGGGGGACTGTGCTCCCGGCAGTGAGTCAGCTAGAACTCGGGGATCCTGACGCACAACGGCTTCAGAGCGACGCCGCCAGCGGCAGGGGACCAGGACTGCGACTCAGGCAGAGGCCCCTTGGGGAGCCGCACTGGGGAGTCACACTGGCCCGGGGTGGCCAGCTCTCGCCCCTCCCACCCCAAACTGAGCACCAGCAGTGGGGTGGGGGGGATGGCCAGTTCACTAGGCACCAGGGGTAGGCTAAAGCTGCCCGCTGCTCTGTAGCTACAAGTAAGGTGGACATCATGACCCCTTACTCCCATGAGATCACGGGGAGTCCCGCAGAGCTGGCTGGGTCCTGGGGTGACACCACGCCTGCCTCCCAACCAGGGTGTCAGGTTAGCACCCCCTTGTTCAGGACAGTCAGGACTACCACTGAATGTGCTCCTCAGGCCCCCAGGGAGTCCCCCCAACTCCATGGTCACCAGTGGAGACTCTTGGGTTGGTCTCTCCTTCCCTCAGCTCCATTTACGCATCTGTTAATGTGCTAAAACAGCCCCACGTGGCAGAGTGGCTAGGAGCAGCAGTGCCCAATCAGAGACAGCGGCTGGCACAGCTGGAGCCAGGTGCAAGCATGCCCTACCTGGGAACCCTGTTATCACTTCCATCATTTTCGTACCATGATTATTACAGCCATCCCCTTGCCTGAGGCCCTGGGCCTGCCCCTCTCCGCAGCTTCTGCCCTTGAACTCAAGCCTGGGCCCTGATCACCTAAGTGCCTGCACACAGGTAAAGGCCCAGCCCGGCACCCTGCTGCTGCCCAGAGCTCCTGGGGCTTGCTGTGGAAACTCACCTGGAGAAGGGGGCTTCCTCATGCCCCGGACACTAGTGGCAGCTGCTCTTCTGGACAGTGGAGGCAACCAGTGCCTCCCCTGTGCTGGGGTCTGCGGGTCAGAGACATGGTGTGGGTTAGCACACAGCCTTGGCCACCCTGACATCCAGAGTCTGGGAAAGGGACCGGGGCCAGCCTTCATGCCACTGTGGGATCTCACCTGTACTTGCCCTACAGACCCCCACTGCATGATGGCCCAAGCTGAAGGGCCTCTCAGATCTGCCCACGGCTCACACCTTCAGCCTGGTGGCAGACAAGGTTTCCATCTGTCTGATGGAACTGCTGCCTCTTGCCCCAGACTCCCTGGGCACGGAAGCGCTGTGCTCACAGCCCACAGTCCCTCTGCAAAGCCCTGGTGCTGGGAGAGGGTCCAGCAGGTTCATGGGAAGGAAAGCGCCTTCTTGCAGAGCGAGCAGCTATGAGGTGTCTGGCTTGGGCTTCTTTGGTGCACAGGAGCTGAAGGGAAGGGCCCCAGGTGGCTGTACAGGAGCCCTCAGAATGAGGCCTCTCCTTCCTGCCTGTCAGGGGACCCTGTCCAGGGGACCTGGACGCCCCTGGCAGATGGCCTGAGAGCAGCAGGGATAGCTGCTGCTGGATACCTATGATTGTGAAGAGGCGGGTCTTTCCACTGGGGACCCTAGGTCTCCTGGCCCCCAACCCAAGCAGGGTAGCCCTTGTGCAGCCCCAGGCAGTAAAGGGTTAAGAGCTGGGACTCAGAGGGAGAGCTTCCCCACCCTGTCTCCTGCCCCCATCCAGTCTCTGAAGCTGTGGTCACTTGACCCTTTGACCTCTTGCCTGAGCAGAAAGGACAGCCTGGGGGGCTGGGTCAGCTTGTCTTCCCTCTGCCACTAATCAGGGCTGAGGCCTCATTTTCTTCTTCCTCATCTGAAAAATGGGCGTTCCTCAGACAGACTGCTGGTGTGGACATGAGACAGCAGCCGGCAGGGGCTGGGAAGGGCCCCACTCCAGCTTGGGGGCTTTGGGTGGGGACTCGGGCGGCTCTGGGTGGGGTGGGGGAGAGGGAGAACAGGGGCTGCCCCAGTGTCCAAGGTGGGCTGACAGAGTGCCCGCGCCACACTCCACCAAGCTGACCCTCTGCCTGAGAATCCTCTGCCTGAAGCCAGATCAGCAGGAGGGGGACTCCCCCACCCCCCGGTCCTGTGTTCAGTGCCCCCAACATGCACGGCTCATCCTGCCTGCAGATTTGGCTTTGGGGTTTCTGCCCCCACGGGTACCCCTCCCTGATCTCTCTGGGGGTGCTTGCCCCCCCTTGGGGGATGTCCTCGGGACATCTGGGTCTGAGAGGAGAGCCAAGCTGGACTTCTCCCGGAAGCAGAGTGCGGCCAGAAGGAGGGATGCCAGGGGAAGGGTGCCAGCTGCACGTGCCTTCTCCTTCCAGGGGTCACAGCAGCTGACGGGCTGCCCAGGGGTAAGTGTTGGAGTCGGGCAGGCCAGGCTGCAATCCAGACTGGGCCGCCCATCAGTGGGCACCCTTGGCCAAGGGGCCTGATTGTCCTCTGAGCAGTGGGGATGGCACCAATAGGGAGGACAATGAGATGGCACCGGAGAGCAGAATCCAGAGCTGGCACAGGTGCACACAGCCAACAGGTGCCATGGTCATTGGGAGCCAAGGGATGCTTACCCCGCTCTGCCCGCTTCCTGCCTTCCAAGGCCACCCCTGCCATACCTGATGCTGCCCAGGCCCCGGCTGGGCCATGGCCACCACTGCCGCCTCCTTGGGCTGGGGGTGGACCCTACCCCTCGCCGGCCGCCCCGAGGCACCTCCTGAGGCCGTCTGCCTGGCCTGTCTGCTGGCGCCTCCATCTCAGCCGCATGTGCAGGACGGCCGGTGTGGGGCAGGGAGGCTCCTCCCGGCCAAGGAAGGGCGGCTTTTTATGCTCCCTCCCGTGTAAATCAGGATTGGGATGGGCCCTTCCCCACCGGACTTCCTGTGTGTGTTCTCCACTGATAACAGGATCTGTCAGCACACAAACAGGAGGCCGAGGGGCGGGTGGGGGGCCATCAAGGGAGGGGCCTGGCCAAGCTGCGGGAGGGGTGGGGGACCAGTCCCCCTGGGGCTTCAGAGTCTAACCCTGAAGCAGCCAGAGACCGGGCTCTGGACGGCCACAGCTCGGCTTCTGACCCTGGGACCCGGCTCCTCCCGTGTGTGACAGAGGACGTGGCTGGCGCCAGGGCCTTTGTAGTACCGTGGGTCCACCAGGTTGGTGGGACCACAGGCCACGCTAGTGTGACTCCACAGAAGGGACCATCGGTTCTGTGGCCCTGGACTCTCGCCCAGGGCACGCACCAGTACCCCCTGATGTGTGTGCCATGGGGTGGGAGCCCAGTCAAAAGAGACCTGGGGATGGACAAGGGGGCTGGGTGGCCTGAGAACAGCCGTTGTGGGGCGTGGCAGGGAGGGGCAGACATCAGCTCAGGGCCTCTCTAAGAATCCAGCTGTGTCCCTTGGAAAGGCCTGCCTGCCCACGGGGCACTGGAGGTCCCCAGCCTCACTTCACAGGGGTCCTGTCTCAGAAAAAGCACATTCTTAGGCCCTCCTCTGGCTGTCAGCCTCCAGCAGGCTGAGGGGGGGCACAGGAGCCTTCAGCTGGCCAAAGGGGGTACTTCCTCAGGTGGGTGGGTGGTCCAGCCCCCAGATCTGGTCCTCCGTTTCCTCATTGAGGTGGTGCTGGGGGCTTGCAGGCCGAGCATCAGGGGCTGTCATGGTGGATGGCAGGTGCCCAAGGGGAGCTGGGCACCTGCTGAGGACCCACCCAGACCACACAGTCGGCCGAGGGCCTCCGAGTGAGCGGGGTTGTCCATGGGCACAAGCCCTGATCTGGGCTCAGCCCCCACCTACCCACAGCCCGGGATGTTGAGCCCCTCCACTCACCCTCACCTCTCTCCAGCCCCACCCAGCTGATGTCCAGGCCGAGAAGGAAGCTTGGGAAATTCCCCACGGGAGTGCCGAGAGCAGGAAGGGGTCTCCCCCATGCTTGGCAGGTCTCATATTCAGCAGAGACCTACTCCCTTCCCCACCCCCAAGGGCAGGGAAGGGTCTGCTGTAGGTGCAGGGCAGCGGTCAGGACCCCGGGGCTTCTCCTCTCTGGGTCTCAGTTTGCCCATCTGTTCCATGGGGGCGAGAGAGGTGCCAGCCACCAGGCTCGTTGTGATGGCTGAGGAGGCTCCTATGGCTCAGCTGTTGCTGGTCTGAGCGGTGAGGGGCCTGGGGGCCTTTGCCTGGGTGCCCCCTGCCCAGAGGCTGGAGCTGGCAGGTGGAGCCTCCCATCCCCCCGCCACACACCAGCCCACCGTGGCTGCACTCTGGGCGCGCTTTGCCTCACTCGGCCCCCTTGCTCACCTACCTGAGGGCCCATCTGCCTAGTAAGGCTGGGGTGTCCTGCCAAGGGTCCTGGCCAGAGCATAGGGCCAAGCTGGGCTTCGCCTCCCCGCCAGGAGGTGCCCACACCACCCAGACCCCAGGCCCAGAGATCTGTTCTGTGCCCCTGGGTGGAAGCACCGGCAGACATCAGGGCTAGGGAGACCCAGCCCCTTTGTGTACAGATGGGGAAACTGAGGCCCAGAGAGGGAAACGACTCGGCCTGGTGAGCGAGGGGGCAGAGCAGAACAGGGGCAGCCCTTTCTTTTCTTCCTTTGTTTGTTCAGTGAGCACCCCGATGCCTCCACCAGGCATTAGACCCATCCGTGCCAGGAGACGGGCCGGGTTGGGAGTAGCTAATTAGCCAAGTATGTGAACAGGTGAATGGGCCATGCCTCCCTCTAAAGCTGGGACATGTTAGGGAACTTTCTGGAAAGGTGCCCCAGCGCAGAGGTGAGTCCAGGCGCAGACAGGAGAGAGAGCAGAGTCCTGTGTCCTGCAGAGGTCCGTCTTCCTAGCGCTGGCTCCTGGGTGCCACCTGGGGTGGGGCTCTGGCCCTGCCTACTGCCCACTTGTTTTGGGGCTCCCCCACTGCTCTGTAATCCCCTCCTGACCAGCCCCTCCCTGGACAGATACCACAACCAATCCAAGGAAGAGAGGCCTGGGCTCAGGGCGGCAGGGACCACCTCACCCTGTTCAATTGCCTAGAACCCCACCGTGTGCTACGGTCTCAGGTCCCCGGAGCCTCAAGGGCACATGCGACAGGTGGGCTGGCGTCCTGCCCCAACCCAGGGAATGTCAGGGACAGGGAGGGGCTGCCCAGGACGGGGGCGTGGGGGGTGTGGGTACAGGCAGAGGTCAGGGATGGGTGCCATCTGACCCTCTCAGACTGCAGGAGGGTCCTGGGGGCGTGGAGAGGAGTAAGTGGCACTTTCTGTCCCCTGGGCGCCCCCCCGGGAGCTCACTCACTCTGTGCTCCAGGCTGCAGGGGGCTCGCCTCCCCCTCCTCCGACGTCTGTTTAGGTCCGTCAAGCACGCCATTGCCCACTCCCAGCCCTTTTTGGAAGGAGTCAGTGGTGCCCCTGACCCAGGCCTATGTCCCCAGAGGACAGAATGTGCCCTGCCTCACAGGCCCAGCCCAGAGGTGGCCACCTGGTGGGACTGGTCAGTGACCTCCAGGAGGTCCAGACTGTCCACACCTGGGTGGCTCAGAGACCTGGCCTGAAGCGCCACCAGCTTTGGGTGTGGCATCCAGGGCATGCTTCCGTTGAAGGCTCTGCCCACACTGGGCCTCAGTTTCCCCGTCTGCTCCACGGCTAGCCAGGCGAGACTATCGCAGCTTCCTCCCGGCTGCCAGGGAACTTTGATTGGAAAGGGGTCATACTGCCTTACCTTCCCAGAGTGTGCTGGTCAGGTGGCAGGGAGTGGCGGGGGTTGGCCAGGGCCTCCAGGGTCCTCCTGGGACCCTCCTGGGACCCCTCACCGCCGAGCTTTGGGCCTCTGCAGCCCCAGGAGGTGAGCCAAGTCCCCGGCAGAGGCCAGCGTGGACACCTCAGGCGGCTGGAGGCAGAGGGGCACCAGGCGCAGTGTGAGAGGGCTGCAGGAAGGGGAGAGCGGAGCACGGAGCTGCCGGGAGAGATGAGGCTTCCTGTTTACCGCCCCCCCATTCCCCCGAGTGCCGCTGGCCTCAGCAACAGGATGGCTCTGTTAACCACGGTGGGGCCCAGCTACATGCCAGACGTAGCTGAACCTTCATCAAAAGATGGCCGGGTCCAGCAACCCATGCCAGCGGGGGCAGGGAGGGAGGTAGCCAGGCGCGGGCACCCCCGAGCCAGGTGAGACATCTGCACCTAGTGGGGTCAGGGCCCAAAGGGAACAGGTTCGATAGGGAGCTGGGGTCTGCCCGGGCTGCTGGTGTCCTCAGCTCGCCGCCCCCCTCTCCACTGCCCCGACTCCTGCCCCTTGTGTCTGTTAGAAGCGCCCCATGCTGGGTACCTGGGTGCAGTGTTCAGTGTTCACATAACACCCTTGAGTTGAGACTTTTCCGTTTTCAGGTGATGCACCTGAGGCTCACAGGGGAAGATGCTTGTCCAGGGCTGACCAGTGGGAAACAAAAACTTGGGACGGGGAGCTCTGGGGTGCCTGGGCACCAGGAGACTCTCGGGGGACCCTTGGCTCCTTCTCCCTGCTGCCACCCAACCACCTCGCTTCCTGGGGACCCGACCTTCGCCCCTCCCTCCACCCCCTCATTCTTCATTCCCGGCAGATCCCTGTGGGCTCTGCCTTCAGAACACGTGCCTTCTGCCACTGCCCCTTCCTGGTTTAGGCCACCATACTTCCCACCTGGACGACCTCCTCCTCAACCCCGGTGGGCACCCCTCCTCCCCACACCAGTTGTCAGGGAGCTTTGTGAAGGGTGACATCAGGTTGTGTGACATTCCTGCCTAAGCTCCCCTGAAGACTTCCCATGACACTTGGGCTGAGTCCTAACCTCACACAGCACCTGAGCGCCAGCTCCCGGGTATGGCATGGGGCCTCGTCTCTCGCTCACTGCCTGCTCTTGCTGGGACGGAGCCGGACCCATGCAGGTTTGCAAAGGGCACTGAGGGGCCCTGCTGGTGCCCCCCACCCAGAGGTGTCTTGCAAATGTGCACAGCAGGCCACATTTTTATAGACCCATATGGTCTCATGCATGGTCACACGGCGAGCACACCCGTGAAATGGGTACCTGGCCAAGAGACAGGCCCCACTTTCACAGCCCAGGAGCCACTCCCCTGACTCTTGCGGTGTGGTTCTGCCTGGTTCGAGGTTTAAGCCCACGGAGTCTTGTGGTGTCCGTGCTGCTCCATGGTGCGTCTGTGAGACCCGTCAGTGCTGTTGTGACTTGGCGGCTGTTGCTCGTCTCTTGGGAGAATGGAACAACTTACACGCACACCGTGGCTGGCTTTGGGTCTTACCAGTGGTGCTGCTTCGGTCACCTTTGGGCAGACGCACGCATGAACGCATTTCTCTTGGCTGCCTGTACCTGGGACTGTCCCAGGAGAGGCATGGAGCCGGAGACTGCCCAGCAGTTCAGGCCGCCCCCGCCACCAGCGCGGGAGCTTTCGGCTGCCCAGCCCCTTGGCAGCACTTGCTATGATCCGTTTTATCATTTTAGCCATTCTGCTGATTCTGCAGTGGTATCGCTGTGTTATTATTTCTTTAGTGCAGGGAGGTGACAAAAATCTTGTTTTTTAAGCAACAGATTTCCTCCTTGGGGGAAGACTCATTTATAGAGGAGGCACCTGCGGGGGTGGTGAGAGCCGGGTAAGGGGCCCTCGGGAAGCAGGGTGGCCGCGAGAAGGGGGCCGAGCGCCAGGCTTCGCTTTGCTGAACAGTCTGACCTGCAGGCCCCGTGACGGGTGACTGTCTCCAGACACTGAGCAAGTCTGGGTGGTGCAGAGAGGAGGCCGTCTCCTGGGACTGAGGCCAGGGGTCCCCTGGTCTAATTGCTGTGGGTGCTCAGGGTGTCCCTGGCTCCCAGGAGCCCCCATGAAATCTTTGTCTCCAGAGCTGTTGGCTAGGTCAGGGTCAAAGTGCTGACTAGGGCCAGGAGGTGGGCACTCACAGGTGGGCCGTGGTGGTCGGGCTGACTCCTGCAGGAGCCTCACTGAGCAGGGGGGGGGCCCCACAACAGAGCCCGAGGCCCATCTGGTTCTGTGGCCAGGCCCGTGAGGGTCACCTCACCCAACCACACTCTCAGCCCCGTGGCTGGGGCTTGTCCCAGTGCACAGCTTCGTCTGGAACCCAGGCTCCTCCAGGCCATGGAGGCCACCCCCACCTCCTTGGAGCTCCCCTTTCGTGGGGGTCCAGGAAGGGGGCTTGCCTGCCCCGCCTGGCACCCTTTGCGGAAACCCCACTTACAGTAGGGCTACAAGTTGCCAAGCCCGGTAAATGGGGCAGCCGTTAAGGTGGAGGGGAAAAAAAACACTTTATCTCCCGGGTCGGAAAGGGAAGTTCCCGTGAATGGGGGTGGGCGAGGGTTCAGCGGCCCCCCAGCTCCCGCCCCCATTGGGGCTATCCTGTCCCCTACCTGCCCTGCCTACTTAGGAAAAGCTGGGGGCCAGGCCCTCAGGAGCCTTTGGGGTGGGGAGTGACAACAAGAGTGACAGCTAAGGCCTCCAGACACTGTGCTGCGTGCCTGTGGCTCCTTGGTGGGCTGTCGCCACCCTCTGATGCCACAGTCTAACCCTGTTTGTGGACGAGGAGTGACTCCTCAGGGTCATGACGACTGTCACAGCAGAGCCTGACCTCCAGCCCAGAACCTCAGCACACCGCCGGGGCGGAGTGGCAGGCGGGGTGTGGTGGCCATGGTGGGCAGGTGAGCAGCCCCTGTCCGGAGACAGGCCCTGGCCCCATTATCCCAACGGTCAGGGGAGGGCTGGGAGTGAGTCCCCTCCCCGGGGAGACCTGGACGTGGGCTCCAGTGAAGGCAGGGACATTGGATACCCCGAAGAGAAGGCTTCTCTGCCTCAGTTTCCCTGTGTGTCATACCAGGGTGTGGTGGGTTTGGGGAGACCTGGGGAGATCTGGGGGTCTCCAAACTCCGGCATGGTGGACAGTCCCTGGGCCTGTCATGCGGGGGCAGGGGCGGACGAGGGCTCTGCAGCTTCCCCCAGGTTGTTAAAATGGGCCTGTGACCTGCCCCCCCTCCCCCAGCTCAGAGCCTGGAGGTTCCTCCAGACCTCTCAGTCCACCACCCTCAGCTCCGAAGCTGCTTATTACCATCATTATTTTTTAATGTCCTTAGAAATGAAAAGAGAAAAAGGGGGTGGAGGGGAAAGCCAGGATCTGCTGCCCAGCCAGAAATCTCTGTTTCCTCTCAGCCAGGAAACAGGAAGTGAGTGTGCTGGGGAGATTGGGGACCGGGCTGCAAGAACAATAGAGCCCCCCCAGAGGGGAAGAGGAACTGCGTCAAGGGGCCAGCCGGAGCCTGACCTCTCCCCCACCATGCTCTGGCCGAGGCATAAATTTAGTCTTGGCTCTTTTCCTGATGAAAAGCTCCAATGCCCCACTGGTGGGGGGAGGGGGTGCAAGGCCCACCTCGGTCCCTGGGTGTCAGGGCTCCTGGGTCCAGGGACCATCTAGCTGTGCCTGGGGGCTGCTGGGTGGGGGGATGGAGCCCCTATAGCCACCTGATTAAGGCTGCGGGCCCACCTGTGCAGGGGACAGAGACCGTCCCGCACCCCACCCCACCCAGAACAGAGGCTACCCCTCAGGAACGCCCTGCCTGCCCAGGCCCCTGGACCCTCACCTGCCACACTTGGGTCTCCACCCGCACCTGCCTGAGTAAGTAAAGCAGGTCTTACGGAGGCAGGAGACAGGTGACAAGCAGGCACTCTGTTACAAGCCGTGGACCTGCCACCTGGAGCTGTGACCTTAGGCAGAGCTCCAGGACGGGCCCTGGCTGGGTGAGAACCAGCG
>NW_017731353.1:8022208-8027824 GCF_001890085.2 Hipposideros armiger
TTCTTTTTTATATAGCAGCTTTACTGAGATGTAATTCCATCCATTTAAAATGTACAATTCAGTGGATGTTAAAGTAAGTCACAGGGCTCAGTAGCCATTATTGCAGTCATTTCTAGGACATCTTCATCACCTCAGAAGAAACCCCACGGCATCCCCGTAACGCTCACCTCCACCCAGCCCCAGGCAGCCACCGGCTACTTTCTGTGGCTGTAGATTGGCCGGCTCTGGGATTTCATGTAAGTGGAATCTTACACGACGTGCCGTTTGCGTCTGGTTTGTGTCTGGTCCCTTTCACTGAGCACGCTGTTTTGAGGCTCGTGCGTGTGGTGGCGTGTGTCCGTGCTGCGCTCCCCTCTATGGCTGAACAGGGGCTCCAGCATCTGGATGGACCAATATTCTTTATTCATCCCTCAGCAGACGGACATGGGGGCTGTTTCTACCTTCGGCTGTTGTGAACATGTGTGTACAAGTTTGTGTATGTTCCCTTCTCTCAGGCACACGCCTGGGAATGGGGTAACTCTGTGCGTAATCATTTGGGGAGGTCCCAAGCTGGTGGTGTCTGAAAAAGAACCAGGAAAGCTGGAGAAGCCGCTCCCCGATCTTGCCAGAA
This sequence comes from Hipposideros armiger, assembly GCF_001890085.2. NCBI lineage: Eukaryota > Metazoa > Chordata > Mammalia > Chiroptera > Hipposideridae > Hipposideros > Hipposideros armiger. The sequence goes on from NW_017731353.1 coordinate 8,022,819, forward strand.
CCCGGGATGGACTAGGAAACCCACGCATGGGAGCTGGACTTGTGGCTCCTCTGGGCCAGGCTCAGAGCTGAACCAAGGCCCCATGAGGCTGTCATGGGACACACTTCACACAGCCTGTGGGCTGTCTCCTCTCTGTAGACTGTGAGCCTGGGGTCATATCCAGACCCCGCAGGAGCCTGTCTTTCCCCGGATGTGCTAGACTCATCCCTGGAGCGCCCGGGAGACGCAGGGGGTTCCCAGATCTCAGAACTGCCCTTTGGAACGGCTCACTGTTCCACCCCAGGGCCTGGAACTTGTGCCCAGCCTGGCTTCCTGCTCTGGCCCCCAGTCTGGGTGTGGGGGGACCAGGACCAGGAAGGCAGGCCCCCCACCAGCTGGGGGAGAGTGGCAGTGCTGGGTTGTGGTCTGGGCTGTGCGTTCAGGGTTCCTGGGGACCAGGGCAATTCTGGACAAGCCCCATCTTCTTCAGACCCCAGTGCCCTCCGCTCATAATGATAATGATCCGGCCCCCATCACTACGTCCTAGCGTTCCACCGCGACCCTCACTGTGCCGGGGGAGCTGAGGCTCGGAGAGGCCGCCAGGCACACGGTGGAGCCTGGGCTAGAATACAGGCCCCACGCGGCCAGCACCTGCTCCCCGCCCTCTCCTGTGCCCCACCCCTCCCCCATTCTGGGATTAGAGTGGCCCCAGGTCAGCAGAGGGCTTTGGGCCAGGGTCCCCAGTCTCCTTGACTCTTTGCACATTCTCTGCCTACACCCCATCACCGCTCTGGGGACCTGCCTTGCATGCCCCACTTGCACCCAAGTGTGACCAAGTGAAGGCGACCCTGTGCCCCTCCCTGGGGAATGAAGGGGTGCGAGCAGTCCCCACCCCAGGCCTGGTAGCAATTCTGTCTGAGCAGGCACCCAGGCGTGGGGGTCAGCCCTGAGTCTAGGGTGTCGGTACTGCTGCTACCGGCCACCATCTCAGCCCAGGTGACGCCAGCTGCACTCTCAGCCAGGATGTCCCCAAGCCCACCCCAGCTCCATCAGGCCCTGTCTGGGGATAACAGCTTCCTTCCTGAGCCAGCCCCTGCTCTGGACAATGGCCGGAAACTCCCTGCTCAGGCCGTGGTCCGGGCAGGCCACGTGTGGCCCTGAGGGAGGTGGGAAGGCTGCCGTGCTTGAGCACAGGCCCTCCCCGGGTGGCCTGGCCAGCCCTGCTGCCCTGCCTGCTCTCTCTGGGCGACGACGGACACCTCTCCAGGGAGGCCTGTGCTGGCCGAGGGTTCAGGAAGCAGACCACAGATGGCCGTCATGCCCAGGGCCCACTCCTGCTCAGTGCTCAGGGAGGGACGCCCCACCTCTGCCGTGTCCCAACCAGGAGGCTCCTCGGGCTTAATGAGCAAAGCACTGAGGGCTCAGGGATGCAAGCTGTGGTGATGGTGATGGTGATGCTTTAGTGGGTCTGACTCAGGGGTGCCCAACCCTCGCCCTGTTCAGCCCCCCACCATTTAGTATATGTGCTGCCAAAGTGAGAGCAGCCCCCCACCATTTTAAAGAAACAGCATCCAAAAGGAAGAGCCACTCCCCTCCCTGGGCCGACGACACTCTGGAGACAAGGGACAGTGGGCCCCAGTTTTGTGGGCTGTGCTGCGGGGATGTGATTCCTCCAGGGCAGCGGTTCTCAACTTGTGGGTCGCGACCCCTTTGGGGGTCGAACGACCCTTTCACAGGGATCACCAGGTACTCGTATGTGGGCGTATCTGCATGTGGGCCTGGAGACGGATAGAGGAGTGGTGTCTTGGTTCCTAAGACCATCGAAAATATGTGTTTTCCGATGGTCTTAGGTGACCCCTGTGAAAGGTTGAGAACCGCTGCTCCAGGGCATTGAAGCCAGTGGTCTGTGGCTGGGGCAGGACAGGAAGGTCCCTCTGGGCCCAGGATCACTTATTTATATTGTATTTTACAATCCCAACATGCAAATAGATTTTTTGTGTGTGTCGTCTGGGCTATGATGTAATACCTGCGCACTTTGAAAAAGCTGGCTAGATTTGAGGCACAAAAGCCTAAGAGAGAAACCGCTGAGCCCCGTGTCTCACAGCCTGGCATCTGTGGGGGGCTCCTGTGTGCCCTTGCCATGCAGGGCTGAGGGCACATGGGTGAATGCAGAGTGGCTCCCCGGCCAGGCCCCCCCATGACGGTGACATGTCCTTGAGACCGACCTTGCTGAGGTCTAAGTTATGTTCAGCACTTATGGGTAAGACATGTCAGACATCTAGACTACTTTTAGAGCAGTTTTAGGTTCACAGCAATATTGAGAGGAATGTACAGAGTCCCCTGGACCCGGCCCCCACACGCACAGCCCCCCCACACACTATTGACACCCCCCACCCGAGTGGCATGTCTGTCACAATGCAGAAACCTGCACTGACATGTGGTCAACACCCAGAGTCCACAATGTACATTAGGGCCACTCTTGGGGCTGTACATTCGTCGGTTTGCACACAAGAATAACAACACGTAGGCACCATAGGGTCTCAGCAGTGTCACTGCCCTAAACAGCCTCCGAGGGCACACGATGCAAGCAGACACTCTCATGATTCTGGTGCGTGTGTCCCCCATGTCACCCCCACCTCAATCGGCCCATAGGACATTCCCACTCTACTGTGACGCACCCCACACCCGCTTGTGTTCACTCTGTCCCGCCTGGCACCCTGCCACTCTGGAGAAGTCCCTTCCTGGAACCGTACAGCAGGACCTGGGGCTCAGCTGGGGGCCTTGGCGACGGACCATGCTGGGAGTGGGTCTGCGACTCATTCCCGTCCATCGCTGAGTGGGATCCCGCGGTGTGGGTGGACCACAGTTTATATCACACACACTTTTAAAAGAGTAGCCCACAGCTTCTCAAACAGTAAACAGAGAATTACAGCATGGGGACAGCCAGTTGGCTCAGGTGGTTAGAGCTCAGGGCGCAGTGCTCACAACATCAAGATTGCCGGTTTGATCCCCACATGGGCCAAGGAGCTGTGCCCTCCACAACTAGATTGAAACAGCTACTTGACTTGGAGCTGATGGGTCCTGGAAAAACACACTGCTCCCCAATGAAAATTTTAAAAAAAAGAATCACAGCATGATCTGGCCATGCCACTCCCCCGTGTACACACAAAGGAACGAAGGCGGGGACTCAAACAGATGTGAGGGACGCCCACAGCCCAAGAGGCGGGGCCACCAAGGGTCCTTCAGCGGACAGGTGGGCAGACAGCGTGTGGCGCATCCATACAGTGGAGCAACACTCAGCCACAGAGAGGAACGAGGCTCCGACAACGCTCCCACACGGGTGAGCCCTGAAAACATGACACCGCATGCCAGGCGCCAGACACAGAAGGACACGCATCGTATGGTTCCACTTACGTGAAACGTCTGCAGTCGACAAATCCAGACAGAAAATCAGTCCGTGGGTGCCAGGAGCAGAGGGGAGGAGAGCGCGGGGAGTCAGCGCTTAATGGGTGCAGAGCTTTAGTTTGGGGTGAGGAGGAAGTTTTGGAAATAGTGCTGGTGGTAGTTCCACCACGTGAATGTAATTAACTCCACTGCATTGTATACTTAAAAACAGTGAAAATGGCCAATTTTATGTTTTATATGTATGCTATCGTAATTTAAAAGAATTCATCATGTAATACACCGAAGCTTACTGAACTGGATATTTTAAACAGGTGAACTGCGTGGTACGTGAATTACACCTCAATGCTACAGAAGGAGAAACTGAGGTGCTTCCCAAGTGTCTGCCCACCAGGCCCTGCCCACAGACTGGGGGGCATCTGACCAGCCCCACGAGATGTGTGGGCATGTTTTAGGGGGACCCCAAAACCTGGGGGGGTCAGCCCTAAGGGTCCCCAACACGGGAAGGTGAGTCTTCAGGGCCCTGGTCCGCTCTCCCATACCCGCCGGGGCTCTGAAAGCAGACAGGGGGCGCGGTGGGCCTGGCCCTGGGCTCCATCTGCAGCCTGAGGCCCTCCCTCTGACTGGGGGGGCCCTTTCCCTAGCCAAGGGCCACTCCTGGAGTTTCAGGGGGTGGGGGAGGTCCCTTCAGAGTCGTGGTCACTCTGCGGGCAGCGGGGGCGGTGGGGGCAGGGCTGACAGTTCTCTCTGCCCAGTGTCCAGCTCATGTCAACCATTTTATTTTAGGACACAGGGCAGCAAGAGCAGCCTGGGAGGCGGGCCCGAGGGGACAGCGCTGAGGCTGAGCCAGGCCCGTGCTCCCCTGGACCTCAGGTAGCGAGTGGGCAGTGTCTACACCTGAGGGAGGCTGGGCCACAGGAGCAGGAGGGGTGGGGACAGGCGACCGGCTCCCCGGAGCTGAGGGAGCAGAGCGCTGGCCCTGGGGGGCGGCCGGGCGGAAAGGAAGCCTAAAGCGGCGCCTAGGCCCGGTCAGCTCGGTCCAGATTCCAGGCCGGGGCTGGAGCCCGGCCACTGGGGGCCTCAAGCTCCTCCCGGCGCCTGGACCTCAGAGCCGAGAGGAGGGGTGAGGAGGAGGAGGGCCTCCCGCCCGGGCAGGAAAGACTGACCAGAGTCAGGACAAAAGGCGGACGTGCAGCCAGCCATGTGCGCCCTTATCGGGGCCTGCACGCCGGGGCGCGGGGCCTTGGCGGAAACGCTGCTCTTCGCCCGCCTTCCTGCCGCCCGGCCACCCCAGCGGGCTGCTGCGCATGTGCAGGGGCGACACCTGCCCCCCAAAGGGACATGGCCGCTGCGGGGGCAGCAGGGTGCCGGCCGCCTGGCCTGCGGAGCTCTGGGCTGGAGTCCGCGTGGAGTGGTGGCATTGTCACCTTGCCCGCCGCACGGCTGTGAAGCAGGCGCCGCCAGTCTCCCGTGCATCCGATGAGAAAGCCGAGGCCCAGGGCTCTGCCGTGGGAGGAGGGGGATTGGGACCCCGGGAATGAGCAGAGACGGGGGAGGACGCAGGCAGAGGCGTGAGGGAGCGGTCACACCCGTCACAGCCCCACACACCGAACACCTCGAGCTGC
>NW_017731353.1:8031822-8037319 GCF_001890085.2 Hipposideros armiger
ACAGCTAAGATGCTGAACAACAGCTCAACCTGGAGCTGGGCTGCGGTGAGGCTGCAGCCCATGCTGCAGTGGGCTGCCATAAGATACTGTGAGCGGCCAGCAGCCAGCGTGAGCGGCCAGCAGCCGCCGTGAGCAGCTGTCCAGAGGCCGGCGACCGATCTGCCTCACCTGGGAAGAGTGCAATGATCATACCAACATGGGCCAGTGAAGCGACGTCCTCCACAACTAGACTAAAGAACAAAAGGACAGCAACTTGTCTGCTCCCCTTCCTCGTTTCCCCAACACTGTTCCCCTCTCCCAATTCCCCAATAAAATCTTTAAAAAAAAAAGTTAAGTAGAGACAGGGAAGGCATTACACTAGAACGTCCCCCCCAGGCCCCTGTCCACATCCCCTCGGTCAGTCCCCACCCCCACTCCACAACCACTTTCTGCAGTCCATCACCACAGTCAGCTTTGCCTGTGTTTGGACTTGGTGTAAATGGAATCAGACAGCGTGTCCCTGTGTGTGCCTGGCTCCTTGTGCTCAACATAATTTTGTTTTAATTGTTAGTCGCATATTGAATTTTACGATCACAGCTTGTTTAAAGCACATGGCAGTCTGGAATGCTCTAAGGCATTCAATTTCGAACTTTGTGCAGAGGGTCTGTACAATTCAGAGGTGGTTCTACTGGGTTTAGGACATGCTGACACACTGAGATGAGTTAATGGAGGGAAACAGTCGTGCTGGACATGGACGGCAGGTCAGGCTCATGGGAGGACGTGGGCCCTGCTGGGGGCGGATGGCCACACGGACCCAGTCAGCAGCTCCTCAGGCTCCAGTAGAGATCAAATGGACGAGGACGTGTTCAGTGTGACCTACAAGGACAGTTTTCAAACAGGTCCCATTCCTGTCCTCAGCACTTTGAGAAAAACAGGCTAAGCCTTTGGCATCCTCGGTGTGTTTTCATTTTGATGTTTTCGATCCGTCAGCATATGTTTTGAGTTACCAGGAATGGGGTTTGGATTTCACTACTCTGCCCTCTTCTGTGTCTGCCCCCGCCCTGCCATGTGCCTGCAGCCTACATCCTGAGGGGTTTTAGTAAACTTCTTATTTTAGAAAACATTTACATTTGCACAAGAGCATCAAGATGGTACAGAGTCCCATACACCACTGTTATTCACATCTTACACCAGGATGGGATGTGAGTCACAGTTAATGACTCAATGTTGACACGTTATCATCAAATATCAGTAAGTCTGAACTTTCTCCAGATTTCCTTAGTTTTTACCCAAGTCCCTTTCCTGACCCAGGACCCCATTCATGATCCACATGACAGTTAGTTGTCACATCTCCCTGGGCTCCCCTGGGCTGGGACAGTCTCTCAGACTCTCTTTGCTTTTGATGACCTTGATGGTTTTGAGGAGGACTGGTCAGGTGTTCTGTAGTGTGTCCCTCTGTTGGGATCTGTCTGATGTGTTTCCCATGACTGAGGGTTTTGGGGAAGACCACAGAGGTGAGGTGAGGTGCCCGTCTCATCACGTCCAAGCAGGGGTGTTTGCTGCTAACTTGACTTCACGCTGATGATGTTGACCTTGGTCACCTGGCTGAGATGCACTTCTGGGTTGCTTGGCTGTAAAGTCACTCCCCCCACCTTCCACGCTGGGCTCGTGGAAGGACGTTACTGAGCACAGTCACACCTGAGGAAAGGGGGTTCTGCTCCACCTCGGGGGGTGAGGGTATCTACATAACGCACTTGGGATTCCTCTGCATGAGAAGCTTGTCCGTTACTCCCCTTTACCTATTCAGTCGCTTATTTGTATCACTCCATACGCATGGGTATTTATTTCACACTTTGGGTTAGACTCCAATACGAAATTATTTTGTGGCTCAACTTGTCCCAGCTCTGACCTGCTGGGGGCGCTTTCAGGTTGGCATCCGTGTCCCTTTGACATACAGCCCATCCTGTGGGTTTGTTGTGTGTGTGTGTGGGGGTGAGCATTTCCTTGCTTTCTGGCATCCCAAGATGCTCCAGGTTCATCGTGTGTATTTCCTGCACCCATGCTGGAATCAGCACTTTCTCCAAGAAGCCCTGAGTCCTTTTGTTGGAGATGGTGTTAGAGACCCAGGTCTGGGCGCTGGTGTGCAAGGTTGCTATTGGGGTGTCATAGTTTCTAGGGCCTCTCGCCTGACAAAACAAGAAGATACATGTGCACATAGGAACCTGTGTACATATACACATCTATAAATATTTCTGTGTGTACCATCGACATCTATAGGAAGCTAAAAGTGGCCTTCCCCTGCTATCTCCAGCTCTAATCCGTCACCACACCTCCCCAGCTTGTCTGTCACTCCCACCCCAACAGTGAGAAGCCTGGCTCCCGCCACTACTGAATTGCTCCCTTGCAGTCTGCACGCAGAGTGGGTTCACAATGGCTACCCTGCACTCTGGTGGGACAGTCTTATCGGCATAATGACGTTGACATTCACCCATGTTGCACGCCTCTGAGGGTCCTTCTCAGGGCCGAGCATGTCCGTGGTCTGGCTCCTGCAAGGATGCTGTTATTCTGCTGGTGGACCTTTGATTGGCGCCTGGGCTTTGGCTCTTATGAATGAGGCTTCCTGGAACATTCTTTTTCTTTTTTCTTTTTTTTAAATTGGGGAATTGGGGGAGGGACCAGCCAAGTTGCTGTTCTTCAATCTTAGTTGTGGAGGCGCCGGTTGCCTTCTGGCTGCCCATCGGCAGTTCGTGGCCTCTAAGCTCAAGGTGTTGTGTTTAATCTTAGTTGTGAGTGGGCGTAGCCACCATCCCATGCAGGAGTTGAACTGGCAGCCTTGTTGTTAAGGGCGCATGTTCTGTCCACTAAGCCATCTGGGCGGCAGCTCAGCTCAAGGTGCCGAGTTCAGTCCCAGCCACGGGCGGGCATAGCTCACCATCGAACAGGCAATCTTGTTAGGAGCACGTGCTCTCACCAGCTGAGCCATCCTGCCACCTGTTGGCAGCTCAGCAGCAGCTCCAGCTCGGGTGCAGCGTCACTGGCCCATGTGGGAATCGAACCAGTGGCCCTGTTGCTCAGAGCTCACACTCTTAAGCCAACTCTTAACCACCTGAGCCACTCAGCCGGCCCCCTGGAACTCTCTTGTACATGGTTTTGGTGACTGTGGTAGGCAGGTAAGACTGGCTCCTAATGACCTGGCCCTTGTAGACCCCTCCGTCTCGAGCATGGGTGGGACCTGTGGAGATGACCCCTGTGATCCAGTTATGTTATATGGCAAAAGGAGATCCTAGGGTGAGAATAGCTGTGTCACACAATCCCTTTCAAATAAGGTTTCCTCCAGATGTGGTAGAGCAGGGAATCAGAGAGCTCTGCTGCTGTTGCTGGCTTTCGAGATGGAGGGGCCAGGGGCTGGGGGTGGCAGGAGACAGCCAGCGAGGAAATGGGGACTGCAGCCTACAACACGAAGAGCGGGGCTTGGCCGACAACCTGAATGAGCACGGAAGCTGATCCCCGAACCTCTAGCTAAGCCCCGCCCGACGGACCTTTGATCTCAGCCTTGTGAGAGCCACACAGTTCAGGACTTCTGACCTGGGGCCGTGTGCTCATCAGTGGGTGTTTCCGGAAGCTGCCAAGCTTGTGGCACTTTGTTACACAGCAACAGAAAACTGATACAGGGACACGGTTTCATTTCTCTCCGATAAACACCTGCGAATGGCCGGTGTTTAGGGGAGATGCATGTTTCACTGAATAAGAACCTCCCAGAGGCCTCTAAATCATGATGCCATTTCTCACTCCCACGCTGGTGTCATCAGTCTTTGGATTTTAGCCTTTTTTTTTTTAAGATTTTTATTGGGGAATTGGGGGGATGAGAACAGCGCTGGGGGGTTGGGGAAGGGGAACAGACAAGTTGCTGTCGTTTTGTTCTTCAGTCTAGTTGTGGAGGACATTGCTTCACTGGCCCAAGTTGGCACCATCATTGCNAGTGGTTCTGGCCCCGGCGCTGTGGGCAGCCCTGCCGAGCTGGAGGGTGGGACGTGCTCAGGAGACACAGAGGGGCCGGCTCTCATGTCCAGAGCACGTCCACACTCAGCCCTGGCCCGGCCTGGCCGGAGGCCCTGCAGCTGCTGACTGGAGAGGACAGAGGAAGGCAGCCTTTCGCGTCCTCGTGACCCCACCCGTCTGGGCTGCTCCAGGAGAACCCAGGGCCTACCGGGGCGGCGGGAGGGGGGGGCCATCTGTGACCTCTGTGGCCTGGCCTTAGTGCCTCACTCTCTGAGAACTGCCCACCCAGACTCCTGGAGAAGGGTTAGGGGCTTCTGGGACACTTGGTTCCCACCTCCATGCTGTGGGGCTCACTGGGGGGAGGGGTGTCAGCACAGTCACTTCTGTGCCCAAGACCCCAGACACAACGTCCTAGCCAAGAGATCAGCACATTGGTGGTCCGTGCTTGTCCCCTCCACACACACAGGAAGGAGAGGGGCAGGGAGGGCGCCGGGTAGAGCCTCTTGGGATCTCCTAGCTGGGAGTGTGAGAACCCCCCTCCTGGGCACCCAGGCCTAAGGTCCTCAGCCTGGTAGCCTCCATCAGCCCTGGGACCCCTCTTCCCAGCAGCCTGGGTCAGGATGACCAGATGGGCCCTGGCCCCATGCAGTTCACTTTCTGCCCACTGGGCCGCGGTGTTCCACCATGTGAGCCAGACTCCAGTAATCAGAAATGACCAAGGGCTGGTGGGGGCAGCCAACTCCGCCCCAACCCTGGGCAGGGCTGTGGGTGGCCTGGGGCCCCTGAGTGGGACAGGGTGAGCTGGCGCACTCCCCTGACAACCTGAGCAATTGTACAGGGTGACAAGGCGCTTCAGACACACAGGGTGGAGAAAACCCAGCTCAGTTATGAAGTGGCTCCTGTGCGTGAGAACATGCACTTCACATGTGGCCCCTCCCAGCCAGGGTACCCCCCAGAAAGCTCGCTTTGGAGGCTTTACCTCCCGAGCTCCTGCCAAACTCCCGCCCGCACTCAGGGTCTCTGCCAGCTGACATTTCAGGCACCCCATGGTCCCATCAAGTTGACACATCAAATTAACCATCACACTCACGTTAAGTGGAATCCTACAGGATTTGTCCTTTTGTGGCCGACATTCCACTGAGCACCATGTCCTCAGAGTTCATGCCTGAGGTAATGTGTGTCCGAATGTCCTTCCTTTTTAGGACCAGATAATATTCTGTCATATGGATGCCCACAGCTTGTTTATTTATTCATCTGTTGAGGGGCACGGGGGCTATTTCCACCTCTGGCTACTGTGAACAGCACTGCTGTAAACGTGGGTGTGCAGGCACCAGGTTTCCCATTTTCAGTTCTCTGGGTGTGCACTGAGGGGGAACTGCTGGACCGTATGAGCTCAGGGAGGTGTGGCCACTACCCACGTCCAGACTTAGGACATTTCCATTCCTCTAGGAAAAACGTCCCCTGCCAGCTGAGATGGACAATTTGCCCCACTGGGAACATCCAAAACACAAAACCAAAC
>NW_017731353.1:8042964-8048789 GCF_001890085.2 Hipposideros armiger
CCTGGTGAGGCAGATCAGTCACCGGCTTCTGGACGGCCGCTCACACTGGCTGCTGGCGACACACGGTAGCTTATGGCAACCCACTGCAGCAGGGGCTGCAGCCTACGCCATCGCCGGCGACTCACAGCAGCCCAGCTCCAGGTTGAGCTGTTGTTCAGCATCTTAGCTGTGGAGGGCAGCGTCACTGGCCCTCATAATGTGGGATCTGAACCGGGCCCCCTGGCGTCCCAAGCCAGCTCTTAACCACCGCGCCACTCGGCCGGCCCTGGATTTTAGCCATTTTAATGGGTGTGTGCTGATCTATCAGTGTGATTTTTGATTTGCATTTCCCTGGTGTCTGCACATCCTGGGCACCTTCCCGCGTGTCTTCCCACTGGCTGCTGGCACCTCTCTTTGTGACATACCTATTCAAATATTTTTGCTCATTTAAAAAAATCAGGTTATCTGTATTTTTGTTGTTTGTTTATTTGTTGGTGCTCTTTACATATTCTGAACACAAATCCTTTGTCAGAGATCATACTGAATTTTTTCCCAGTTTCTGGATTGCCTATTTATTTTCTTAATGGTGTCTTTTGATGAGTAGAAAATTTTGATTTTGATGAAAACCAATGTACCAATTTCTTTTCTTGGATAGCTGGTACTTTTGTGACCTGGAAAAAAAAAATCTATGACCATCCCAAGGTCATGAAGATTTTCTCTTACGTTTCCTTCCAGAAGTTTCTGGGGTTTACGTTTAGGGCTATGATCCATCCTGATTCCTTTTTTGTGCAAAGAGTGAAATAAAAGTTGGGGTTCAAGTTTTTTTCCCCTATATGGGCATCCAGTTGTACCAACATCATTTGTTAAAAAGATTTTCTTTCCCTATTAAATTGACTTGGCGTCTTAGTTAAAGATCAATTGGCCATCTGTTTGGGAATCTATTCCTGGACCCCTTGTTCTGTTTTCCATCAACCCGTTTGTCTGCCCTTCTGCCAGTACCACGCTGTCTTAATTACTGTGGCTTCATAGTAAGTCTTTATAGTGTAGGTCCTTCGATTGTGGCGACTTTTTCAAAATTCTGTTGGTTATTCTTGATCCTTTGCAAATCCATTTCAAATTAGAATCATCTTGTCAAAAAAAATTTTTTTTTTACTTGGTGGAATTTTGATAGAACTTGCAATGAATCTATACATTATTTTGGAGAGAATGATTATTTTAGAAATGCTGTGCTTTCTAGAAATGTTGAGTTTTTCACATGTCTCCATCAGGCCTTCCCTAGCTTCTCTCAGCAAAGTTGTCTAGATTTCTGTTTGCAAGTCTTCTGTATTTTATTCATCAAAGTAATTCTTGTGTATTTGATGTTTCTGATGCTATGGTAAATTTGTTTTTGAAATGTACTTTCCCAAGGCTTCGTTACTGGCAAATAGAAATGTAATCGGTTTTTTTCTAAATTGACCCTTTACCCCCTAAACCTTGTTAAATTTACTTATTGGTTCTAGGAGCCACTTTTGTAATTTTAAAAGGATTTTCTACCTATAGGATCGTGCCTTTTTATTTATTTATTTACTTATTTTAAACCTGCGTGTCTTCTGCTTCCTTTTCCTGCCTTCTCACCCTGGCTGGGACCTCCTGTTCAAGGTTGTACAGAGGTGATGAGACTGGACATCCTCACCTTGCTCCCGTCAAGCATGACTTTAGCTGTGGGTTCTGTGGAGATACTCTTATCAAGTTGAGCAAGTTCCCTTCCAGTCCCAGTTTGCTCAGAGTTCTATAATGAATGGTGTTGAATTTTGTCAAATGTTTTTGCTGCCTTTATTGAGGTGATTGTGTGGATTTTCCTGTTTGTTCTGTTAATATGGTGAGTTACATCGATTGATTTTAGGATATTGAACCAGCCTTGCATTCCTGGGATGAACTCCCCTTGGTCATGGGGTGGTCTCCTTTTTATACATTGCTTAATTTGGTTTACCAATATTTTCTTAAAAGCTTTCTGTGTCCATTTTTATGAGGGATATTGGTCTATAATTTTCTTTTCTTTTCTTTTTTTTTAAGCTGAGCCATCTTGCCACCTGTTGGCAGCTTAGCGGCTGCTCAGCTCGGGCTGGCCTCGAACCGCTGTTGCTCAAGAGCTCAAACTCTTGAGCGAGCTCTTAACCAACTGAGCCATTCGGCCGGCCCTAGAGCTCAAACTCTTGAGTGAGCTCTTAACCAACTGAGCTACTCGGCCGGCCCACTATAATTTTCTTTTCTTATGATATCTTGTCCCATTTTAGTCTCAGGATAATGGTGGTTTCATAAATTTTATTTTCTGGAAGTCTGTGTAGAATTGATATGTCTTCCCAGAATGTTTGGTTGTATTCACCAGGGAAGCCATCTGGGCCAGGAATTTTTCTTTGTGGCAACATGAAATTATAAATTGAATTTCTTTAATAGACACAGGGCTATTCTGATTATATGCTTCTTCTTGTGCCTGTTTTGATCATTTGTGTCTTTCAAGGAATTTTTCTCTTTTATCTAAATTGTCAAATTTTTGGTCATCAAATTATTAATCATGTTGAAATATTATTTTCTTAATGTCTGTAGGATATGAGGTGATGCCTCCTTCTCCATTCCTGATATTAGTCATTTCCTTTTATTTTTCTTGATCAGTCCAAAGGGAAATTTATCAATTTTATTGATCTTTTCAAATGATCAGCTTTTGGTTTCATTGATTTTCTTTATTGTTTGTCCATTTTCTATTTCATCTATCTGTGTCCTTTTTTATTTTTCTACTTTTTTTTTTTTAGATTTTATTGGGAAATTGGGGAAAGGAACAGCATTGGGGAATCAGGAAAGGGGAACAGACAAGTTGCTGTCCTTTTGTTCTTCAGTCTAGTTGTGGAGGACGTTGCTTCACTGGCCCATGTTGATATTATCATTGCGCTCTTCCGGGGTGAGGCAGATGGTCGCCGGCCATTAGACGGCCGCTCATGGCGGCTCAAGAAATCTGACTCCCGCTGCCGACCAGCCCCTCTGCAGCCTATGCCATTGCCCCTGACTCAGGGCAGCCCAGCACCAGGTTGAGCTGTTGTTCACCATCTTAGCTGCAGAGGGCGCAGCATCACTGACCCTCATATGTGGTATCCGAACCCGGGCCCTGCTGCTCAGAGCTGGCGTCCCAAGCTAACTCCTTACAAATATGCTACTCGGCCAGCTCTCTTCTACTTCTTTAGGGTTAATTTTCATTTCCGCAATCCTTGGCAGGGCCTGGCAGCTCCGCCCAGGAGGGGCAAGTCTGTGCTCCACCACATGTGGTGACTGGGGACCACACTCTCTGAACAGGAGGGTTCTTGGGTCCCCTTTCTCCTGCACTGGAGAGGGAATGTGGGGACTGCCATATCTGGAACCCATGGGTCCCAGGCCCGGCCTCAGGCAGTCCTTGGGGACAGAACAAGGGTTCCGTGGCTCGCCAGACTCTGCCCTCATGGAGGCCTCGGTGCCCTCCCGGCACTGGGTGGGGCTCCATGTGGAGCCACCTGCGGCAACTGGGCGGCAGTGCGGCCCCAGGAACGACAGCATGCATGTGCGTGCGTGCACGCCCCGCGGCCAGCCCTCCTCAAGCCAGCCACGGCCTCACAGGACTTCTCTGATCCTCCCCATCTAGCTCCCTACCGATCCGAGCCTCCCCATCGGGGCCCCACACCGGCGTCAATGGTTAAGCAGGTGGAGCGCTGCAGGGTCCACTGAGCCCAGCAGGTGGCGCCAGGAGCTCATGGAACAGATACGGAGAGGCAGACGCGAGAGTGGGAGCGGGAGGGGGTGGGGGTGGGACGGGGACAGGCTGTGCTGGACGAGACTGGAGACCGGTCCGTCCAGGCCCTGGCCTCCTCCTCAGCTTCCCCTGGGGCTGAGGGCCTTCCTTTCCAGCCCCCACTCCCAGAGGCTGGGCTGAGCCCCAAGCGCAGGCCTGGAGTAGGGGGTGAGGGGCACTGACAGGCCTCCCTGAGCTGTTTTCACAGCCCTAGGTCATTTCATTAATTGCTGCTGGGCGGAGGCTGGGAAGGGCAGGGATGCGGGGGTGAGCAGGGTGAGACAGGCACTCCTGAGTGGTCCCCCAGATGGGGGCAGAGCTCTGGGCCTTCCCCGAGCCGGGTGTTGGGGGGTGTTGGGGAGTGGCGGAGCTGCCCAGCCAGGGAGAGTGGGGAGGGCAGCCGGGAGGATTCTGGGGGCTTAGGGCGCTGGGGGGCAGGGCAGAGCTGCTGGCCCCCTCGTTTCGCTGGCCCCTGTTGGTCAGGATGGGCCTGGGGCTGGTACTGGGGGAAGGCGACAGGGTGGGGTGTGTGGGGAGGAGAGCAAGCTGACCCCTCTCCTGCCTCTCCACTGGAGCAGGGGAACCATCCCCTCAGGCCTCTGGTCTGTGCCAACGCACCCCCATCCAAGTCTTCTCCCTCCCGCTAGGGACTGAGCTGTGACCCCCACACAGGGTGTGGACCCCCACACATGGGCAGCCTGCCTGGGGCCCTTCCCTGTGGGTAAGGAGCTCAGTGTGTGTGGAGGGTATTGGGGGAGCCCTGAACAGGGAGGGGCCACAGGCTAAGGGGCGTTTCTGCTGTGCCAAGGTGGGCGGGGCAAGGCGGGCCAGCCCCTGAGACCCCACCCAGCCCAAACAAATCAGAGCAGCAGCATATGGTCAGCAGGCTCTTCGTTTGCCAAGAAAGAAAAGGCTGGGAAGTTGTGGAGGTTCCATCCCCAGGGTTCATCCCATCCTGGGGCCCATCCCAGGCCCATCCATCCCCGAGCCCAGGACCCATCCCTTCCTGGGGCCCATCCCAGGCCCATGGCTAGTCCCATCCCTGGGCTCTGCCCTGGCGCAGTCTTTGCACTTGCTGGCCCAGAGTCACGCAGGTTCCGGTGTTGCAGGGGAAACCGAGGTACAGATCAGGACGCTGGTCGGGGCAGCCTCTGGATCCCCCCAGTAGGCTGCAGGGAACCCTGAACCAGGTGCAGCTCCCTTGACGCATGCCCAGCTCTCAGTGACCACGTAGTTGTCCCCATCCATTCTCAGGCACCCACTCTCCAGCCCTGACACCGAGGACAGGGAGAGGGTCCTGGACACACACCCAGGGAACAGGAAAGGGGAACCTTCCCCTTCCTCCCTCCCTCCTTCCCTCCCTCCTCAGGTGCAGAGCCTGGGGGGGGGGTGCCTGTTTTCTCACCTGTGAAGTGGGATGTAAGTCATGGGAAATTAGGTTGCGCGGGGCCTGGCTCCTCCCGGCAAGTATTCCGGTTCACAGGAAGAAAGGCCTGGCAGTCCTGCCTGGGGGGAGGGGCCTCTGGGCGCCTGGGCTCCCCTGAGTCCGGTGGAGGGCAACAGGCACTGTTGGGGGCCAGCGGTGGGCAGAGGAACAGAGGAACTGAGGGAAAGCCACAGGTGTTGCCTGCCTGACGGCGGTTTGGCCACCGGAACCGGAGAGGGAGGGGGAGGCGCTTGCGCGCAGGTGGGAGACCAGAGGGCTGCCAGTCCGTGCGTAGGGGCCCCAGGATTGGGGTGCGGAGGCAGAGCTCTGTAGCTGGGAACCCGAAGCGTAGGGGGCAGTGAGAGCTGCCCTGCTCCACCCCCACCGCCTCTCCCTCCTGGAATGCTGGTATAAAGACCCCTCAACCTGAATGACACTCCTCTCCCCCAAGCCCACAGTTCCTTCTGTTGGCCCTCAGGAAGCTCCCTGGAGACCATTCGGCCCCACCCTTCAGTGTACAGGTGGGGAAACTGAGGCATGGCAGCCAGCCCCTTTCCTGCTGGGGCCCGTGCCTCACCCCCAGCACCAGCAGCAGCATCTTCTCCGGACTCCAGGCTGCAGCTTCAGTCC
>NW_017731353.1:8048874-8066083 GCF_001890085.2 Hipposideros armiger
CCCCACCCCCACCAGTCCATCAGCCTCTGAAATGCAGATGGAATCCTGTCCACCCCTGCTTAAATCTCCTGTGGTTCCCAAAGGCCCTCCCAACAAACCCCAGCTGAGGTGGGCGGTTCCCGCACAGGCCCCGCCTCCACGGCCCCGCCCCACGGCCCCGCCGCCACGGCCCCGCCGCCAGCCTCCCTGCCTGGAGGCTGCGGGAACCCGTGGCTCCATCCTCTTCCAGGCGGCCCTGCTGCCCTTCCTGCCTCCCTGCACATGCCTCTCCGTGCTAGGTCTTCCAGTATCTGGTTCTCAGCTCCGGTGTGACATCTTCTGAGTCGTTCCCCTGACCCCCAGCCCAGGTCAAGCCCCTCCTCTGGGCCCCCCATGCTCAGAGAACAACTGCTCTGTCAGGCCCAGGGGCCATGGGACTTTCAGGGGCTCAGGGGAATATTTTAATGTCTTTTAAAATCAGGAGAAAAAAAAACTGAATTGTTAAGAACAAGAAAATGCTTTCATATATAATAGTAATATATTTGTCTTTAGACCAACATAGCCATAAAATCTAATTTTCACTATTTTTGTTTTTTATGGAGGAAGGGCCTCAGGAAGTCAAAGTGCTGGGGTCCACACAGGTCACACCACAGCCGGGTCCCCAAGCTGCCCAATGCCATGCTGACCACACTGGCACCCTCACCTGCGACCGGCTTGCCTGCCCAGACCTGTGTGCCTGGGCTGTGGCTCCACGTGGCGCCAGGAGGATGCAGCGATTGTGCCGTGGAGGTCCGGCTGCCCTTCTGAGGCCCCCGAGGCTGCCGAGCCTACCAGGCAGGCATCTCCCGGACTCACTCTCCAGGTCGCTCAGCCCTAATGCCCATGGGGTAGCCCTGAGGCTCTGTTGGCCTTGGGGAAAGGCAGGCGGACGCCCATCTAGGGGCAGCAGGGAGGGCCACCCCAAGCTGCGAGTACCAAGAAGCCTTTGAAGCAACCCAGAGGCCCCGTAAACTGGGTGATTATATCCAAATAAGCCCAGAAAGAAAAAGGGCCCTCCTTGGAAGCGCTGGGGGTGGCTGGGTGCTGGCCTGCTGAGCGTGCTGGGAGACAGTCCTGCAAGCCAGCAGCCCTCCCTGGATGAGAGACTGTGTCCCCCACCCCCAGCCTCACCCTTGGGGGCTGGGTCAGGCTGGAGGGTGTGAGGCTGAGCGTGTCATCAGTCTCCCCACAACTCCGTGATATGGGGCTCATGAGTACCCCATTTAGTCTAGGGGAAACCGAGACTCCATAGGCTACACACTGCCCAAGCTCACAGAACCTCCTGACTCCCTAACCAGCAGGCGACCCTGCCTCCTCTGGGCAGAGCACAGGAGCTATGGGTGGGCTCTGACTCAGGGCTGGGCCCAACCTCCTGGGGCTCCACTGTGCTGGAGGCAGCAGGGGGACGGGGCCCAAGGATCTTCCAAGTGGACTTTCCCACGGTGCAGGTGTGGGCTGGGACAGCATGGGGGCGGGGGGTACACGGCGTCTTTCAGGGCTTCCCTGTGAGAAGGGCCCTTCCAGCCGCACCCTGTGGGTCCCATCGGAAGCCAAGCTCGGAGCTGGGGAATGTCAACACCACAGGCACACCACCTGGCATCTGGTGCCCGCGGGCGTCCCCTCCAAACGGAGTCGCTCCGTGCTATTTATAACACCACTGGGAGAAGCCAGGTAAATATTGTCAGCCCCTCCCCACAGCTCCTGTGACCTCCAGCCCGTGTTTGAACTCTCGATGGGCAAACAGGCCGTGATAAGTGCAGAGATTAGAGCTTCCAATAAACAACTTCCGTCCCCCTCACCCAGCACAGATTCCCAGCCCGACCCCGGGGGGGCTTAGGGAGCCCACATGGGTGGCTGCAGGGCCGCAGAGCCCAGGCTGACCCCCCACTCCCACTCCAGGCTCCGATCCAGCTCTGACTTCCCAGCCCAGTGGTCTCCCACATCTGCTGTCTCCCCAGTGAAGGTGCCCAGCCACTCCGGGCAGCCCTGCCTCCTGAGGCCCCTGTGGGGTCCTGTTGAGCTCTGTCTCCAGCAGGTG
This sequence comes from Hipposideros armiger, assembly GCF_001890085.2. NCBI lineage: Eukaryota > Metazoa > Chordata > Mammalia > Chiroptera > Hipposideridae > Hipposideros > Hipposideros armiger. Next base: position 8,050,931 of record NW_017731353.1, read on the forward strand.
GCCACCTGGGTCCGGTCAGACCGACTTGGATCAGTTCTGGCACATGCACAAATCACTGGCGCTGTCTAGCTGGGTTCCTCTTCCACCTTCCAGGGCTGGCCAGAAAGACCGGAGGTGGTGGAGGTGACGTGCTGGCACACAGCAGGTACTGAGACAGCTGTGGGTCCCACCAGGCGACCAGGCCTCCCACCTCCGCCCCAGCCAGCCTGGCCCCCTCGGCGCCCCCGGGCCTGTGCCCTGCTCTCCCTCCCAGACCCCACTCTAGCTGGTCTAAGTCCCTTTGAAAGTGCAGGAGGGGACAGTGTGATGCCCATCGCCTTCCAGATCCTGGTGCTTGACCTCTGCTAATACAACCCAGGATGGCCTCAACCTGGGGGCCAAGGATGCAAAAGGCCGGAGTCCGAGATCTGCAGAGATGAGGCTGAACTCTGTTTGGAGCCAGGGTCAGCCTGTGCCTGGGTCAGGGCTCAGTCTACGGATGGGATTGAGGATCAGGGCTCGGCCTGGACAGCCTGTGTCTGCCCCCAGTGGTTCTACATCAAGTTGCTGTAGATGAACTTTGCTTCCTCTTGGCCGGCACCCAGCTGCTGATTCCCGGGGGAGAGGCTCCGTTCCCGCCAGCCACATTCCCACGCCTGCCTGGGGGCTTGCCAAAGAGCGGTGGGGTGTCGAGGGGCTGTCTCCCAGACGACCTGCATCTTACCCCTTCCAGCCTCTGATGGCAGCCCGCGACTTTTGCAGAAGGAACTCCTAGCCTGTGGGGTTCTGTGCCCTGGTGTCCAGTGAGACGGGCAGGGATGATGGAGGCCTGCATACCAAGGCCAGAAAGGGCTTCTCCAGGGAGCCCAGCCTGGCTTTAAACCTAGCCACAGGCCTGCATGTCCTTGGGCCTCAGTTTCCCATATGACAACAGAAAGGGGGGATCTGTTCAAGGCACCCCTCTAGCCTGTCCCATATCCCACTGTCTCCCCCAACGCCTGTATCTCATTGTGGCAATTCTGACAGGCCAGGAACTCATAGGGGCCACCACTGGCCTAGGTTGCCACTAGCCCTGCAGGGTGGTACCCAGAGAAGGGCCTGTTTATCTTTCAAAACCATAGGCCCACCCAGGACCCAGTGTGCTGGGGGAGACCCACAGGCCGGCCTGACCTCAAATGGAACGGATCTGCTCAGGGCTCTGGGTCTGTCACCAGAGGGGTCTAGCCACGTCTGGAGGGATTAGCCAGCAGCTGGGGCAGCTTTGGGGCAGGGGTGTCCTTGCAGGCCCGCAGCTGTCAGCTCAAGAGTGACCCTTACTAGTTCTGCTGGACAGATCTGAGGTCGCAGCCTGAGACTGGGTGAAGCCTGGGAATCGGGCCAGAGACCTCTGTCCCCACAGCCCATTAGACTCCGGGGCCCTTAGGAATTCCTGACTTTTGTCTCAAAGACTCAGCCATGTTGCCTTGAGGAAGGAGACACCACCCCTCCCCCCACCTCACCCCCTCTTGTGGTTTCCTGTTGGAGCCTCCCAACTGCCCCCAGGTGTCTGGTCCCATCATCCCACTCTCCCGAGGGGAAAACTGAGGTCAGCAATGGTGGCCACAGTCCTGGGCCCTGACAAGGTGCCAGTGCTGTGCCTGCCTTATCCACGTAGGTGTCCCCACTAGCCTTTCTGATCCCCAATTTCAAAGGTGGAAAACTGTGGACCAGAGAGGGGCAGGGCCTTGGCCCAAGTCCCCAAGTCCCACTCTTGTAGGACGGGAACCTGCTTCCTCTGCCCCCTGCCCATGCCCTCTGCCCACTGGGGTGGGGGTGCCAGGGCAGACTGGGCGGGCTGGGACACGTGCCCAGCGTGGGCTGGGCCTCCTGCAGCTGTTTAGCCGATGTTGCAACCCAGCTCCCCGACTCTAGCCTGGCTCCCCCACTCCAGGCCATGTCTCAACTTGCCGGGGCCCCTGCCCCCAGGCCCAGAGGAAAGGCTCGCCTACCTTCCTGGGATGGGGAGGACAAGTCCCAGCGTGGCCCGGTCCCCCGTGCCAGCTCCGAGCGTGAGAAAATGCTGAGCCGAGGAGGGAGGTGTGGCAGGTGGCCGGCCTGTGAGTCCCAGCAACCAGCGAGTGCCCATCCTCTTCACCCAGGAGGAAGCCAACCCCCAAACCTCAGCCCCCTCCTTGGCCCTTCGCAGAGCTGGCCTGGGGACCGCTCCCATCTCCCACCTCGGGCCCCTTGAGGGCTGGCCTCTGGTTGCAGCTCCCCATCAGCGCTGCCCCTTAAGCATCTTGCAGCTGCATACAGCTGGTGCTCAGTGGTTGTCTCCAGCCAGAGGCTGAGCTGCGCAGTATGACCGTGTGGCCAGTGGGGGTCTGCAGAGAGGCGAGGCCCCGGGCATTTTCTCCCTGGTCAGGGTCACTGAGGCCTGAGCTGTGCCGGCCCTTGGGGACAAGCGTGGCGACCTGAGAGGTGCCCAGAGGCCCTCAAGAGGCTCCTGCTCCCCAACATGAGGGGAGGACAGAGAGCCACTAGGATCCCTGGCGGTCACTCAGGGCCCAGGCACACCATGGCCTGCTCTTTAGGTCCAGTGAGTGACCCTGGATCCTTCATGAACCCCTGGTTTGCTGGAGAGAAGGAGGGACAAAAGAAGAGGGGGCCCAGAGTCCGGAGGAGGGTGTGGTCTGGGGGTGGGCACCTCCCTGAACCCGGATCCCCTATGGGGCATAAGCCAGCAGGGGAATAGGAGTGCTGTCCTCTGAGCTGCCAGGAGAAGTGGGCCTGCCCAGGCCTGTGCCTGCTGTCACACTCTGAGCTACCCGGTGGGAATGGGCAGGGGCACACCTGAGAGCCCAGCCAGGTCAGCAAGCGTCGTCTCCCCATAATGGAACCCTGGTCAAGAGCCTCCCATGTTCCCCGGTTTCAAATGTCCCAAGAGCCTGGCCAGGCCCCACAAAGGCCCCTCAGGGCTTGTGCAAGGCGGGGGGAGACTCGAGCTCTGCCCAGGAACTCTGGAGGAGGTGGCCTGTGCCTTGGCACCGGAAGGCCAAAGCGCCTTGGAGTGGGGGTTGAGTGGAGGCAGAAGCAGTGTCTGAGGGATGGGGCAGGGCTGGCACCTGTGGGGGGCAGGCGCTCCCTGGGCAGGGCTCATGGAGGTACCCAGGCCCCTGCACAGATGGAGAGGTGAGACCGGGCTCCATTCCCCACACCTCTGCCCGGTGAGGCAGGGGGTCAGGGGTGCAGGGGGCCTTGGCAGGGGTTGGCAGAGGGACTGACTGAGGGGCACTGTTCCCCCAGTGTGCTGCCCTTGGCCCCTCGTGCCAGGCCCTGACCCGAGGCTGCCCCCGGGCCTGCCTGCTCCCACCCCACCACTCATTCACCACCCTAGTCCTTGATCCCCTCAATGGCAAAACCTGGGGTTCCAAAGTGGGTTGATCCAAGCTCCTCCCAGCTCTGCCAGAGCCCACAGACCACGGGTCAGAGGGGTCGCGGGAGAGGTGTCCCAAGGACCAGGCATCGGCAGCTCAATGTGACCAGGACGCCGATGGGGATCGCAGAGGCAGGACCTACTCGCAGGGAAAGTGAGACCCAGGCTGAGAGCCACGGTGAGGGGTGTGGGCAGAGGAGGCACACAGGATGAGGCCACGGCAGCGGAGGGCTCAGCTCCCATCCCTTGGGCTGAGGGGCACCACACCAAGTGTCAGCTGAAGCTCAAAGAAGAACCCCTATTCTCACGACAGAAAGATGCCTCGTGTCGGCAAGCTGCTGCCCTGACGGCTCCCGGTCCCGTGAGCAGTGCCCAATCCACACAACCGCAAGGGGTAGCCCTGCCAGGCTCAGCTCTGCCAGGGGGACCCGGACCCTGCGTAGAGAGGATATCGCAGCCCCCTCGTCCACTGAGGCCACTTCTGCGGCCTCTTCCTCAGCAGCTCCCCCCTGGAGGGGAGGGGGCCCATCCCCTACTTATCCTCCAGTCACCCCTGCTCCTTCACCATCGGCCAAAGAGGAAGGAAGTCCCCTGTCACTGGCCCCACCTGTGCTGGGAACAGAAAGCCAGGGGCATTCGGCTACCTGCCCCTCACCCAGGAGGGCTGGACAGGTCCTGTGGCGTCCAGCTGGAGTCTAGGGGCCCCCACCCAGACCTGCTGTTTCTGCCCAGTTCTGATCACACCGGTCTGGAGAAGCTCTCTGAGGTCTGGACATGCCTAGGCAGAACCCACCATCTCCCCCTGGCACCAGGGTCCCCTCCCATAAGCCCTACCTGAACCCCTTCTGCCAGGAGACAGACAGTATGTGGGCTCTGAACTGAGAGGGGCCGGGACTGGGGAAGGCAGGACCTGGCCTCGTGCCCAGCCCTGGGGCAGCCCGGCACCCCTGGGAGAAGCTGGCAGTCACAGCCGGCCCCTCTCACCTGTGGGGGACGGTGGCACAGATTCTTCCAGAGGTGGACAGGCTGATGAAGGTCTAGGGCAGACGTCCCGTTCACATGTGGGAAAACTGAGGTGTGGACACGGGGTGGACCTGCCCAGGCTGCCCGCAGGGTCAGGGGCTGGCTCAGGCCCAGGTGCCTTTGAAACCCCTGACCAGCTGGTAGGACGAGCCTCTGTGGGCCGCTCAGCGCAGCCGCCCCACCCTCCTGAGAACCCAAGGGCACCGAGCCATGGGGTCTTGTCTCTGGCTTTGCCCCCACGGGAGAAGAGCTGTGTGAATCGTGTGAATTGGGGCGTCAGGGGGCACGTCGGGGCCTGAGCCTGCGACTCGGGTTTCTGCCACACCACTCAGCGGTGTCGCAAGAGTGGGCAGGGAGCCTGGCCTTGGGCCCTGGGTGGGTAAGGCTGGGGGCCCTGGAAGGCCCTTCATGTGGGATCCCAGAAAACCCCTATTCTCCAGGCCCACTTCCTCTGCTCTCATGAAGCCCACGCCAGGCCCCAGGCCCCCGGGTGGGCATGGAGCAGGTGTCTGTCTCCTTCCCCTCCTGGAGCCTCAAGTCACACACTGGGCCTGGCATGGAGGAGGCACCGCTGTGGGCATGGGCTTGAGGCAGTGGGTCCCAGGCGGAACTGTGCAGCCCTGGGAGCCCTGTGCGGTGACGGAGCCCATGGGAGTGGGCACGCCCCCTTCATCCTGCAGCTCCCTCCCAAGTAGAGAACACGGGGCCTGGCCTGCAGAGGGCAGCCGGTGTGGCAAAGGCCTGTGTGAGGGTTCTGGGAGAAGGGCACTGCGGGCAGGAGGCCAGGAAGCCAAGCCTGTTCACCTCTCCTTCCTGGGCTTCCGTGCTGTTGTTTCTCCAATGGGAGGCTCAGACGGCGCTGGCTCTGGGGAGCCATCCGTGAAGCGCCCAGGCCTCGCCTCCAGGCGCACAGCCCTTTACCGCTGCCTGGCCGAGCCTCCCTCCAGGGGCTGGGAGCTGGCTCTGTGGCGTTGTTCCCAGCATCTATCTCTTCTCTGGGCAATTATCTCGGGCCAGGCGAGGCCAACTCAGATAGCGGGCACTGGGCGGGCTGGGAACGCCTCGAGCACCCCCGCCCCCGTGCCCAGCCTGGGCCCAGTGAGGTCACGCTTACAGCGGCCCCTGATAACCCGCTTGGCTGGGGGCTCTGGGCTCTGTATCCAGCGCCCTGTCAGGGAGCCGAGATAACCGGGACCCAACAAGCACCTCCCAACCCCAGGCCCGACCTGGCCTGGGCCCAGGTGTCCTGGGGGATCGGGTGTGTAGTCCCTTCCCCTCCACACTCCAGGGGACAGTCACTCCTGGGGGGCGCAGGGGACATCTTCACTCCTGCCTCCCTTGTCCCCACTGAGCAGAGGCAAAGATGGGGGAGGGGTCCCGCCAGTGTGGGGGGCTGAGGGAGCTGTGTCTGGTCGGTCAGGTTCTGACTCTTACTGCCACCCCTGTGCCCAGCACATCGCGGCCTCCTCTGGGCACCTGGGGCAGAGCTGGGCTGTTTCCTTGACTGGGCCCATCTGCTTAGGGGGCTGCCAGACTCCAGGCCAGCAGGCGGCTGCGCTGCCACGCCCCCCTTGGCCAGCAGTGACCATTTGACTCCACTTAAGCTCGGTCCACCAGAGCCTTGCCTGACCCCTCCCAGGCCTGTCCGACAGGAACTCCTTGTCCAGTGGTTGGCGTGTGGCCCTAGCCTCGTCTCAGGGCCTCCCTTGGCCTTTCGGGCGGACCCCTTACAACCCCATGTGCAGAGTGCCCCTGGGGGAGGTGTGGGCTAGGACGCAACCCCAGGGAGGCTCCAAGGCCGGTTGGCTCCACCCAGCGCCAGGCCTCCTGCTCTGTCTTTGGGGAAGAGGACTGAGGGTTGAAGGCACAGAGGCAGGCTGGCCAGGGCTGGGCCCAGGCAGGCCCCTGTTGGAGGGAGGACAGTGGGGCACGGGTGCGGAGAGTGGCCTAGCCCCTTAGTGCCCTCAGGGCAGGCGACACTGCAGCTGGGCCGGGCAGGTATGGGCTTCAGCGGCACGGCTGAGGGGATGGGATCCTATTGCCAGCTTAGGCCCCAGCCAGGTCGGGGTGGCCTGTGGTCGTGACTGGCCCAGGCCACCCCAGCGAGCAGGCTGCCTTTTGGGTGACCCTTCGACCTGCCCCTTGCGTGCGGCCACAGGCAGCCAGTTTTCCGGACCCCGCGTTCATTGCACAAGCTCATGAGGTCGTCGACATAGAGCGCCGAGTTGCACCATCAAGTTCCCAGCCTGGCTTCCTCTTTGTTCTGTGGACGCCTCAGCAGAGGGAGAGTGGAGACCTGGCTCTCCCTGCCCGGCTGGGTCAGGATGCGGACTTCTAGCGGCTCCGTTTCAGCCCTTGGCAAGTCCCTGAAGCTGCCTAGTGGGGCTCTTTGAAACGGGCTGGGGTGTGATCCACAGCACACACTGGCCTCTGTCTGCCCCGGGCTCAGCCTCCAAACTGCTGGGCTCACCGGTGAACAGCGGGACAGTCACAGGTGAAAAAACTAAGGTTCAGAGAGGCACCTAGCCTCCAAGAGCCCCAAATTCCTCTCCCTCTTCCAGGAAGTCCTCCTCAACTGCTCTACCTGGAAGGGGTGTCAGCCTCCCTAGGCAATGGGGAGTCCTGCCCCTCTGCTGCTCATAGCCACCCCTGCACCCTCCTCTGCCCGGCAGTGGCCCCTTTGGGGTCGTTTGGGGACAGTGCACATGTCCAGCTCTTCGCCATTTTCCTCCACTGGACTCGGCGGCACACATTAGACACTCCCTAAATGTTTGCTGGTCGTCTCAGCTTCTTCACCTGTGGGGGGCTGGTGGCTTCCCTCGAGGGTGAGGACGCAGGAGATGACATCGGAGATGACGCAGGCCTGTCTCCAGGATGCTCACAGAGCCGTGGGGGAAGGACTCGGGGGCCAGGAGGGGGCTCTGGCCCAGGAGCCAGGCCTGGTGGTCCCCACACACCCACACGGGGCTGCAAGCCCTCGAGGGGAGGGGCTCCTGGCCAGGACTTGCCGCTGAAGCGGGAGGGACAGCAGTGTGTCGGGGTCTGCCTGCCATCCCCCAAAGGACCCCTCATTTACAGAGCGACCACGCTGTACCTGCTCAGTGTAGACAAACTGGCAGCTGTGGAGGCGGGAAGAAAGGAAAACACAGAGGCGGGTGGCCAGGGAGCCCCACTGTCGGCTGGCTGCTGCCCAGCCCCTCCCCTGCCCCCATGGCTCTCACAGGACCAGAGCTGCCCGGGAAGACACATCTTGCCTGACAATAAATCTAAGCTCGCATCATCTTTTCTTTCAAAAGACCTAATCCCTCTCCAGAGCAGCCCTCTCCCACACGCCTCCCCGTAGTCACTAGCCAGGCCTCGCCAGGCCCCACCCTCTCCACCTGCCCACTGACCCCACCCAAGCTGGGCGCCCTGCAGATCGGTCCTGCGGCTTCTCCCGTGCTGCCTGTGGGTTTCAGGCCTCGCAAGCGGGTGGGGCTCCCCATCATAGCGTGCCTTCAGGGCTGAGCAGGCCGGGGCCTCCACCCCCTTCCTTCTGGTTTCGGCTGATGGGGAGTTTATTGCCCTGAAACACAGGTAGTAGCACACCTAGCCCTGGCTTGTCTCTCTCTGCACCTGTCTGGGACGCCTCTGGGACACGCTTCTGCTCACCCTCCCCATCCAGGGGAACTGGGGAGCAGCTGACTGCTGGGGGCCAGGTTCAGACGACAGCTCTCAGGAGCCGCCTGATCACCCCAAATCTGGCAAGCCCCCTGCAGCTGCTCCCGACAAGGGCACCTCTTCTCATTCACAGTCCCCTCTACTTTGCAGCAGCTTCAAGTACCTCCATGTCCCAATTCACCAGCAAGTCTCTCAGGACTAGAGAGGCAGCCTCCTCTGGTGCCCTCTCCCTACCCACCACCCCAAAGCCTTATGGCTCCAGCCAGGCCCCGCCTCCCCGAAAAGCTCCTGACAGATGGCTCCTTGATGAACACAGGGTGCTACACGGCAGGCACGCAGCAGGGCCCATCCCGGTGGACTGGGAGCTGGCCTGCCCGGCTGCCCTGCGCCTGCCTCTTCCAGTGACCCCACCCCAGACCCCTGGGCCTGTCCTCCAGACCACACACCAATGGCCCTGTCCTCTTCCCAGCCTTTGGCCCGTGAACCCCCTGTCCTGGTACCTTTGGCATCATCCCACCCCTCCTGGACAAGACCTCCCATCTCTGGTCTTGGTACCTGCTCGCGACACTCCCACCTGTACTGGCACCGTCCCGGATGAGGGGTCCATTGCAGAAGACCCCCAGACCCGCAGCCACGGCTGAGGTGTCCGTTTTGGGTGCTATTCTGAGCTCAGGGCCACACACCCCACCACGTCCAGCCTCCCACTGGGGCATTTGTGTCTCCTGGGCCTACGTGGGCCCAGGAGCCCAGAGCCCATTGGACCCCAAGGCCAAGCCCTGGGTCCCCACACTGCACATCATCTTCCACACCCCTGCGGCGACCCATGGCTCCCTGATGTTGCTCAGCCCCCAACCCTGGCAGCCTTGATGGTCTCCCCATGCCACCTTCTCTGGCCCCCTCTTAAAGTCCAACCATGGTGACAATCCTTGGCATGATGGGGCTGGCCGGGGTCCCGGGCAGGATGGAGTCCAGGCCGCTGCAGGGAGAAGGGGCCCCAAGCCTCCAGCGCCTAACCCCACACCCGACCACTCCCCAGCAGCCTGGTCCAGTCTCCCCCCACAGGTCGCCCTGCAGGCACAGGGTGTTTGGACAGCTGGAAATGCCAGAGCTGGCCCATGACCTGGCCCAGTCGTCTTTCTGGAGGCGAACATGGGAGGAGGCCTGAGCAGAGGAAATCACCTCCATCAGGAAAGGATAACTCAGTTGAGGGGGGCGTCCCGGGCCATGGGAGGCGGGGGAGATGGCGGGGTCACTGGAGAAGGCTCTGGAATTTTCTGTCAGCTGGGATCTGGGAGAACTCAGCCCTCTGGGCTTCAGAAAACTGTTGGGGGAGGCAGTGTTTTTGGGAACTGAGAAAGCAAAGGCCGCCCCCCTCCCCCACATCTTCCTCCATCGACATCCCCTCGGGCGGGAGAGCCGGGGGTGGACACATGTGAACAGATACGTGATGCAGAAACTGCTGCCCCTAGCCCCGGGGGTGCTGAGTGGATGGAGGGCTCCTGGGTCCCCCACGCCCCCAGGTTGGGGCTCCAGAAAGCAGCTGAGGGGTGGGGATGCTCATGGGGCAGCAGGAAAACATGCACAACCCCCCACTCCCCAGTCAGGACCCAGGACATGTCTGTGCCTGGGTCGGTGAGGCCAGCAGGGGTCAGTCTGATGAGGTGTGTGTGTGGTGTCNGCAGAGAGCGGTCAGGTGGCATCCTGAGTTGAGTGTCCAACCTGCCAGCGCGGCCGGGCAGCCTGTGAGCGAGGCCCCAGGCCACAGCCCCTAGGGAAGGGTGAGGACCCCAGACACCGGCTCTCTGGGCTGCAGCCCTCACCTCCAGGAGGAGGGGAGGCTCATGGACACCCAGAAACTTTCCCTCCCTGCCCAGGGGCCAGGGGCCTTTGAAGCGGGAAGGTTGGGGGCAGGGGCGAGAAGGTCCAGGGGTGTAATTAGAGATGGAGGTTTCACTCTCTCATGCGGAGTAAAACCTGCTGCTGTTCTCAGGACGGAGCTGGCCTTGCTCCCCAGACAGGACCCTGGCAGAATCTCGGGGCTCCTGGGCCACTCTGGCTTCCTGCCCTGAGAGGGCAGATGGTGGGACCTGCTCCCCTAAGGGCCAGGAGGGGGCCAGGTATAAGGGGAAGGGTGGCTCCCAGCAGCCCTTCCCTCCCTGCAGCTCGGGTCCACTTGGGGGCCCTTGGAGGCCCTTGGGGATGAGGGGGTGCTCCCCTTCATCTCCCAGCATCCTGCCACCCACATGTCCAGCTCCTGTTTCTAGAACAAAGGGTGGTGTGGGAACCCTTGGGGCTTTAGGCAGGAATTGTGGCCAAACCCTGGTGAGTGTCTTTCCTCAGGAAGCAGGACACTGGGAGGAAGCCAGGGCACCAGGGCTGTGCCAGTTGCCTCCATCCTGGCCGGGCATAGCCGCCCCCCTACTGGGCTGCACCTCCCTACTGGGGGTTTGGGCTCAGGTGAAGGTGGGAGACTGGGGACAGGGCTGGACACCACACGTCCATCTGAGGGCTGGTGCAGAGTCAAGATCTTCTTCCAGCCTCAACCCCCAGCCCTGCCGTGGCCGGGCCTGTGCCAGTGAAGGGCGACCCAGGCAGTGCCCTCGGGGGTTCCTGGGTCAACAGGAGAACTGGGTGGAAGTCCAGGTTGCAGACTCCAGCTCTGGCCACTCCCTTCTCACCCTCTCTACCTAAAATCCGGGACTTGGCCCGTGCTGTGACCTGCCCAGAACACTCCTTCACCCCCCTGACTCTTACCCTTTTCAGATCTCAGCCTGGGCTTCTGCCAGGCTTCCCTGAACCCCGCTGGAGTGAACATTCCGCATCTGTACCCCAACGTCCCCACATTTATTGGGCATAAATCCTGGTGACTGTGCCCCCTCCCACTGGTTTGTGTATGCCAGGGGACACTACAGGGCCTGGTAGTCATTCACTCATCCTTCCATCCATCCACCATCCATCCNCTTATGGCTCCAGCCAGGCCCCGCCTCCCCGAAAAGCTCCTGACAGATGGCTCCTTGATGAACACAGGGTGCTACACGGCAGGCACGCAGCAGGGCCCATCCCGGTGGACTGGGAGCTGGCCTGCCCGGCTGCCCTGCGCCTGCCTCTTCCAGTGACCCCACCCCAGACCCCTGGGCCTGTCCTCCAGACCACACACCAATGGCCCTGTCCTCTTCCCAGCCTTTGGCCCGTGAACCCCCTGTCCTGGTACCTTTGGCATCATCCCACCCCTCCTGGACAAGACCTCCCATCTCTGGTCTTGGTACCTGCTCGCGACACTCCCACCTGTACTGGCACCGTCCCGGATGAGGGGTCCATTGCAGAAGACCCCCAGACCCGCAGCCACGGCTGAGGTGTCCGTTTTGGGTGCTATTCTGAGCTCAGGGCCACACACCCCACCACGTCCAGCCTCCCACTGGGGCATTTGTGTCTCCTGGGCCTACGTGGGCCCAGGAGCCCAGAGCCCATTGGACCCCAAGGCCAAGCCCTGGGTCCCCACACTGCACATCATCTTCCACACCCCTGCGGCGACCCATGGCTCCCTGATGTTGCTCAGCCCCCAACCCTGGCAGCCTTGATGGTCTCCCCATGCCACCTTCTCTGGCCCCCTCTTAAAGTCCAACCATGGTGACAATCCTTGGCATGATGGGGCTGGCCGGGGTCCCGGGCAGGATGGAGTCCAGGCCGCTGCAGGGAGAAGGGGCCCCGAGCCTCCAGCGCCTAACCCCACACCCGACCACTCCCCAGCAGCCTGGTCCAGTCTCCCCCCACAGGTCGCCCTGCAGGCACAGGGTGTTTGGACAGCTGGAAATGCCAGAGCTGGCCCATGACCTGGCCCAGTCGTCTTTCTGGAGGCGAACATGGGAGGAGGCCTGAGCAGAGGAAATCACCTCCATCAGGAAAGGATAACTCAGTTGAGGGGGGCGTCCCGGGCCATGGGAGGCGGGGGAGATGGCGGGGTCACTGGAGAAGGCTCTGGAATTTTCTGTCAGCTGGGATCTGGGAGAACTCAGCCCTCTGGGCTTCAGAAAACTGTTGGGGGAGGCAGTGTTTTTGGGAACTGAGAAAGCAAAGGCCGCCCCCCTCCCCCACATCTTCCTCCATCGACATCCCCTCGGGCGGGAGAGCCGGGGGTGGACACATGTGAACAGATACGTGATGCAGAAACTGCTGCCCCTAGCCCCGGGGGTGCTGAGTGGATGGAGGGCTCCTGGGTCCCCCACGCCCCCAGGTTGGGGCTCCAGAAAGCAGCTGAGGGGTGGGGATGCTCATGGGGCAGCAGGAAAACATGCACAACCCCCCACTCCCCAGTCAGGACCCAGGACATGTCTGTGCCTGGGTCGGTGAGGCCAGCAGGGGTCAGTCTGATGAGGTGTGTGTGTGGTGTCCCCTGACATGCTTCAGTTTCCCCTTGAGCACACGAGAGGCCTGCACTTGGCCTTGCCAGGCTGTGGGCAGTTGTGAGGGGCTCGGGGGCTCCCCTTGCCCACCAACGAGGCCAGGGTCCCGCAGCGAGAGAGGACGCACTGTGACCTTCCTCTCCTGGTCTGGTGACAAGGCTGTCCAGCCCCACACAGCCCTCACTAGGGTGTGACATCTCAGGGCCAGGCATGACTTCTGTCTGTTTGCCCTAACTTGGGGCAGGTCTCTGAAGCCAGCACCCCCAAATGGCGCTCCTGGGGTGGCCCTGGCTTCGTCGCTGCCCAGAGGCAGGTACTCTAAGCAGCCCCTCTTCTCAGGGTGGGAAGTCCCCAGGCTGGTGCACAGTAGGAGTTGAGAAGTCCCCACCATGGTTTGAACACACGGGAGGGGGCATAACCCCTCCCCACCGGGAGCTGGAGCTGTCCCCAGGTTGGAGCTGAACTGTGACTCTAAGCTCCTTTCCAAGTGGGAGTGGAGCCATGGTGGTGAGGGCCCCTCGGGGCTGAGCAGGGCAGGACAGGCCCGTGGAGGAGGAGGGTGGGCAGGTGGGATCTGAGTAGGCAGAGGGGGCGGGACCAAGGGGGTCTCTGCCAGATGCAGGGTCTTGGGGGCAGTTGACAGGCACCTGAGTGCCCCGTCCTTTGCTGTTCTCCGCCCCCACTGGCCCAAGGAAAGCTTTGTTCCGGGAGCCTCTGAGGTCCCTCCAGCTCTGAGCACCTACAGTGTGCGAGGCTGTGAGGTGGTTGATGACAGGCTCCCACCATGGCGGGCACTGCCTAAGCTCTGCTCTTCCTCAGAGCAGGGCTAAGGGGCAAAGAGCCCACCCTGCACGAGGACATCTTGGCTTGGAGAGGTTAGGAAACTTCTGCAAAGTCCTGCAGCCCACAGGGGCTGACTCTGAGCACTGCCTCCCAGACCCTGGCCCGGATGGCAGAGAGGAGGCACAACAGAGCCAGCGCTCAGGTGAGGCTCCCACCTTGCCCTGTGCCCCTGCATTTCAGCCTGGGAAGCTGCTGGCAGAGGCGAGGGAGCTGGTCCCAGGGTGGGGCACCAACCCCACTCAGGGCGAAGCCTGCCAGGCCCGGCCTGAGCCTCAGGTCCTGACCTCATTGCAGGGATCAGCAGGGGCCAGTGTCACCTGGCACGCTCAGGGCGGTGGCCCATGCGGGGCCAGCCCCCAGGAGATTGACCAGCCTCATTTACTCCAGGCCTGGGTGCGTTCCTAGGACCCGGGCTTTCCTGCTTGCCGCCTCTGAGGGAACCCTCGTTTGCCATCTTCTGCTCCCTGGAAGTTTCCAGCATGCTGGCGCGAGAGGGGGCTGGAAGGCCATGGAATAGGATTTCGATTTATGGACCCTGCCTCCAGATTGCTGTGTGCCCTTGGGCCACCTCTTCCCCTCTCTGGTCCCTTGGGCACAAAGTCCAAAGTTGTAGTCGGGGCCGGCTGGGTTGGTTGGGGGACCATAGTCCCTCCTCCCGGGCCCCATCTTGGCTTCCTGGGAAACAACCCTTGACTGGAGAGCACGTGGGAAGAGCAGGCTCTTGGCGCCATGGTCCCCGAGCCCTCTGAGCCTGGCCCCTCCCACTGAGCTGTGGCTGCAGCGGTGACCCCAGGGCTCCCTTGCACGGGTCCCTTCTGGGGAGCTCTGCCTCCTTTGTCTAGCCCCAGGCCCACCGAGGCCCCCTCCTTGCTGAGGGCTGGGCATTCCCGCAGTTCAACGCCGGGTTGTGGAGTTGGCTGCTGACCTGCCGTCTCGCCCACCATTCTGGGCACTCTGTGAGGGCCGAGTCCACAGGCGCTCAGTCAGTTCTGAGGTCATGCATGAATGGCCTCTCGCTCTGTGGTCCAAACTGAGGCCCAGTGGTCAGCTGGCGGGGCTGAACAGGAGGCGCCACTTCCTGGGCTGGCTGGTGACTCACAGGCCCGTTTCTGGGAAAGCTGCCCCCCAACCCCCACCAGATCCGGATGGTGCAGGGCTGGCGTGTGGGGACCAGCTGTGGGAAGTATGGTTGTGATTAGAGGCTGGGGTCTGGGGGAGAAGTGGGGACAAGGGGAGGGATGAAGTAGCTCGCTGAGACACCTCCCGCTCTGGGCCAGTGTGCCGGATTCCCCGAGCTGCCAGGCCGAGGCCAAGCTGGCCTGGACCACCCCAGCCCTTCCTGGGCCTGGGCCTGGGTCTGGGCCCCAAATGTGGTCCCCGGAGGATCACACCAGGTCCTGCCTGAGCCCTGCCCCAGCCTTTCATGTGGGCCTCGCCGACACGCAGGACAGCCCATGAGGCCGGTGCCCCTGTGATCCTGAGGCTGAGAGGCTGAGAAGTGGCAGAGCTGGGCTCTGGCCAGGTCTGGGTGTCTGGTGCAAACAGGCCACTCTTACACGGCGGGTGGGATGTGGGGTCTGTCCCCACGAGGCTTCCAGGCCAGAGTCCAAATGCCATTTGCTCAGCAGGTCCGTGGAAAAACATCCTTCTGCGGAGGTCCGGGAGGGGCTGGAGGGGAGGCGGCCCCTGGCCAGGTTGGGAGCAGGGCCCCGGCCTCCTGAACAAACATGGAGAGACCCACAGTGACCTGGAGCCAGGCCCTGGGCCAGCCCCTTCCCAAGCCCATTTGGCCTCCTGCAGCCACCCTGCCCCGGCCTGCTGCAGGGGGTACCC
>NW_017731353.1:8067846-8068595 GCF_001890085.2 Hipposideros armiger
TGAAGTTCCCCAGACCAGCTGGGCCATCTGGTGGGCTCGGGCTCGCGATGGCACTCTGCCCCTCAGCTGCCCAGCCGGGTCGGGTGTCTGCAGTCCACTGGGGAGGCCTGGGGAGGACTGCGGAGGAGGCATCGCAGCTAAGCAACATCCCAGGGAGGGAGGGGAGGTGAAGCATAAATGCTACCAATTCCTTCCGAGGCAGAGACCAGGGCCACTGGGGCCCTGGGCACGGGGGCAGCAGGCACCTGGCAGTACAGACCGCAGCTCCGTCACCCTTGTGCCCGGTGCACTTCGAGGCCTGTTGAGGTGGCTACCACCCCACACTCAGAGCTGTGTGGGCACAGAGTGCCCGGTCCCCTTGGCACCACCACCTCATGTGAGGCCTGACAGAGCAGATGCTCAGAAGGAATTTGCTAAATGAAGGGCCGAGATGCCCCAGTGCCCTGAGCCTGGCCAGCAGCCCGCTCACCCCGTTGTTCCTTGACAGGCTGCTGCCCTAGAGTGACGCTGGTTCCTACGTCATCAACCCCAAGCCCGGGGTTGGCACGTGGGTCAGGGGCCCGGTGGTGGGGAGGCCCATAGCCCTCAACGTGGTTGGCAAAACGTGGCCCCACAAAGAAAGCCCCCTTGAGAGGGAAGCAGGATCCCAGAAGGGGCAGGTAGTGGTCATTTGGGGCCATCGCCCGCAGAGGAAGGTGACCTGGGCAGCAGCTGGCTGGGGCGAGGCAAGCCTGCAGGGTGGGTCCTCG
>NW_017731353.1:8071995-8076316 GCF_001890085.2 Hipposideros armiger
CATCCATCCACCATCCATCCTTCCACCATCCATCCATCCATCCATCCATCCACTATCTTTTTACTACCAACTATCCATCCTTTCACCCATCCATCTACCATCACCATCCATCCACCCACCACCCACCCCTCCACTCCTCTATCACTCAGCACACCCACTCTTGGCCAGGCCCCACTCCAGGGGACGCAGAGGAGGGAACAGATAGCACTGTGGGAAAGACGTTGTCAGGGGTCTCCTGCAGCCCTTCCTGGAGGGGCCATCTGAGCTGGGTCTCTGCAGGGGATGCTGAAGCCAGGGCTGGGGACCGGGCTGGGGACACGGCTGGGGACAGGGCTGGGGACAGGGCTGGGGACCGGGCTGGGGTGGGGTTCTGCCTGTTCCAGCTGACACTCCGGAATGCCGGGCATGGGCCATTGTTTCAGGGACCTCAGGCTGTGAGCAGAGTATGAGGTCACCTACAGTATACCATTTCAAGGAATGACCCAGTTATGGGGTGGGAGGGGAAGTGGGTGCCCTCCCAGCAGGCTGTGTGTGTGCACACACACACACACACACACACACACACACACACACATACACACTTTCTTGTACCTCCCAGACCCAAGCCCAGCACCCAGAACTGGGCACCCAGAGCCATGGGGAGGGGTCTAACCATGCAGTTGGTGACAGGGCCCTGCTGACCAGTGGGGGTGGACAGGGTGCGGGCCCGGGCAGGAGCTCCTGTCCCCTTGAGGCAGCCCCAACGTCCCCACGCCCCTTCTGTGAGGGAAAAGTCACCCGACAGGTCCCCCTCTCTGACAGCACCTTCCTGCCAGCCCCTCGCCCGCAGGGTCTGTCCCAGCAGCTGGCAGGAGCTGCAGGCACCCCCCGGCCAGAGCAAGGGCACGTTGGAGGTGTAGGGCTAGGGCTGTGCCAGGGATCCCCGGAGCCACCTCCCACAGCCCCTCCAGCTCAGGCCCCCAGGGGCAGGGGTGGGGCAGCAGCCAGTGTTTACCACCCCGCGTGGGACGTCATTCTAGGGGACAGGCCTGCCCCCCGCGCCCCTCCTCACTTTTGAGGACAGCCTGGTATTGATCTGCTTGTTCTTGCCGGACTGGCACTGGGGCGCTCACGGGACAGCGGCCATGGCCTCCAGGCTCAGGTCCAGCTGGGAGGTCCAGGAGCACAGACTCGGAGGGGCAGGACACAAGGCTGTGCAGCTCGGGGCCCACACCGCGTGGCCCCTCTGGGGAGGGGTGGAGGTGGTGTTCAGAAGGCTAAGGGGGTCACGTCTCAGCTGAGGTCTAAAGAGGGACAGAAATTTGTCAGGGGGACAAATGGGACAGCAAGGAGCACCCCAGGCAGAGGAGAAGGCCTGTCAAGGCCAGAGCACCATGAGTTTGGGGACAGCCACAGCTCAGCACGAGCACCTCTGTGGGAAGCTCTGAGCAGAAGCTCAATGTCTGCCACACGCAGAGGGAAACTGAAGCCACTGCAGGGTGAGCTGTTGTCCCCTGAGGCAGGAGCAGGGCTCTGTCCCTGTGCCTGGCCCCTGAGGGCCTCATCAGCCCCCCCCCCCAGCATCCAGCCGCTAAGGCTCCCCTAGGCACCCACAGCTTTGCTTCTGGGCAGCTGTGAATGGCCAGGGGTCCTGCCTGGGCTCCGGCCCTGACTTCCAAGAGTAGGTGTGCCGGGGTGGGGTGGGGTGGGGGGCTTGGAGCATGACCCCCTCTCTGAACTCAGTTCCCCTGCAGTCCNGAGACCCCGCAGCTTCTGTCTTCCCAGGGGAGTGCAGCCTGTGCCCAGAGAGGGAGAGACAGGGGAGGAGAGGGGCGCAGAAACATCCAGAGACAAAGATAGAGACAAGGGGTGCTAACACCCAGTCTGAGGGACTGGTCAGCCCTGGAAGGGGCAGAGCCATCTGAGGAGGGTCCTGGAGGAGGAGGGCCAGGCCGAGGGGCTCCGCGGGTGGGGGAGGGCCAGGCCGCCAGGCCCCACCCACTGCTCGCCCTTCCCTGACCAGCCCCGGGCGGAGAGACAGGTGAATTAGGAGCTGGCCATGCCCACACGCCAGTGGGCACAGGCTGGGACAAAGACCCCTTTGAAATCGAGATCAAATGCTCAGCATTTTATTTGAGCACAAGAAGAGGCAGCCGGTTTGGGGCCTCACTCACTGTGTCACGGGGGCGGGGGGAGCAGGTGAGGCCGGAGCGGCCTCAGTGGGCCCACTTCAAAGGCCCAAGGGATCCTGGGAGCCCTCCCGCCGTCCCCTCCTTAAGGAGGACGCCTGGAGGGAAGGGGCGACTTGTCTTAACCTAGCCCACCCAGACCACGCACCTCCTCAGGCAGCCCTGTCCCTGGCCTCAGGGGCCACCAGCGAGAGGCAGCTGGTGCCTCCACACACGGAGGCAAGGCCAGCAGAAGCTCTAAGATGGGCAGGAGGGTATTAGGGGCAGCAACTCAGAAACGCCAGTGGGGTGACAGCGCAGAGGTTGGGGGCAGCCTCCTGGGCCAGGGCAACACAGGCAGGGCGTGGCCTGGGAAACCCAATCAGTGTAAAGAAGAACCACTTCCCTCACTCTGGACACTAGACCTCTATTAATGCTACCTCGCAGGCCTCCGTATCCTGACGTTCTCCTTGTGCAACCAGCTCTACTTGGCGTCCCAGCCCTGTGGGCTCTGCCTCAAGCTCTGCACGCGAGTCTACTCCCTCCGGCCCCATGGGAACCGTCCAGCTGCAGGGTCCAGGGTAGGGACGTCATGGTCCTAGCCCTGCCCACGAAGCCTCCCTAGGTGCTTGTTGGTTCCTTGTGTAATTAGCCACCAGCACCAGTCCCACCTGCTTTGATCCCTGGCCTGGGAACCAGGCTCTGCCCCCCTCCACCCTGTCCAGAGTAGCCGCCCACCTGGGCATCCTGGGGCACCCTGCCAGAGCCTGTGGCCAGGCCTGACCTGTCTCCACCCCATCTCCAGCCCAGCTCTGGCCTTGGGCAGCACACCCAGCTCCAGGTGGCCCTGTGATCTTAGAAGTGCCACTTCTGTGTGTCTGTAGCCAGAAGACCGTGAGGGCCGGGCCTGGGCTGACGGGCGGCCATGGCAGCCCTATGAACAAGCTCAGGTTGGACCTAAACCCGGAAAGGCCACAGCAGGTGGGGGCTGCCACACTGCGGGCAACCTCGCCAGGGCAGAGCTCCTGGGGCTGTTCATTGTGGGGCTGGTCGGTGGGGGCAGAAAAGCAGCGAGAGTGGGTGTGGGGAGCAGGCCAGGCCCCCATCCTCGCCTCTCTGGGCTGGNCTCTCTCTCTCTCTCTCTCTCTCTCTCTCTCTCTCTCTCTCTCTCTTTGTCATAACAGGGTAATTGAGATAATTCTCATGCCACACAATTTCCCCATGTACAACCCATTGTTTTTTAATGTATTTCCACATATGGGCAACCACTGCCAGTCAGTTTTAGAACCTTTTCATCCCCTCCAGAAGACATTCCCTGCCCTTCAGCCGTCTCCCCCAGCCTGCGAGCCCCCGCCCTGAGGAGCCGCGAAGCTGCTTTCTGTCTCTGGGGATTCGTCTATTCTGGACATTTCCTTCGTGGACTCTCACATGATGTCTTTTGGGACTGGCTTCTGTCACTCAACACGACAACCTCAAGGTTCACCCTGACTCCTTTTCCTGGCTGAATAACATTCCGCTGTGTGGCCAGGCCACGTCTTGTGTACCCGTCACCTGTTGACAGACTTGGGTCGTTTTCACCTTTTGGCAGTTGTGCCTAGTGCTGCCGTGAGCATGCGTGTGCAGGTTTGTATGTGGACGTGTGTTTCCGTCTCTCCTGGGTACATACACACCTGGGCTGGGATTGCCGGGTCACAGGGTAGTTCTGTGCTTAATCCCTTGAGGAACTGTCACCTGATCTCCCAGCAACTGCCCCATTTCACATCCCGCCAGCAGTGTCTGAGGGCCCAATTTCTCCACGGGCTCGCCCGCACAGCCAGGCGCCCCTCCCGCACGGGCGGCAGGTATGAGCGTCAGCGCCGGGCATGTGCTCCACACCTCTGAGGGCTGGTGCTACCAACCCTCCTATTTCACAGGAGCTTGCTGGGCTTGGGGGGACGGCCTGCCTGCTAGTGGGGTGCGAGCGTTGGGCACAGGCCACCGGCCCTGTCTCTTTGAGAGTCAGTGTTCTCCAGACTGGGTGAGACAGGAGTTCAGCCAGAGCTGGTCCCTTCTCTCCATAACCGAGCCCCACGGGGAGCCTGCCCAGGGCTTGAGTTGGCCACTGGGCCTGAGGCTGGAGAACTGGGACCAAATAACACTCAGGCGTGAGGTTCTGGAGGACCCCAGAGCTTTTT
>NW_017731353.1:8082731-8095828 GCF_001890085.2 Hipposideros armiger
TCTGACGCAGCAGAATGTGCCAGGCTCAGTCCAGGGGCTCAGCGACGGGTCCGACTTGCTGGGAGAACCTGAGAACACCCAGATGGCTTCCTGCAGGAGAGGCGATTCCCTGCCCTTTAAGGGATGCGTGTCCCACCAGGGATGGTGGAGAGGGAGCCGCTAGGTGTGGAAGGGATGTTTGCACGCATGGAGGGCACCTGTGGCCTGGTCAGGAAATGGGGCTGGAGTTGGAGGAGACCAGATTTGGGGGGGCTGACTTGGATCTTGGAGCAAAGGGGAGCTGTGGAAGGTTCTGGCCCAGGGAGCTGGGGGGCCTGGAGTTTGAGGCTGATAAGGCTCTGCAGGCAGCTCCTGTTCTGCCTTCCTTCCTCCCTTCCCAGGACCCGCCCAGCAGCTGATCTGGGTGCTGGAGAGAGCCCTAAGCGTTGGGATCAGCCCGCAGGGACTCGCACTTCCTGTCCAGGAGCCACCACGGCCCCCGACACACCGTCCCTCAGGAAATCCTGGCCCCAGGGCGACACCCAGCTCAAGATGCCAGAGCCCTGAGGGACTACCCTGTGAGGAAAAGTCCAGTGGTCCTCTGGCACCCGCAAGCTACGGCCCTCGCTGCAGCACCCTCTCATCTGCCCATGCCCCCCTAGAACCCTCGTGCTGGTCTTCTCTGCAGCCCCCACATGGAGAGACCCCTGCACTGAGTCCCCCCCATGGCAGCCCCCTCACCCCATGCTCCCGTCCCCACAGCACTCTCATCCACCCAGCCCTGTCCCCACCTCTGAGTGGCGTTTTGTGCAACGCCAACCCTGACTTCCCCACAGCCTCTTCATCTCTGAGTGGCTGCTGGGTTTCTGGGGGACCACAGTCACCTCAGAACCTGATGGACCCCTCCCCGGGAAGACGCACAGTGGCACAGACGTCCACCCCACCTTTCAGAGTTGCTTGGGAGTGCACACCCAGGACACTCCTCCAGCCTGGCCATCCTGGGAAGAACCCGTGGGCCTCAGGCTAAGCCCTCAGCAGGGAGCAGGGGGCCCCTCCAGTCTAACAGGTGGGGACACTGAGGCCCAGAGGCAACGGAGACACGAAGGGTATCCCAGGGTTGCTCAGAGCTGGCTGGCTGGGCCTCGGCCTGCAGACAGCTTGATGCTTGGTGGGGGGTGGGCTGGAGACGCCAGTGCTCCAGGGCTGCTCAGAGGCTGGGACTCAGCACAGCCACGCCTCTGGGCCTGGAGATGCCCGGTGCGACGGCCTCCCACTAGCCAGCCTTTCCTTAGCACCAAGAAACATCAAGCGAGCTCCATGTCCCCCAGCCCAGCCAGCCCCAACTCCCGCCAGGCCCTCCAGCACGGGTAAGCCTGGCTTGGGACTCGACTCCTAGCTGTGGAGACTGGAGTCAGGTGTGGTTTCCCTTGGCCTCAGTTTCCACAACTTGCAACAGCCCAACCCCAAGCACCTGACTCTGGCGATTTACTGGGGACAGTAAAAGTCACAGCTGCAAGCACAAACATTAGAGTCACGCACACCTGGTTACAAACGCACCTCTGCCTCTCCTCAGGTAGCTGCCTATCAGGCAGCTGGCTGAATCCCCCAAGCCTCAGTACCTTGGCTGTAAAATGGGGATAAAATATGGCGTTTCAGAGTTTTGTGAGGGTCGGAGAAGTCGCTCCGTGCTCAGATCAGACAATTAAGTTTGCAAACTTTCCACTATGTAAGTGCACAGTGGAAAGTTCACAAATTTAAGTGTCCTTGCTTGTATACATGGAGGGGGCTGGTGGTCTCCAAAGCCCCTCTCCCTAACTGCTCTCCCAGGCCTGTGGGCCAATGAGCTTGTTGGGTGTTGGGCCACTGATAGGGAGGAGGTCATGGATGAGTGGTTCTGGGCACTCTGAGGGTGCCGGGCATTTAGGTGACCAGCCCCTGGTAGGGGATAGAAGCAAAAGGAGCATTTTCACTCAAGTGTGATGACCGCTCACTAGCCAGGCTCAGTAAACGTAGGCACCAGCTAAACCCCAAGCAACAGACCCTGGTGAGGGGTGGTGGGAAACAGGGCAGGGAAACAGGACCTCTGCTTGGTCCTCCAGGGTCTGTGAAGAGGCTGAGTCATGGCTGCCACCCTTTTTCTCCAGGACAGATTCGGGGGCGGGGCCGGGGGGTGGTCAGCTGGGAATGTCCCAGGATGGGGCCTGAATGCCAGCTGTGCTTTAGGGCAGGGTTAACCCCAGCTCAGAGGACAAGGAGCCCACTCAGAGGCCTGTGGGGCCACTGCCTGCAGATGCCACATCCCTTCCCCACCTGGATGCCCCGCCCCCACCTCCCCCTGCGCGAACAGGGCTGTTTGCAGGAGCCCAGGCCAGCTTGGTTCCCACGTTCCTAGGCTCCTGCTGGCAGGTGTTCTTTCACCTCCCCCAGCGAGCCCAGGGCCCTGGGGACACTGCTCCTCCCCCGTCCCGCCCACACTCCAAAAATCACTGCCGGGAGACACATGAGACACAGCAGGCTTGGCGCCCTGTCCTCTGCCACCATTGCCACCACCACCTGCCAGCACTTGGAGTAAGTGGACAGAGGATGAGTTGGCCCTCCAGCACGCCGGGCGGGCCCAAGTCACCCAGCTACCGTGTCCACCTGAGTCCAAGGGGCCCTGGGAGCCTGCTGGGGTTTTCTGTACACCCTTCAAGGCTGCCCGCTCTGGGGGGCCTTGTGAGGCCTCCCCCTCCAAGGTGACTTCTTGGTCCTGACTCTGCTCAGCCTGGGCCCTGGGCCTCCCTCTCTGGGCTGTCACCACATTAGCTGGCTAGCTCCTTGGGAGAGGCTCTGTCCCCATCTCCTCCAGGCCTGGTCCAGGGCAGTCCCTGAGGCAGACACGGTGCCCTGAAGCCCCAGCCAGACCGTGAACCCCAGGGGAACCGGCAAGAGCGGGCTTCTTGCCACCTGTCCTGGTCCTCAGCTGAGGGCCACCCCCAAGTTCTCAGGGATCCCTAGGAGGGGGCAGCAGTGACTCCCCACACCGGGGGCCAGGCTTCAGCCGAGGTTCCATGCGACCAAGAGCACCCACGGGGTTGGAGTTTCAGGCCAGGAGAGAAGGGAACCTGCCCAGGCAGCACACTAGCCACACTCAGATGCCAGGACAGGCTGGGGGATGGGGCAGAGGGAGAGGTATGCCCGGGCAGGTGTCTCCACACCGGAGCTCAGGGCACACTCATTCCAGAGTGCTCACATGCAGACTCCCCGAGCGCGCGCGCGTGCGCGCGCACACACACACACACACACACACACACACACACAGAGTCCCCAGCAGCCCTGCCCTCTGTCCTGCCCCCCACCCCAGCCAGAGGCCCCGGAGCTGTCTGGTTCTGAGGCTCTGCCCCCAGGTTCTGGGGGCTGCCCTGAGAGGGGTTTTCTGGGCTCTCTCCCAGAGGCGGAAACTGAGGACCAAGGGCCTCTGTTAGGCCCCATGCGCTGCTGGGACGGGGATATAGAGGTAAAGGCCGGGTTCCATGCTGCCGGCAGGCTGTGCCCTGCCCTGAATGGCTCCGAGAGGACAGTGTAGGCCCTGGACACGTACAGCGAGGCCACAGGGCCCAGCAGCCAAGACAAAGGGCCTTTTGTGCCCCCACTGCCGTCCTCGCTGCCAGGGTTAAGGTGGCTAAATGAGCCCTTCAGAGGTGGCCCCTGACACTGCGTGCCAAGGTGCAGGAAGGGACAGTGGTCATTACCATGCCCCCCACCACCTCCCCGAGTCTGCCGGGAGGCTGGCAATGAGGGGTGGCACTGGGCCCTGGAGCCTCTGCCCAACACCCGGCCTGGCGCTAGGACCACCCTGGGCTCCCGCCTTCCCTGGGGTGTCCCCTCCACACACACCCCGCACGCCAGGCTCCACTGTCAGCAGAACCAGAACCGGGGCCAGAGCCTTAGGATCCATGGTCGGGGGATCAGGCTTTGGGGCTGTAGACAGGAGCAGGGATGTTGGGAAGCCAGCAGTCCCATGGAACCAGCACATTCGGGGACCAGCAGCTGGAGGGCTGCCCCAGTTCCACTCTGGGCCTCGGTTTTCCCATCTGTCAATGGGACGCCATCGGGGCTTCAGCCCTGGGAGGCTCCCCCAGCTCAAATGGCCTGAGATTCTGCTCTGGAAGTTTCCGGGCCTGGAGGTGAGGCCTGTGGGGCAGGGGAGGGGAAGAGGTGACAGATGACCTAACAGAGTCCAGGTGGGCGGCCCCTGCCCCAGGGGCGGATTCACACTCTCCCACCAGCCCCACCCCCATGCCCCCCACCCAATCTGGGAGCTTTTATGACCTCCAATCTCCTACCACTTGGGCCCCAACCACTTTACCTCTGAGGGCTGGAGAGCAGTGTGTGCCCCCTGCCAAGGGAGGGCAGGGTAAGGAGTGGTGCCCTCTAACCCCACCTTCCCCAGCTCAGGGCCACCCTGAATCACAAAGACCCTCAGTTTCCCAGCCCGCCCGCCTGTAGGGTGGTCAGAGGCCCTCTGTGCACAGGCCTGGCTCTGCTCCCACTGGTGCTGCAGACAAAGGCCCGGGTAGCCCCCACCCCCCAGGTGGCCCCTGCCCCCACTGGGCCCAGACTGGAGGCAGGTGTGGGCTGAGGGTGGTCCAGGCCTGTCCAGACTCATCCCCGCTCCTGGAACACAGGTTCCCCCAGAGGCCCAACAGACCCTGCCCCACGTGGCAGAGCCCAGCCCCCGGCACCACCTTCCCTGGGAGCTGGAGCTGGCGCGGAGGGCCACCCAGCCCCCAGTCTTGGACACGGTGAAGACTGAAACTGGGAGTTTCGGGTGCAAGGCTGGGCAGGGGCCAGGCAGGCGGGGGAGTGTGCAGACGGGTTTTACCACGCACCCCCCTCGGGGCTTATCACCTGATGCCACCAGGGTGGCCCAAGCCCCCTCTCTGATATTCTTCCCCCAAGGCGGGGAGGGCCCACCTCCACCCAGGGACACTTGGAAGAATTGCTGCCTGGCTGCCTCAGTTTCCTCATCTGTAACTTGGGGCCACAGTGGCTCATTCAGCAGGACTGCTGATGGCCTCCCCTCCTCGGCCCCCAGCTGCACTGTCAGCTCCTGGGAACACGGCCTCCGCCTCCAAGATGCCGGCCCGGACCTGGGGCGGGAGAGGGGTCCACCACTTCAGCCACATGGAAACGAGCCAGCCCGCTTAATCTTTTGCTGAAAAGATAATTTCTTTCTGTGCCATTGTGGGGAGCTGGGGGGGAACAAAGGGGCTTTTGTGCAGGCCCCTCCTGCACGACCCAGCATTTTCCCTCCAAATGTAAAACCCTGTAACGGGCAGTTTTTCTCATAACCCTCTCCTTTCTCAAGTACAGAATCACTTTGTTACAGAAGGCCAGCGCCTGGCTTAAGAGAGGGCCTCACTTTCCCTTCTGTCCCTCGCAAGATGTCCTGTGTGCCAGAGCAGAGGGGCCAGGGAGGAGGGGAGGGAAAGAGAGGGAGGCAGGCGGGAGGGACGGACCCTGCTGAGGTGGGTGCGGAGGGATTTAAGATAACGCATTCCTCAGTGCCTGGGGCCTCCAGTGCCCAGCTCCAGCTCCGTCCTCTGTCCTTGGGGCTAGGACGTCCCTCTGATGACCCACCTGCCTGGCAGAAGGGCCAGAGGGCGCAGGGCCTGGACTCCCGGCTCCACCCCCACACCACTCTGATCTTCTCCAAAGCCAGCCTCACACACTCACTGCAGCACTTTGGGAATGCAAAAACAGAGGGGACATCATGCACAAAAGAAGATAAACTCCCAGACAGAGGTAGCTTATTAGTATCTGGGGTATCTCCTTCCGGGCGTTTTCTCTACTGGCTTATAATATGCGTCTTGCTTCACAAGATTGGGGCCACTCTCCATTCATTCACAGTCACTCATTCACCCTTTGCGTGAGCAATTATCAAACAGCTCAGGGCCTGGAGCTGTGCCCCAGCGCGAGGGGAGCTGATGGAAGGGAGCAGAGCTGGGCCCTGCCTCGCCCTCCAAAAGGTGCGCGTCATCCGGTAAACACAGGATCATCACTTAATTACTCTTTTTTCATCTAACACTATCTCATGAGTATTTGCCCGGACCATTAAACACGCTTCTGCAACACACTTTCTCATAGTCACGCTGGATTTCCTTGAAGGCATCGTCCCACGGCTTATCGAACAGGCTTTCAGTTCAGCTCACTTTTAAAGCTGCTGTGTGTGTGCCAGGCGCTTGGCAAGCCTGGTTCCAGAGAGCCTGTGGCTCAGGTACTGTTATTAACTCCACCGCGCAGATGAAGAGACTGAAGGTCAGGCAGATGCCCTGCTGCACCCCCCACCCCACTCCACCCCCGTCATGAGAGCACACGGCCTGTTGTTTGACTTTGCAGCTGAAATTTCCTCCCATTCCCGTGGTGGCGGAGGAGACCCCTTTGTCCCTTGGCAGAATCAGCCTTCTCTGGGGTACCTCTTTGCCAGGCTCTTGGGTTCCTAGTTAGGGGTCGCAGTGGCGAGACCAGGCAGGCGCTTTCTCCACCATCATTATTGCATGTGAAGATCTTCCCACACCTGCAAGGGTTCACCACGACCATCAACCCCGTCGTACCGAGGGGGAGACCCCAGCTCGGGCTGGGCCTCCTCACCCAGTGGTCCTGGCCACCCACTCGCATCCTGCTCCCCTGCAGGAGACACGTGGGCTGAACCATCTCTACCTTGCCACCTTGGCCGGGACCTCCCAGGGATCCCGTTGTGCCTCTGGATTGCCCTCTGGTTGTTCTTTGTTTTAACTGTGGGGAAAAGACACAGAAGATTGACCTCCTTACTCATTTTTAAGTGCTAGCTCGGTGGCACTAGGCGCAGTCACACTGCTGTGCGGCCACCACCTCCATCATCTCCAGGACTTTCTCGTCTCCCCAAACTGACCCTCTGTCCCCATTAAACACTCACTCCCACCCCTCCCCAGTCCCGGCCCCCACCAGCTACTTCCTGTCTCTGTTGATCTGACTCCTCTGGGGACCTCCTGTGAGGGGGTGGCAGGGGTCCTACAGGAGTCTCCTTCTGGGACGGGCCCATTTCACTGAGCTCAGTGTCCCCAGGGTCCATCCACGTGGTAGCTGGTGTCAGGACCGCCTTCCTTTTCAGGGCTGAGTGACACTCCACCGTGTGGAGGGACCCCGTTTGGTTTATCCGGTCCTCTGTCAGTGGACACAGGGGTTGCTCCCACATTTTAGCTCTCGTGAATAAGTGCAACTGTGAACGTGAGGGTATGAAAACCTGTTCGAGTCCCTGCTTTCGTTTCTTTTGGATAAATGTCCAGACGTGGGGTTGCTGGGTGACATGGTGGCTCTGTGTCTAACTGTTGGAGGAGCCGCCATACCGCCTTCCGTCATGGCGGCCCCACTTCCCATTCCCACCGGCGCTGGACACGCTGCCAGTTTCTCTACATCCTCACCAACACTTGTCGTTTTCTGGTGTGTTTTACAATCGCACCATGGTAATGGGTGTGAGGTGGTATCTCTCTGTGGTTTTGATTTGCATTTCCCAGCTCTGCCTCCTGTTAGCCCCTGAGGGCAGCAGGAATCTGGCCATCTCCCCAGGCATCTGCTCAGAGCTACTACAACAGTGCGGGAACGTGGCTTCAGGGGCTTCGGCTTGGTTTTCCTGCCATTCAGGCTGTCGCTCCACAGGACAAGGAGCTCACATGAGAGTTTTGCCAGCTGCGAAGCGAGCCCTCCTATCGTGCACTCAGGGCTGGGCTTGGACTCCACTTGTCACCTCATCATGGGGCCATGCCATGCGTCACTGTGGTCTCCTGATGTCTTTTCTCCGGTGCCCAGGTGCTCTGGGAAGGAGCCATCGGTCAGTCTAGGATGGGCCAGGGGAATTGCCACTGTGTAACTTTGCTTGGCGTTGCAGGGTCCTTCCTCAAGGGGACCTGGGTGGGCTCTGGGTCTGAAAGCAGCTCAGGTCTGGAAACCACGTGTGAAATTATCCCAGTGCAGCTGCTGGTGCAAGCTCCTGGTTCACCTGCCCTTGCTCTGTTGCTGCAGAGGTGGGGTAACCCCCGATAGCTGCCCACGCATGCGCCCCCTCGGCCTCGCCCCTACATCTGACTGACTCAGGAACACAGCAGCGGACAGCCATTGCCACAGGCTCCCGGGGGACAGGACACTCTGGCTGCCATTCTGGCTATGCTGCCCCTGAGTGTGCCCACCCGGCCTCTGCCCTCTGATGCTCCCCATCGAAGGGATCTGGGCTGCTGGGACCAGTTCCAGGCAGTGTCCCGTGCTGTTCCCACTGCACCTCAGCCGTGTTACCTATACTTCAGCACCTTGCTGGCCACATTGGCTGGGAGTTTCTTCTGGAGAAGCAGAGACGGTGTGTCCTCTGGCCCCTTCCAACCCCCACCTTCTGAACTGTGGGCCTTGCTCTGCCTCTCTGTCCCCTGGCCAGAGTTAGCTATGTCCCAGAAACTGCTCCAGTGTTAAATCCTGGGTCACGAGACAGAATTCCCATATCAACAGACTTTCCTCAGCCAGGCTTATTATATCATAGCCTGTTTCCTGACCAGGCATACTCCAGACCCCAGGTGGAAGGGAGGTGTCAGGGGGTCCTGGACCCCTTCCCTTACTGGTCCTGGAACAGGCCTGGAAGGGAGGGGGCAGGTCCTGTGGGGCACCTGCCGAGATGCAGCCTCTGCATGGTGCCCAGGCAGGGGTCTGTGGACTTCTCTCAAGGGGGAGCAGCCACTTCTGGGGGTGTCCTCTCCTCGGATACCTGCCTGTGGCCACACTCCAGGTGCAGAGTCCCCTCCTTTTGGGTCAGAGCCCTGACCACTCCCAGCAGATTTGCCCTGCTCCCCCTGCAATGCCACAAATCCCAGTCAGGTCCTGGGGAAGTGATAGGCCCTGAGTCGCCCACTCCCAGCCCTGGCCACAATACAAAGCCAGAGGCCTGCATGACCCTCACCTCCTGTGGATGGAGGGGAGGTCAGGTTGCAAACCAGACCCAACCTGACCATGACATGATCGCCCTACAGCTCCCCGGTGCTGAGAGACCCTGAGGCCGGCATCCCCTCCCCATCGTCACGGCGGGGGCGGTCTGCATGCCAGCACAGCTATAGCAGGCCGAGCCTGTCACCCTCCTCAGGTCACCAGCAATGGGGCTCTTCAGTGGTTAGGTTCAGAATCCATCCTGAGCACTCTGGTCCCAGCTTACCTAGTGTGGGTTCCCCAGACAAAGGCCCGAGGTCCAGGACACCCGTATTAGGGTGCAGTTTGAGGGCGCAGGAAGCACAGGTGAAGGGGGAGTTAAGAGGAGAGGGGCAACCATGGGGTGGGAGTGAAGACGCCAGCTGCCAGGCCAGTTCAGCCTAGCTGGGAGCAGGGGGCACCCCCCAGGGGCGGGAGCCCGTGTGTTTTCATCTTCAGCCCCAAGAGGCTGTCACTGCTCAGCACTTCTGGCCCGTGTGAGAGCACAGTGGGTAAGGATGCAGGCGCCAGCCACTGGAAGTTGGGGACATGGGCAGAGCACCCACAGATTCAGGTGGGAGAGGAAAAGTGTCAGGCAGAGTGAACAGCCAGTGTGGGGGACCAATAAGTTAGCAGGTGAGGCCAGGCAGCCTAGGAGGGCTTCCTAGGCGGTCAGTCTGGGCCTCATCTGGGAGGGAAGCCCCTCGCCTAAAGGGACTGTGGGCCTGTTGGGCCTGGTTCCCGCTGAATAAGCCCATTGTTACCTCCGTTCAACAGCCCACCCCCATAGCGGAGGTACTGGAACTGCCCCCACTTTCCGGATGAGGAAACTGAGCTCAGGGTGGTTAGGGGGTACCCAGAGGGGCCGCCCACAGCCGCCCCTTCCTTTCCTCCGGCCTCCCAGGCAGCAACTTCCCGTGTCCTCACGTGGCCTCCTCTTCTGGGGCACTGGCCACAGGGCCCAGTTCTCAGACCACCCCCTCCTCCACCTACAAGTGCCCCAGGAGGTCACATCATCCCCTGCTTGGAAGTCACCCCGTACTCCCGCCTAAGCCACTTCCCTCGCCTTCCCCCTGGGAAGAAAGCGGGCCTCTCAAACTGGACCCCCCACTGCCACACCGGCACCATCACAGCAGGTGGCACCCCGAAACCCAGGTTCTGCTGACTCCTCACCTGCCCCGAACTCCCATGTCTAACCCATCAACCAGGGTGAGCTTCTAAAAGTAATCATAAGCCACAGCACCCCTTGCTTAGAGGCCCACCTCTCCCAGGCTTCCCATTGTAAGGGGACCAGGGTTCAAGATGGAGGTGCCCTCTGGGGCTGGGAGGTCCTGCGTGGCCGGCCACCTGCCGCCTGCCGCCCTGACGACCTTCCTGCCACTGGCCCTGCTCCCCGACAGCCTCCACCTCTTCTGTTTCTCGGAGGGACCCAGCACCTTCTGCCATAGAGCCGTTGCCTCTGCCAAGAGGCTCGGCCCCCACCCCCCTCCCTCGGGCCTCCAGAGGCCTTTCCTGGCCGTCCCAAGGTGGACACGCAGCTGCTCCAGAGTGCTGGTCTCCAGTCTGGGAGGAGGCACTGTGCCTGCACACGGAGGTCCTCGCGAGGACAGGGGCCCACCTTCACCCCAGTGGCAGGCACGGCTCCCCCATAGCCCAGGGCCTGCCTTCTGGCCCTCAGGGCCCCTGAGAGACCCCTGCCGGCTGCAGGGGCTGCAGGTTCCGAAGGGGACAAGACGGCTGGGAGCTGAACGAGGGTCTGAGCACCCCGCCCACCCCAGGGCCCCCTTCCTGCCCTGCCCCTCTGGGGTTCAAAGGGGCCTTGGGGGACAGACCAGACCAGCCGGAGGAAATCCTTGTATTTTTTTGAGGACAAATGGAAACAAACCACTTCTTGTTTATTTCCTGGTGAATTGTGCACAGGGTGGGATGGGGCTGGGGACCAGGGCTCAGTTAACTCCTTCTGCCCTGGACTTAATTGTCCCCTTTTCCGGCCTGGGCTCCTCTGGGCTCCCAGCGCCTGGGGACCTGTTTTCCAGAAGCCCAGTGTGTGTGTGTGTTGGGGGGGGGACGACGACGACTGAAACACACACACAATCAAACCTTCAGCAATAAACAAGCCCTGGCCTGGAAGCCTAAGAGCCGGGGACGCCCCGTGCTGGGGCCCATAACAGGGACCTGGGAGCACCTGACGAGCAACCAGGGCCGGGCTGGGCCCCAGGGTGGGGACCCTTCGCTC
The DNA here is from genome assembly GCF_001890085.2 of Hipposideros armiger. Taxonomy (NCBI): domain Eukaryota; kingdom Metazoa; phylum Chordata; class Mammalia; order Chiroptera; family Hipposideridae; genus Hipposideros; species Hipposideros armiger. Next base: position 8,093,908 of record NW_017731353.1, read on the forward strand.
CTGCCCTGCCAGAAGCTGGGAGGAGCTGCGCTAAGCCTCAGGGCAGCTTTGGGGATCCTGGGCTGGGGTGCTTGCCTGCTGCAAGTTTTTCCCATGACCTCACCGGAAGGGCTGAGCCAGGGAGGTGCACCACTCCCCCCCCCCCAAGCCCAGAGCCGCTGTCAGGCCAGGCTCCCAGCCGGCGCCCCTCTTCAGCCTGGGTCACACTGGGCCCGGCGCAGGAGACGTGCCGGGGGGTGTGGAGGGGTCCGCCCCCACCCGTACTGCCTTTGCACCCACCTCCAGACAGCAGCCAGCCGGCCCAGCTCAAGGAGGCTGACCCTGCACAGGGCTCACACCCACGTCCTCTCATGACAGGCCTACAGGCTCCCCCGCGGCCTCTTGGCGATAGAGGTATACAGGCCTTCGGACAAATAGGCGGAGCAAGACCCAAGACCTAGGGGAGATGGGGGGCCCCACCACACAGAGGGTGGCTCTGGGCTGCGCAGAGGCCAGCACCCCCATGCCTGATCTCCCCAGCTCTTCCCATGCCCCAAGAGGCGGGCCTTCCCACTTTACAGAAGAGGAAACTGAGGCTAGGAGAGGTGGAATGACAGCTGCAAGCCCCACAAGGGGTGAGGGCAGACCCCGGTGGGGGGTGGGAAGGGAGGCGGGGCTTGGAGCCCTTAGTGACCAGCCCCTCCAGGGCTGCCTGGAGGTTGGGGGCCGGATTGGGCAACCTGGGCCCCCTCCTCTGCAGACAGTGGAACGGTTTCCCCTGGCCCACCTGCCTCTGGCCCCTGGTAGGCTTTGGCCTGGTCACCTCTCCCATCCCCCTGTGCTGGCTGGGCCGGACTCCGCCCCCGGACGCGCTGGTTCTCACAGCCCCAGCGGAGACTCCCACACTGTTCCCGCAGACAGGCCCCTCCTGGCTCCAGGCCTCCCACCCCCCAGCTCGCTGGAAACACCAACCAGATGTTGGGACTGTGGCCCATGGGGGGGGTGGAAGGAAGTGGCTGTCAGGGGAAGCCTGGAGTGCAGGCGGGGCCTGGCAGGGCTCAGACCTGCACTGGGGGTGGGAGACACCAGGCCAAGCCCCTCGCCATCGCTCCAATGGGGAGACTGAGGGCTGGGAGGCCCTGGGGCTGACCTCACCCAGGCCAGGGGCCCACAGGCCTCCTTTTGGGCCCCAGCCTGGCTGTGCCTCCGCTTCCCCGAGCCATCCTCATCACGGATGGGCACTCTGGCAGACACTGGACAGCGTGAAGGCTGTGGGGGCGCTGTGCTTATGGGCCCCCGCTTGACACTGTGGTCTCGTGGAGCACCCACTTCTGCCTGGTGCCACCAACGGCCTTGTGCCACCCCCTGCTGTCCACCTGCCTGTTACAACGCTGTGTCCCCCAGGAGGCCCGCCTGGGCCGCAGAGCCAGTGACAGCTCCACTTCTGTCCCGCGCACACGTGCACACACGTATGCACACATGTACACATACGCACCCCCAAGCATGCATGTGCAAATGCACACATTCACACTCATCGATAAACACATGCACGTGTGTGCGCACACAATACACATGCACACACAGGCACATTCGGCACATGCTGGAGGACTTGCACACACGCCGGCACCTGTATGTGCGGGTCACACCATGTAGTGTGAGTGTGGTCCCTCCCCAGGCGATGATGCTGTTCACACAGCCTCAGGCCAGCAAGCATGTGCTCACACTTACACACACGCAAACAAGCATGTGCTCATGTTTACACACATGTACGTGCTCACACGTACACACATATGCACTGCGTGTGCATATACACCTGCACACATGCAGCACATGCTCATGCGGTCATGTTCTTGTGTGCACAATAACACACACGCACACAGACAAAGGCATGCCTGCATGCAGACACGCACACACGAGGACAAGCACTCATGCACACTCACAC
>NW_017731353.1:8096248-8102771 GCF_001890085.2 Hipposideros armiger
CTGGTGAGGGCCACCCTGGGCAGACAACCTCTCCGGGCCCCAGCCCGTCTCCGCCATTAGTGTGAGAATGTGGGGGTGGATGAGTGTGTGCGAGTCTGTGTGTGTGAGTGTGTGAGCGCGCACCTGGCGTGGGAGTGGGAGTGGACGCGTGGCTGGTTTGCAGAGTGGGGTGCGGTGGAGGTGGGGCTCCGGGTCCCACTGCACGTTGTGTGGGGTTGTTCCGAGGTCCCACAGGCATGACTCACGTGTGTGATAGGCAGATACACATGGAATAAAGGAACAAATCTGTGCTTGACCGGGGAGGATCTCGGGCCCAAGAGGCGCACTGCCCAGCCCTTCTCCCTGGCCCTCCCAGGAATACCTTTCTCTGCACCTCCCAGGGGGCCGTCCAGCCCATGCTCAGCCTCTCTCCACCCTCTGGTCCTGTCTCCGCAGCCTGCAGATGTGAAAACCAAGGCTCAAAGAATTTGAGGTAGATTCCCAAAGTCACATAGGGCCAAACCTTTAACCACTCAGGTGGGGCAATGGGGTGTTGCCCCATCCAGCACCCCCGTTCCCTGGTCCCAGGTGCGGGGAACCTTGGTGGGAGAGACAGACTGAGCGACATCCCAAGCCCAACCTGCCACTCTAGCTGTGTGACCTTAAGCAGGTGTAGCCCTTTCTGGGCCTGTCTCAGCTTTGCCTCCTGGGTTTTGTGGGGGTGCTGTGGCTCCCAGCTGCTCCTCCTGCACCGGTGTGGGTGTGACCCCGTGGCCCTAGAAGTGCAGGCTGGGCCGGGGTGCGCAGCTCGCGCTCTGTGGGAAGCAGCGGGTGAGGTGGAAGGAAGGCCGGCTCCAGCCAGCCTGGGGGGAGGGTGAATGCAGGGGCGCCCCAGGAGCTGCTCATTGTGACCAGGGCCAGAGGGGAAGGAGGGAGGAAGTTGGGGGGGCCTGTAGACCCCGATCAGGGAGGGGGTGGGGGCAGGTGGGGCCAAGGCCAGGCTCCCCAGCCGCCAGGCTACCCCCTGGAGACAAGCGCCTCCCTGGCTGCAGCAGGTCAGTGCACAGGAGGCCAGCAAGACAGTGGCCATGACTGAGTCCCTGTGGTGTGGCCAACCCAGAGGCAGGCACTGCAGTCAGATAGAGAAGGGGACACAGCCCACGGGGCCTGGGCTAGGGCCCAGGAATGTGGGAGGTTGTGCTTGTGGGGAGCGGGGCATCAGATGACACTCTATTAGTTTTCTGTGGCTGCCGTAACAAAGTACCACTAACTTGGTGGCTTAAAACAACAGAAATGTATGCCCTCATGGTTCCCAGGCCAGAGTCTGCCATCGCCGTGTCCAGTGTGGTTTCTGCTGTGGTGTGGGCAGGGCCACGCTCCCGCCGTCAGCGCTCGGGCAGGACCAGTCCATGCCTCCTGGGCTTCTGGTGGCTGCTGGCAGCCCTTGCTGTTCCTGGGCTTGTTGTGGCTGCGTGGCTCCGATCCTTTGCTGGGGGCGGGGGGGCACAATTCAACCCACTGTAAATTCCATGGACCCTCAGTCCAGCACAACATGTCTGTGCCACTGTGGTCCCTCCCCGGGTGCTGCATTCAGGTCCCAGGGCCCTCAAGTCAGAGTCACCTGGGGGAAGGTGTGGGGACCTGCTCCTGGCAGAGGGGACAGCGGGCAAGGGCCAGGAGTCAGGACCAGCATGCTAAAGGCCCAGGCCCCTGAGCAGGGACCCTCCGGCCCCTCTGGTGACTGTCAGCTGTGCTCGGCTTCCTGGCAGCGTACCTCTACCCACAGGCGGCCAGCCCAACTTGTTGTGGAGGTGGGAGGCTCTGGGCTCTGCAGACAGGAGCTGGGCAGTGGACATCAGTGCCTGTGGGCAGGGCCAGGCCAGAGCACAGAAAGGAGACACCTCCTGTGGGCCCGAGGGCCTGGGAAGCCTGCGGCAGGTGCGTCCCCAGCCCCCGTGGCTCAGCCAGGGCCGGGCTAAGGTTTCCCGAGCTGGTGCCGGGGATGGGCCGGGGCCTCCCCAGTGCGGGCCGGCCCGTGGCCCAGCTCCCAGGGTGCTGCAGAAATGTCCTTTGTTGGCTGAACAAAGCAGCTTTGAGCCGGGCCCTTATCTAGGGCTGCAGTGAGATGGGACACCACAGATCCGGGCGGGAGCCAGCCGGCCAGCCTGGACGGGCACCCCACCAAGCCAGGAGTGGTGGGGAAAGGCTGCAGAAAGGAGCAGGGGGCGGGGTGGGGGGAGCCGGTGCTGCCTCCTGCTATCAGGGGTCTACATGGGCTCATGAGGGACACAGCAGGCCCATCAGATAAGGCCCAGGTAGACACAGGCAGTCACAGTGGGCACAGCAGGCACAGGCCATACACAGTTGAGCACAGGTGGGCATAGGCGAGCACAGACATACACGAGTGGGCGCAGGCGCAGCAGGCAAAGTGGGCACAGACCTACACAGGTGGGCACAGGTGGGCACAGTCGGCACAGGCTGAGAAGGGATGGGGGTAGGGTGCTCTCCCTCAGTGACAGGTGCCCAGTGGGTCAGAGGCTACTCATCCTCGGCACATGTCGGGGTTGCTCTGCAGACAAAACCCCTAACCCCGGGCACCTTAAGGGCAGGACCAGGAAGGGTGGCCTTCAGGAGTCTCCTACGCCCAGCTCAGAGCTTACCTAGTAGTGTCCCAGGGGCCTCAGCAGCTGACCCAGGTGACAGGGTGGGGTGCCAGCCAGAGTGTGGCCTGGAGGAACCAAGAGGTCCAGACACCCCACTCTGCCCCGCACCTGATGCTGGCTCGGGACCTGCCGCTGTGCTCCTGGGTGTCAGTTGCCTGTCTGTGCACTGAACTGAAGGGACCCAAGGAACCTCAGACACTTGTCCTGCTGTCCCAGGATGCACCTCAGGCCACCAGGAGCGACCCCAGTGGAGAATGGACGTGGGGGTCAGTCAGCCACACAACAGGCCCCACACCCCACATGAGGGGGACATCTCAGGTGGCTCCTCACCCTCGAGGCCCCTCTCTGCCTGCCTCTCTCCTGCCCTTATCTCTGTGACTGGCACACAGTGGGGACCAGAAAACATCTATTGAATGAATGAATGAATGAATGAATGAATGAGAGACAGAGAAAAGGAAGAGGAAACACAGGTGGGCCCACCAGCCCAAGACCCCTGGGTGTCCCAGCAGGAAATTCTCTCATCTCAAAGGGCCCAGATGCTGCCCAGCCTTTAGGGGAGACTGGGGGATGATGGGGGAGGTGGGCTGGGACCCCTGGGGAGGGGAAGGGGGCTCCCAGCAGGAGCACACGGTCATCCCTCCTCTTGATGGTGAGTGGAGGCTGGAGCCCAGGGAAGGGGGTGGTTTCCTTGCCTGGTGAGGGCCACCCTGGGCAGACAACCTCTCCGCGCCCCCATCCCAGACTCCTGGGGGATGCCAGGCCACAGAAAGTTGTCCTAGTGGTTCAGTAGGGCTGGGAAAGGGCGAGACCAACTGCAGGCCCTGTCTGAACAGGCTTATTTCAGTACCCAGTGTGGGGGGCAGGGGCCCCCGCGGCCAGCTCAGCGGCTATAATTAGCCCTTAGCTGGAGACAAGCCCTAGAAGGACCACAGTTTGTGCCATGCAGAGCACCCCCTTACCAAACCCCTGGCACTCGGCCAGGCCTCCAGCCTGCCCCTCCTTTGCCCCCATATTCCCGTGTCCCTCCCCAGGCCAAGAGGAGGGCGTTGGGACCTCATTGGAGCAAAGGGCCCCTTCTCACTTGGGATTAGGGTCTTTCTGTTTTCCTGCCTTCCCGCCAGCCCCTGACTTTCCCCACAAGCATTTTTGGGCATAAAAATAACTTCATTGGGAATGGCAGTCACTGGGTGCCTCCTTCTGAGCCCCTAGCCGAAGGGCCGAACGCGGATGGGCCTCTGAGCGTCGGCACTGGCCGCTATATTTTGGAGGCTGTTTCTTCAACAAAAATACTCAGGCTGGGTTATTTTTAAATAGCGTCTGGGGGAGTCAATGCGGAGTTGACAAGGAGTCTCTGGGGTAAGGGTGGCCTGTCACTTTGAGGCCAGGAAACTCTCCTCTTACCCCTTTAGTCTCTGTGGCTGGCTGGTCGAATAATTCAAATGACACACAGCAGATGAACAGCAGAAAATGGCTTTTAAAATTTGCACTTGGGGAATTCACATAAGTATGGAAATTCAAAGACAGTGAGGCAATGTGAGGTGTATATGTCAGTTTGGACGGAGGAGGGGGAAGTGGGCCGTTCACAGGGAGATGAGATAGAGCAAAGGTGTGGTAAAAAGACTCTGCAGGGCCACCGGAAACAGTGGGACACAGAGGGGAACCTGGCACTGAGCAACAGCTGTTTGCTAGATGCTCCCGGTCTGCTGCTCTTCACCCGCTGAGGTGACTGTGCAAGCCTCCTTCCCGAAGCAGGTTTTCTATCTGAGGCTCTTTAGACAGGAAGGGGGAGGTGACAAACTTCCTGAGTGTGTTGGGCTTTAATTGTTTTCAGCAGGCACGCCCCGGGGAGACCCCCACATTACCTTATAAACTTCAGTGCTGCGATTTTTTTTTTTTTTTACCAGGGGATGTGACTTTTATAATTTAGAACATTTGCCAAAGTCATTTAGAATCTTTATTTTACTTGTTGTGAAAAAAGTCTTTATACAAAACAGGGCCCCTGCTCCCAGGAAGTAACGGTTCCCACGGGGCTGGGCCCAGCTGTGGGACGCCCGCCTTACTTACTGCCGGCCATGGAGGGGGCTCGGGTGTGCATTGTGGCTTTTCAGAGAACTTTCTTGAGGAATGACGGAGAGACTCAGTAGGCCCCAAGGGTGGGGGGAGCTGGCCCTGTGCCTGCAACCCCCCAGGCCCCGCAGGGATTGCAGTGGACGGGAGCGGCCAGGTGCTCGGTTCCTGGGAGGCTGCTGTGCCCACAGCAGCAGCACGATTCTGAACCCCGTCCGTGGAGAAGTGGTTCCACCATGCACAGACACCCCTCCTTCACTGAAGCACCTCGTCCCCCTGCTGTCCCAACCCCCCAGTGGGTTTCCTCTGGGTTTGCAGGATCCTTTCTATGCGTGCACTCTGAACGGGTCCACTTGTCTCCTGGAAGACCATGGCCATTTTGATGGGTCTTGAAACCTGACCGAGCAGCCAGCGATGCCGCCAGCGTCCTTCGGCAGAACCGTCCTCCATTGGCTCACTCAGTACCTTTGTTTTAGTCTCACCCTTCGCGTGTTCTTCCAGTCTGCAAGTACCTATGAAGAAAGTGCCTACCGATTGCCAGGCACCATTCTGGGCACAGTGGGCACAGCAGTAAAAGGAAAAAGGACAAACATCTCTGCCTGCATGAGCCCTGGCAGGGCGGACGGGACACAGGCAAAGCCTGGCACTCCAGGTGGGGTTTGTGCTCAGCATAAAGCAGGGGGCGATGAAAGCGGGCTGAGGAAATGGCACCCGGGGGTACCCCCTGTGTGGTGCAGAGAACGACCAGGCAAGAGTGCAGGGAAGGACGTCCTAGTCAAAGGGAACAGCCAGTGCAAAGTGCTGAGGCAGGGGTGGAGTGAGTGGGGGTGGGGCCGTGGGGATGAGGCCCAAGAGGGAGCGGGCCTGTGGGGTCTGAGGGCCATGGACATGACTCTGGCTGTTCCTTGGAGTGCAACGGGGCCACCCAGGGGCTCGCACTTGGCACCCAGGAGATGCTTAGTAAATGCTGGTGCTGACGGTGGGTGTGTCCCGGCTCCTCCTCTGTCTTCTTGTGTGCTGACATGTCACTCTGTGCCTCAGTTCCCCAGTCTGCACCACCCGGGAGGCTGGACCGAATGTCTCTCAGATCTCTGTGGAGCAGAGGAGATCTGTGGGTTGGTGTCCATAGCGACAGACCGTTGTGTGAGATGCTCAGGTGTGCGGCCTAACATGACCTCCTCCAGCAGACTCGGCACCCTCATTAGTTGGGTTTTTAGAAAAAGGGGACGCTGCAAATGCCCCAAATCAGCTATGAGATGTGGGGACCAAGCACACGCAGGGGGATTCTTAGCACCACTTTGTTCAGTTATGTGTAAATGGATTTGAGAAATCTGGATGAAGTGAACAATTTAACCAAAATGCACACTAAAATATATTGAAAATTGAAACATGCCAGTGACCAGAGAAGACGGTGTGATGGGTATTTCTCGCCGGCCTCCCACCAGAGCACTGGGTGCGTGCGAGTGGGATTATGTCAAACCGCCAGGGAAGGAAGAGGCCACCAAATGGCGTCAGGTCACCCACCAGAGCTGCTTAAACTGCTTCAGCCCACAGGGGATTAAAAGAAAAAAAGAAAAGCTTCCCATTTTATTTTATGGAAACAGCACACAATACCAAACCCAACGAAAATTGCTCTAAAATAGATAAAAACTACAGACAAATTTCACTTTTGAAAATCAATGCAAAAATTCTAGGAAATGTTAGCTGGCAGAACCCAGCAGTCCATAAAAAGATGAGGATCCCCTTTTTTCACCCCTTATGGGTCAGGAGGTGTGATCCTGGCCCCTCCCCCCATGGACTCTGCCACGGGAGGG
>NW_017731353.1:8102921-8104420 GCF_001890085.2 Hipposideros armiger
GTGGGGAGCAGGATAGGGATTGGGGGTGGGGGCTCTGTCAGGATGCCAGACAGCTTTCTCTCTTCAGGTTCCCACACTCATCTGCCCTCCTGCTCAGGCCTGGGGTGCATATGGCCCTGGGGTTTCACTACCCCTTGCTGTGTCCCTAATCCCTGCCCACACCTTTGTAAATTGTCCCTTTACCAAATCTCCTCAAATTACCTCATCTGAGTACACCATCTGCACTTTTTGCACCCTGATTTATAGGATTATACTTCACCTCCAAAAAAAAAAAACAATATTCATCCCCACTAATGCCCAAAAGGCATTTGACAAAATGCAACAAAGTTATTGACTTTTAAAAATCATAAAATATGGTAAATACTTCTTTAACTTGATAAAATATCAATCTTAACCCCAAACCAACTTAATGTGGAAATCCTGGAAGCATCCCTGTGAAAGTCAGTGACAGGACAAAGGTATCCACCTGTACCAGCCATTGTTATGGACAATCACACAAGAGAGAAAAAGGCATGGCCACAGGGAAAAGAGGAGATAAAATTAACCTTATTGGCAGCTGATTGTATTAAACACCTGAAATGCTGGAAGGTTTCACACAATTAAAGAATTCCTTAAGATGGCTGGGAGCGAAATGAATACAGAAATCTCACTCCCCTTCATGTATACAAACATTAACCCATTAGGTAACGTATGAAAGAAAAGACCTCTGTATCATAGCTAGAATTACAAAATGTTTGGAAATCAAGAAGAAACATGCCAGAGCCTTATTAAGAAAGCTTTCAAATGCAATTGAGGGACATTAAAGAAGATTTAAACCAATGGAAAGGCCTCACTTGTTAAATATAAAGACTTAATATCATAAAGATATCAATTCTCCTTATTCTTAAATCCATAAACATATGACGTTTCACTTTTAAAAACTAACAAGGCTTATTTTTAAATTGAACAAACTAAATCTAAGGCTCATGTAGAAAAGTAAACAAGCAAAAAAAGCCAGGAAAATTCTGAAAAAGAATAAGTGTGTTTCCATCGGGATTGCATGTAATAGACACCCATATTCAGAGGCTTACACAGGTGAGTGTTTGTTTCTCTCCCCTGTAAAAGAAGCCCTGAGTGAGGCAGGCAGCCCAGGGCTGTGATGGCCCCAAGGTGTTCAGGACTCAGGATCCTTCCAGCTCTCTGCCCCATCCTCCTGTTGTGTGGTTTCTTTTCCAAGTTTGCCCAGTGGCCCAAGATGGCTGCTGGAGTTCCAACCATCACCTCCACATTCCAGGCAGACAGAAGGAGAAAGGAAGGAGAAGAGTTGATGCCTCCTTTCTAGGGAAAGTCCTTGGAAGTGCCACACCTCACTTCTACTTCCCTCTCACTGGCCAGAATCTAGTCCCCTGGCCACACCTCTCAGCAATGAAGTTGGGAAATGCTGGTTCTAAGTGCTTTGCTTCCTCAAATAAAATCAGGTTACAAAGGAAGACGGGAGAAGGTCATGGATGGGTTGGGGT
>NW_017731353.1:8110625-8115301 GCF_001890085.2 Hipposideros armiger
GTATCCATGCTGGGGGCCTATCCCCGAAGCCCCTGACAGGAAGTGGGTCCTGGCCCTGGCTGGGGGCTCTGGCTCGGCTCCCGGGCTCCAGCTGGGCCTGGGTGACAGCAGGGTGAAGGGGAGGCCTGGCCGGGGTGAGGGGCCAGAGGGATGGGAAGAGCAGAGGCAGGAGCTGTTTACACGCAGGGTCAGGCCTAGACTCAGGCCATCGGCCACCCCGGATGTGGGCGGGGGGGCTGACCATCGGGACAGAGCCTCGAGTGTGGCTGTCCCCAGGCCCAGCCCAGCCTTTTCCTGCCTCCAAAGATGCCCCCAGGGACACAGGCCCTTGACCCTCAGAACCGGACCTCACCTTCCCCGCACCCCAGGCCTGTTTCAGAAGGGGAAACCGAGTCGGGGTGCCCCCTCTACATACCCACTTTGCATTTGGAGACAGGGTTCAAAGCCCCCGCACCACAGGTGCCCTTGGCCAGCTCACCTCGCTCCCTGAGCTCAGCATTCTGGGAAGGGGGTAATGCCAGCACGCGTCCAGGGAAGGGCCTGGCAGGGTGAGGCCCGCTGCCAGGGGGCACCCCCGCCCACTCATTTTTTTTTTTCAGTTGAGGTGAATCTGATACATGATGCTGTTCAGCTCTCACCTCTGTGGAGTTCCAGAACACCCTCATCCCCACGAGGGGACAGCACTCACTCCCTGTCCCCCGCCAGTGGCCACTTGCCTACTTGCCGTCCCCCTGGACTTGTCTCTGGTGGACATTTCATGTCAGTGGGATCCTGGGACACGTGCATTTTGTGTCATTTCTTTCACGGAGCACNAAATAAATTCCACATGGAGCAGAGGTTTCAAGGTAAAAAAATAAAACTACAAAGGCTAGAAAAAAGACATAGAGGGAATTTCTTTATAAGCTTGAGGTGAGACTTCTCCCAAGCATGAGAAACACACCCTTTTTTTGACAAATGTCTAATCATCATATTGCATACCTGAAACTAATATAACACTGCATGTCAATCGTAATTAAAGAACAAAATTGTTTTTTTTCCCAAAGATTTTATTGGGGAATTGGGGAAGGAGAACAGTGTTGGGGAATTGGGGAAGGGGAACAGACAAGTTGTTGTCCTTCACTCTTAGTTGTGGAGGGAGCAGCTAGCTCAGCTCCAAGTCCAGTTGCCATCTGGCCACCAGTTGGCAGCTCCCAGCTGCTCAGCTCAAGGTGCCGTGTTCAATCTTAGTTGTGGGTAGGTGTAGCCTACTATCCCATGTGGGAGTCTAACTGGAAACTTTGTTGTTAGGAGCCATCCTGCCACCTGTTGGCAGCTCAGCAGCAGCTCAGCTCGGGCACAGCTCATTGGCCCATGTGGGAATCAAACCAGCGACCCTGTTACTCAGAGCTTGTGCCATTAACCAACTGAGCCACTCAGCCGGCCCAAGAACAAAATTGTTTTTGATAAAGTAAAAAACATTTAAAAAATTGTTTTGATAGTCAAAAAACATTAACAAAAATGAAAAAAAATTTTGTTTTGATAAACTCAAAAACATAACAAAATTTCTGTGTAGTAAAGACCACCTGAAGCAAACGATGGTCTGCTGTTTAGCAATGTGGGGAAAATATTTGCAAACCATATCACACAAATAGCTCCTTTCTCTCATATGTAAAGAGCTCCAACAACAACAACAAAAAAGTTTAACAATCCATAGGGGAACAAATTAAAACGCAAAGGATGTGAACAGAGTTCACGTGAAAAGAACGGGAATGGCTCCTGAGCGTTTGAAAAAGTGCTCAGCCTCACTCTGGGTGACAGAAAGGCAGATGGGAGCTGCGCTGATCCAATGTCAGCCCATCAGATTGTCATCACCTGTGACTGCACAGTTGGCAGCACCGTGAGGACGCAGGGACTCGCACATGTTATTGTAAATGGTCACGACCTCAGCAAAGAGCAATTTGGCAAAATCTCTGAAAATGACGGACGCACATCCTTTGACTCGGCGGTCCCCCTCTAGGAAGCCTTCCTGTCCACACGGACATTAGGTCCCAGGTCATCGCAACATGGTTCCTGAGCTGGCCAGGGAAAAGAGCCATCAGTGGACCGTGTCAACCACACAGAGGATTGTTTGACGGCAGAGAAAAGAGTGAGGAAGGAGGCTTTTGGGTTTTGAAGTGGGGCCGTTTCCACGAGGTGTCAAGAGAAAAGAACCCTGCCCTGAGTGCAGACAGGCTCCCGGTCGTCTCCGAGCACAGACAGGCAGAGAAGTCTCCTGGAGGAAGGACGTGGGCCCTGGGCCGCTGCACTGCCTTCGGACGCGGTAGCAGGCCGCTTTCTTCAGCACACTGTGGGTCCTGGTAGAGTTGTAAAGACGTGAACGTATTCCCACTCAGGACACAAGTGCAGAGAGACGGGGAGGATGAGTTAGGGGTGCCCCCCACTCCCCCTCCCAACCAAGCCCCCTGGTCCAGGTCTGGGGCAGGGCTTGGGGTGTGTGGGAGCAGGTAGGGAAGGATGATAAGGCTGCATACATGGCTGCGCTGGCCCCAGAGCTCAGCTCTGACCAAGTAAGCCCTGCCTTCTCAAATCTGACCTTGGCAGAGTCACAGGGCCTCGGCCTGGGTGGGTTGACAATCCTTTGTGACAAGGGCTATGCTGTGGAGGGCCAGGCCCAGAGGAGGGGCACTTTCCATGCTGGGGTCCCAGACTGAGGAGAGGGGAGCCAAAGAGCTGCTCCCTCCGCCCAAAGGCAGTTCTCAGCCCAGAGATGGGGTGGGGGTGAAGGGGCGGGCCAGCCCTTCCCTCTGGGCTGGGGTAGGGACAGCTCACTAGACCCACTTTCTGGGGAGTTCCAGCCCAGGTTCATCAGCATCCTATTTGCATGGCCATTCATCCTCCCCTAACATTCCCAGCCCCCCCCCAGAAGTCCCTTCCTGTCCGGAAGAAAGGGACCAGGCCTGGGTCCCCGCCCAGTCGCCCTCCATACTGTCCCCCCCCAGAGGGAAGGACAATGGGGGTGGGGAGGAGGTGGAGGAGGGGTCGGGCTGGCCAGGCCAGGCTGGCGGGAACCATTGTGTGTGAGGCCCTGAGTGTTTGCATAGCAAGTGTCTTGGCTGCTGAATGGGGAGCAAGAATCCCAAGAATGCTGCCTGAGCCACAGAGGGGACATGTTCTCCAGCGCAAGGCAGCCCCCACTTCCTTGCTAAGTTTCTGAGTCTTCCTGTCATTCACACCTGTGGTGACAGAATGTGCGGAGGATGAGACTGGCGAAGCGCTAGACGGGAGTGACCAAGGGCTGCCAAGCACAGTGGTATAGGTTGTGCACTGCACAACACCAGGGTACCGTCCACCTGGGCCGCCGCAGCCACCAGCAGCCCTGCAGAGTCCCCGTTGACCTCAGTGGTCTCAGCAGTAAAATGGGACAGGAGACCCCTGCCCGCCCCCTACCCCCGCCAGGTATCTGCTCTCAGCCCAAGACAGCAAGGGGCATGGGGGAGATGGGCCAGAAAAGGATGGAGGAAGGCAGGAAATCTGCTAAGGCTGTGAGGAGGGAGAGGCCTCTCATCTGACAGGCTGTGGGCCATGCAGGGGCGTGGGGGGCTGCTTTGGGGTGGGTGGGGTCCCAGACACAGTGATGGAGTCCAACCTGCAGACCCAGGGGTGACTGCTGGCAGCTCAGAAGTTACCACACATGACCCTGCGGGCTGAGACCCTGCCCCTGGTTCCTGTCTGTGAGCCCCCCAGAAAATGCAGCCTGTCTAATTGTCACGTTCCCAGACAAGGTCCTGGGCTGTGCTTTCAGGAGCAGGGAGGGGACAGGAAGGGTGTACCTGGCAGAGGGACCAGTGTGGGGGTGTGATGACAGGAGACGGGAAAGCTGTGGGTGAGGTGGGCAAGGGAGACTTGAGGAGAAAGGAGGCCATAGGGACAGCCAGGAGGCGCCGGGTACAGAGGGTCTGTCCCTCTCGGCCCCAGCCGTGAGACGTCATGGCATCCCCAAAGCAGTGGAAGCTATAGCGAGGTTGGGGGGGGGCACAGGGCCCTGACCGGTCCTGCCCTGGTGTCCATGGCCACAGCAAGCGGACAGTGACAGGCAGCATGCCAGCCAGGTGCAGGGGCTCTAACACGCCAGGATCCCTGGGCAGCCGAGCTTGGGGGTGGCTCCTCCTTGTCTCTCAGTGTGAGGAAGGGCTGAGCCCAGCTGGCTTCCCTGGGGACTGTTCATAGAGGGACAGACATTCTCGCCTCTTCCTAGAGGAGAGAGGTGGCTTCGGCCAGCGGCTCCCTGTTCCCAGCCTTGGTTTCCCACCTGTAAAATGGACATGCCCACCGTTCTCACTGCAAGGCCGACAGAGGCTCTGATCGTCTGGCTCAGTGGAGGTGGCCCGCTCGTTCTTGTCGGCATCGGAGCAAGTCAGGAGGGCTTCCTGGTGGAGGCAGCACTGGGGGTGGGAACGTGACCAAAGGCAAGTGGGTCTCCCGTTCTGGAAGGGCAGAGTCCTCATGGTGAGGATGGGGAAACTGAGCACCGAGAGCAGCAGGGGCTTGCCAAGGACACCTAGCAAGGGAAGGAAGGCGGGCTCGGCACCCTCTGAGGAGAATGCTGGGCTCCAGCTGCCTGGGGAGGCGGCGGTCCCAGATCTTCCCAGGCCTCCAGTGAGTGGCCAGGACCCCCAGGGGTCAGGACAGAGGGGGGG
>NW_017731353.1:8116446-8136750 GCF_001890085.2 Hipposideros armiger
CAGGGGGGCTGGGCTGTGGTCCCCAAGTGTGGAGCTGAGCTTCTTTATCTCCAGTGGGGGGTGGGGGGCCCTGCACCCCACACGAGGCTTGCCTGGGCTTGGCGCAGCCGAGAGCTCGCCAGCAGGGAGAGGGAAGATAATGACCCCACTTAGTCTGGTAATTACGTGCATCTTGTCGGAGTATCGAGATGATTAATGGTGAGAAAGCCACCTGTGCTGTCCTGAAGTGTGTCCACCACTGCAGTACATGACCTTTCCGAGTGTCCCCCTGATCACCCTGAAATTAAGTTTTCAGCAGAAAGAAGGGGAGACATGTGAGGCCCAGCGCTGGCCAGGAGGCGGGGAGATACTGGGAGGCCCTCCCAAGCCATGTCCGGGCCAGTTTCCAGAAAGAGCAGGGGGCATTGGGCAGGACCTCCTGGGTCCTGGGGCTCTCCAAGGGAGATGCTTCCACGTCCCCCTTTGGGGGGGAAAGGGAGAAGCGCCCCTGGTGTCCCAGGCTCCTCGAGGCAAGGGGAGGCCCAGTCCTTCACCTTTGCACGGTCACGAGGGCTTTGGGGGTGTAGGAAGGCTGAGGCCCTCCCCCCGGGAAAACTCCTGGAAGCTCTAAGTTGTTCATGAGACTTCAGGGTGCCCACGAGCTCAGGCGGCGGCCGACCTCTGCCCATTTCCTCACCACGTGACTCGCCTTCCCCATCTTTTAATAGACTCACCTCACAGAGTTGTGATAACGCATCAGAAAAAATCAAAGTGGTGCCCACTGGAGTGAGCGTGGGCTACGTCATCCATCAGCTCCTCCTGCAAGAGCCCTGACCTGCCAAGGCCCACATTGCAGGGCCAAGCACCCACACCCATGTCCAGCCCCTGCCACCCTGGGAAGGAAAGCCTGTCCTCGGTCACCCTGGACATGAGAAGGTTAGGAGCAGAGCGGTGCTCACTTCTCTGAGGCCACAGGTGGCCGTCCCCTAGACCTGGTGTGCCCTGGGCATTCCCCCCACCAGGACCCGCACCCCCTAGGGCCCACTAGTCCTCTGGGGCTCAAGTCCCTGACCTCACACCCTCCCCACGAGGAAGCCTGTGTCTCACTGCAGGGTTGGCACTTGGTTTTGGTTGGATGCCTAACCACCCACCCCATCTCTTTCATTTATGGGCACCCGCGGTGCCCAGTCCCGCACCTAGCCCTGTGCCTGGCTACATGACACAGGCTGGAACTCCCTGCCTGCCAGGAGTTCGAAGGCAGTGCCCAAGGGCGCCGATACCAGGGCCTGGAATTCATGCTTCCTGGAGATCAGCTCAGCCCTGCCTGTGCCTCACGCTCAGCCCAGCCGTCCTCTCGAGAAGCCTCTCTGGTTCTCCAGATGTAGGGATACAGCTCCTCACTGGCCACCTTGCCCTGAGCTCCAGGCCTTCCACAGGGCAGGGACACCAGCTAAACGCAGTCCATGTCCTCATTAAGACCCCCATAGGCTTGGGGGCAAGAAGGGATGGCTGATAGGTCCCACGGTCAGCCTGGCTGGGAGGGACCCCTCACTCCACGCCTCCCAGAGGCCCGGGGCTTAGAAACCACTCCAGGTGGTGCGGGCGGGGAGAACGGGCCCCTCCCCTGCCACACACTCACCCCAGCGCACACAGCGGCCCTCCTCGGGGACAGGGAGGTGGCCGGCACCCTCTCTCCCAGCTCCTCTCCCAAGACCCCACTGCAGGTGCTGACCCAAGGACAGACCCCCATCACAGCCTGATGGGTTTCCCCTTCTGAAACAGGCCAAGGGTGTGCGGGAAGTGAGGTTCAGTCCTAGGGGCCAAGGGCTTGTATCCCCGAGGGCATCCTTGGAGGCAGGAAAAGACTGGGCCAGGCCTGGGGACAGGCCACACTTAAGGCTCTGTCCGGATGGTCAGCCAAAGGGGTGTCTGAGCGGAGGCTTTCTGAGTTTCATATTAAATCCTCAGAATAAACTCCCGGAAATAGAATCGCGGGCTCAAAGATGGGAACATCGGGTGCCTCTGCTGAGCCTTCTCCTGGAGCCGGGGTCTCCCCACAGAACCATTGCTACTGTCCGCATCCCAGAGGCTCTGCCCGCACAGGACCACGGTGTGCGGGGCCTTCCGCTGCGTGGTTTACCCAACTCCAATAGTTCTTGCACTTGGAGACTCACAGGGCCAGGCTTCCACTGGGGGGGTGACTCAGAAGACTGGGGAGCCACGCGGTGTGGGGTGTGCTGGGAAGGTCCCGGGGTGTCTTCACGGGGCTCCAGCGATGGAGGTGCTCTTGTCTGAGAGAAGCAGCCTAACCCCCAGGTGACCTCAGGCCGGTCCCTTCCCCACTGGGCCTCCGTTTTCCATGCACAGGTCCAGCTGAGCGGCCTGGGCATGTCAGCCAGGGTCCCAGCACGTGCTCAGGGGCCATGCCAGGGGGCAGTGGAGGGATGGGGTGGGCAGGCCAGGCCACAGAGGGCCCCGCGAGCTGGCCGGGGAGCCTGGGCTTCATCTGGGGTGTTCAGTGGACACCAATCTCAGCCCAGGCTGTGGGACCCCCGAAATTCACACATGCCAAGGTCCAGGTGGCCGGATCCTTAGCCTGAGAGCTGGATCAGCAATGCAGGGGGGACACAGACACGAAGAAGTCATCGTTTCCTGCCCATTCGAAACATTCTGTGAAGCCCTTTGACCCGGCCCTTTCCTTTCTCGCTGGGGCTCCAGCCCCCCGTGGATTTTCCTGTTTACTGCACCCCAGAGGCTGGCCTTGACCCGGGGCTAGTTCCCAAAGGATTGTCAGATTCCATTTCGATGAGGGCCCCCAGGTCCTGGGCAGCTGGTGGAGAGGGGTTCGGACCCCCACAGCCAGGTCTAACTCTGGGCCGGGGCTGCCGTCCACACTGCCCCCCTCCTTGGGACCCCTCCCTGCTCCTCCATTGGCCAACCCCCGCTTAGCTTAGCTGTCCCTCCTGCGGGAAGCTGTCCCTGCACTCACCGCAGTGGATAAGGGCCCTGTTGTGGGTTCAGAGCCACTGGCCGCCTCCTGTCAAGGGCCTGTCCCTGGGCTGTGATGGTCTGTCTACAACTGCAGAACGCCACAGCCCGGCGCCCAGGGCCCATGCAGGGCTCGGCTCAGAGTGTGCTCAGTAAACACTCCCCAAGTCTGAATCGAAACCAGGGGTCCTGGAGCCTGGGGCCCCAGGAGGATCCACTCACATTTCCAAGCGGTCAGTTTGGTTTGGGAGCAGGGTGGTGACCGCCAGCTTCCAAACTCCAGGAAGAGCCCAGACTGGGGGACGGTGCTGAAGAGGGGTCACTCAGTGTCTCAGGGACAGGGTGCTACAGGGAGGGGTTCCATGCAATAGTACAGACAAACTGTAAAGTGTCTGCCTTGCTTTGTGAATTACCATATACCCAAAGCAGCTTCCAGCTGATGCTCTCTAAGGTGGCCTGGGGTCCTGGGCAGTGCAGATGGCCTGGTGGGAAGAGTCTGAACTCTTCATAATTCACCCCATGTTACATTTTTCAACTCCTGGACAACCCGATGTGGTGAGTGAGGTAAGAAGAAATATCCCCATTTTCCAGGGGAGAAAAGAATGATTCAGAAGGCGGATGGCTCATCCACGGTCACAGAGCTGGTGAGTGACAGAACAAGGCCTCAAAGCCAGGTCTTCTCCTGTCAGTGAGGGAGGGGACGGTCTCTGGGGTCACTTCCCATCCTGGAAGGTTCTGGCCTTCCTGGGGTGGGGTCAGGGGTCCAAGGCTCCCTGTGGACATGTGACTGAAGACCCCCAGTGCCAGGTGAGGCTGTGGCCCAGGAGCAGGGCACCCCTCCCAGGTGAAACCCCCCCCCAGACGACGCCCCACCTCCTGGGGACTGTGCCGGCAGTGGCCCCTTTTGCTGTAACCTGACTATGTCCCCCCTCCATACCTCCTTATCTAAACCTAGGGCCAGGGGTCCTGCCTGCTGGGCTGGCACTGCGGGGGGACAGGCTCTCAGCCCCTCCTCTGCCATGGCCTCTCCCCTGTGAGTCTCAGTGCAGCTTCTGCGCGGTGTCGTTGGCCCCACTTTGCAGGTAGGAAGGTTGATGCAGGACAGCTGCACCTGACTAGGGAACAGCGAGGACTCGCCAAGCGAAGGGAGAGCCCAACTCTGTGGCTCCCAGCCGGACAACAAACCCCTGGTGATCTCAGAACAGAAGGGAGACTTGCCCAACAATGGCCAGGCTGGTCTGGCTGGTTCCTGGCTGGCTCGCGGGGCAGGGCAGGGCCATATCCTGGTGGTCTCGGGGGCACACACCACAGCCCAGCTCCTGCCAAGGTGGATAGAAACTTTCTTCTAAGAGTGAACAAGAACTGCGGCCTGGCGGTGGGGCCTCTGGGAACCTCTGGTTCCCGCTGCGAAGCTCTGAGGTCCCCGAGCGCCTGGACGCGGAAACACCTGCTCAGCCCTGGGATGAAGGCGGTGGGCGCAGCTCAGCTCGCCGAGAACATCTGGGTCGGGCCACTTCCCGAGTGGAGCCAACGCCCTCCCCTCAACCCGCTGCCTGGCCAGATGGCCGGTTCCTCTGGGTTCAGGCTGAGGAAGTGGGCACGGGGGCTGGTGGAGGGCCCGTGGCTGGAGCGGGGGTGCCCATTGCTATGCCCGGGTGGGAAGAGGGCTTTGGGCCCCAGGTGGCAAGTGGTGCAGCCCCCAGCCGGCCACAGTGACCTGGGAAGGAAGTGGGTGGATCGGCTCTGCTGTGACAGGCTTTGGGCTGAGGGGTCTACTCGGAGGTCACTGGCCACAGGGGCTTTGTCAAAAGGCTGGCTTGGCAGTGGCATGAGGAGCAGTGAGGGTGGAGGGCAGGCCTCTTGGTGCTGGCTGCTGGTTGGCCGCCAGGCCCCCCCAGCTCTAGCCAGTTATTCACACACACACCAGGGAGACAGGCGGGCTTGCCCCAGCAGGGGGCGGCTGGAAGGGCTGAAGAGGGAGAGGGGCCTGGGCTCTCATCCTGGCTGTGCGTCCAGCTCCCTGTGCCACCCCGAACGCTGTCCTTTCTCCCTCAGCCCTTGGTGTCCCAGTGGTCTTGCAGGCAGGATAGTCTTGCCCAGCCTCCAGCAAGAACACGGTGTGCGAAAGGGGCAGATGAGTGTTTAGTTGCTTTGTGAGCAGGAAAGCCCTGGGAGAATAAATGGGGTTATTGATACAGCTTCAGGTGTGGCCGAATCCAGGTGCTCCAGCAATGCCATCTGGACTTTTCCCCTGTCTGTCTCTGGGCTCTTGGGCTCCACTCCCTACAGTGTGGGAAAGATGGCCTGTGTCTCTCTGCCCCCCACCCCCACCCCAGCTCAGCAACTCTCGTGAAACAGGGCTCTTCACAAAGCCTGCATCCCTGTCCTGGTCAGCCTGGGTCACAGGCCCACCCCTGGACCTGGAAGTCCAAACACATGGGCAGATGTTGGGGGAGCTGTGGGTCCCCGAACCACAGCTGTCCACTGAGAGTGCTGGCCTAGACATAGAAGCACCGAGCATCCGCTTAGTCTATTTCATCCCTTCCCTGTTTCCAGAAGCGAGTCCATTCTACAGGTGAGGAGCCTGAAACTCAGGGCAGGAAAGTCACCTGCCTACGGCCACCCAGCTTGCTAGACCACAGTCAAGAGATGTGGATCAGGGAGTCCCGACCTCAAGGCCCGAGACGCAACCCCAAGCTCTCCCTCAGGCTTTAGGAGCAATTCTGGAAACTCTTTACCCGACATGAAGTCAGTTGGCACCCCAGTTCAAGCGTCTGTCTGTCGGGTGCCCCTCCTGTCTGGGGTTGACACTTGAGGTGAAGCTTCTCAATACAGAGCTCAACACATGGGGTCCCGGGGAGAGCAGAAGCCCACGGGACAAAACACAACCTATTTATTCTGAAGCCTTACCTGGGGCACACAGCATTGGTACTCTAAGCCAAACGTAAACTTGATTTCTAAAACGTGAACACACACACTTCACACAACGGGGACTATTAAGGAACGTGTGGGTGGATAGCCACGGTGGGCACCCCACTCCGTCCCCTCTCAAGCACCCGGGTGTCTCGGGTCAGCCTCGCGGAGTCTTCACTCTCGGGTCCTAGGACGCCAGGCTGCCCGGGAGACACCAGTCGAGAGGGCCTGAGGTCCAGGGCGGGGCATGGGGAATGTGGGCCTCAGGCGCTCCTCCTGCTTATACCAGCCGGCCCTCCCCGCCTCCCACCGAGGAAGCCATTTGTCTCGGGCCAGCCCCAGACGCACGGTGTCTCAGACGAGCTCCAAACATGTCCGAGGAAAGTAACACTGGCCCCCCGCATGTGCCCCCACTCACCCCAGCCACGGGGACTCTGACCACCACCAGGCCGCAGGGGCCTCCCCTGCAGCTGGGTCACAGGATGCCCCCGAGAGACCCCAGGGCTTTTGGAGTACAGCCCATCCAGGTCTAGCTTCCTGTTCCATTTCGTTCCATCTGACCGACATGAGCGTGGGGCTCCTGGCCCGCCCGGAACCCAGAGCCTTCCCGACTTCAAGACACACTGAGGACCCTGGGCTTCAGGTGATGGGCTCCCTGCCACTGGAGGGGTATGACCACAGGTAGGATGACAGAGAGTAAGGGTAACGCTGTCATGTGCTGGCTCAGAAGGTCCCCAGTTTGTACTCTGTGGGGGCTCAAGAAATAGAACACGTTTCCTCCCACCTCCTAAATTCCTCTAGCTGGGCTAACAATCACAGGGACAGATTAACAGGGGAAAAATCAGTTTTAACGCATGCACGTGGGGAATTCACGTAGCATGAAAATCCAAAGGCAATGAGGCAGCACTGGGTGTATAGGACATTTTGGTTTCCTTCAAGGGAAAAAAGTTATTGTTATTTGTGTAACAAAATGTAAACAGTAAACATGTTTGTTTTTCCTAAACTGAGCTTGATGTGAAAATTAAAAAATGTTGCTCCCCACAGAGATGGGAGAGTGACACGCTCACAAGTGTGGCCCCCACCCTGGGGTTCTCTGCCTCAGTTTCCCCTCTTGGGGGGCTCAGAGGCTGCCCCTGGCTTAGCTGTGAGCAGGGGGAGGATGCCCTAGTCAGAAGGCCGTGTTCCAGCATGGTCCCCCAAGCCTCTCTCCCCTAAGTTGCTCCCACTCCGGCTCCCTGGCCTTGGCCTGTGTGGCTCTCAGGATCACTGCCTTCCATCCACTGCAGTGTCTGAGAGAGGGTCCCCATGGAATCCGGTCTGTCCCATTGGGAGGGGCCCATGTCGGGAGGCCATTTCCTGTGCTCTGAGCTCCAAGGAGGTAGGGCCTCCTGTTGGGGGTCGGGGCGGCAGCTGAGACTGGGCTCCCCAAATCTCACAGCCTTTTCCTTCTTCCATAGCCTCTCAGGACACAAGCCATGTCTGTCTCACCCCAGGGCCAGCTCCGGCAGTGTGTGTGTGGGGTGGGGGTGGGGGGGAGGAATCAGTGAGGTGGCGGGTTGACCAGCACCCCTGGAAGGCCAGCCCTGCCTCCTCCCCATCTATCCAGTGGGAAGCCGGTCTGCGCCTCTGGCCTGCCGCAGTCCTTGGAGCTGAGACCTTCCTAGGTTGTGTGTGGCAGGAGCGAAGGGCCCAGAGCACGACCCACAGTTGCTGAGTCCTGTCGGCCCTTCTTCCAGAACCCGCCCCCTGTGGCCACAATAGGGCGTCCTTGGTGGCCCTGAGGCGTGAGCGCCATTCCAACATGGGAGGAAACCTCCGCTCACTGTGTCTGTACGGCCAAGGCCAGCAGCTGTGGGCTAAGCTGGGACCACTCTGTGGGGCCGTGCCACTCTAGGGGGTGTCGCCTCCCTGCTGTCCAGAGTCTCCTGTGGAAACCAAATTCTATGTTTTTGCATGAGAAGAGGAGCCGACTAGGAAAAGGAAAGGCCAGATGTGGTTTCTCTGGGCCGGCTCAGTCGCTGGCTGGGCTGGGACACAGATCTCAGCAGAGCAAGGGCACGGCCCCCACACCTGGACCCTTGAGGGCTCCTCAAGTTGATTTGAGCAAGGAAGGCACAGGTACCACCCCTTAAGGACTCCCGGCCCAGCCTGCATTTTCAGGGGACCAGTTCACGAAGATTCAGAAAAGCGACCGTCCCCTCTGTCAGTAGAAACGGGAGGCGCAGTTCCTGTGAGGACCTGTCGCCGGCCTCCAGGGCCGCCTGTCTCCTAAGGAAGAGCCGCCCAGAAGAAACCACAATCTCAGACAAGTGAGGAAAAATGCAGTGTCCTCATGTTTTACCTGAATAACAGGGAACTTGAACCCACCCTTATCTAGTTTCCTCTTTTAAAGTGAACTCGGGGCGCTGTAACCCACACTAACCCCTTTGGGTCGTTCTGGCCCCTCCTTGGAAGCTCTGCTGGAGAAGGCTGGATGTAGCAAGTGGCCCTCCGTGCAATCGCCATCACCTCTGTTCCGTGTTTTGTTTTGCCTTTTCTATCATGGAGAAGATAAAAATTTATTGTCATCTTATATTTGCCTATTAACTTTTTTCTTAATTAAAATTTATTGGGGTGACAATGGTTAGTAAAGTTACATAGGTTTTAAGTGTACAATTCTGTACTACATCGTCACATTGTGTGCTCACCACCCAGAGTCAGTTCTCCTTCCATCACCATATATTTGACCCCCTTTACCCTCTTCTACCTCCCCCTCCCCTCGTTCCATGTTTTCTAGAAAGCCTCGGCCATGGGTCGGTCCAGTTGGAGCCTGGACAGAGGTGACAGGGCACATTCACGCTTCGAGATTGTGGCACTTTGCAGTGTTGACCCTGATGGGACAAGCGTGTCATCTGTTGGCCCGCTGTGTGGCCTGAAGCAGACTGGACCAGCGGACACAGAACACAGAGCCCTTTAGCTGCTGGAGAGCCTGGGACCTAGCGACACTGTCCCCACTCCCTGTGATGACCAGAGAGTCCCACTTCATGATGGGACAGCCATAAAGTCATCATATTGTGCCGTTTCATCTAAAGAGGGGCCTGCTGTCGCCACAGGCCAGCAGGTGGGCACACCTGGGCTCTGCCCTCCCTCTCATGAGCGTGAGTGGGCCTCGTCCTGCAGCCTCACTCACGGCTTGCCACCCCTGCCCCCAGCCTTGTGCAAAGCTCCTGAAAGTAAAAACTAGCTTTTTTTTTTTTTGCATTAGAATACCTTTACCCCTTGTGCTAGTCTCCTGGGGCCTAAGTAAAAGTGACCTTAAACTCAAAGGCTTCAGACAACAGAACTCCATTCCCTCCCAGTTCTAAGGCCAAAAGCCTGACATGCAAGTCTGGGCCGCAGGGTTTCCTCCACAGGCTCCTAGGGAGGGTCCCTCCTGCCCACTTCTGACGGTTGTTGGCAATCCTGGGTGTTCCTGGGCTTGTGGCCACATCACCCCATCTCTGTCTGTGTATCTGTGTCCAAATGTCCCTCTCAGGACATCAGTCATTGGATGAGAGCCCACCCTACCGCAGTCTGACACCATCTTAACTTGATCACATCTGCAAAAACCCTGTTTTCAAATAAGGACACATTTCACACGTTTCGGGGGAGCCCATCCAGCATATCTTCGGGAGACACAACTCAAGTCATAACACGCCATGGGCAGCTGGTGACAAGCCAGGGATCACCTTCTGCCCGGCGGGCAGGCACCGCAAGAGAGACGGCGCCGGACAGCGATGAATTCGCCCCGATTTTAACAGAAGGACCTACCACGGCCTCAGGCTAAAGGCACAAGCGAGCCCTGACAGTGTGGGGACGTCCACGGCCAGTCAGGCAGGGCAGGGGCCACAGAGGGGGGTGAGCTGGAGCCTTAGCTGAACGTTCTGCCCAGACACCTGTGCGGCCCAGTCCCTCCCTTCCTCGTGTCTCTGCTCCTCTGTCACCTCCTCAGAGAAGCCTCCTGCACTGACCCCCACCTGAAAGGCCTCCATTACTCCACCTGGCCCCTGCCCTATAGCCCCCCACCATCCGCCCCCCACACCCCACACCCAACCTTCAACCCCCACAGCAAATCCCTGTTTACTGTCTTCCTCCTTCCTGGGGCACACAGTGCCACCCAATGGACCCTCGTCTTGGTCCCACCCCAGCACCCAGCACAGTGGGGAAGGTTCCCCACGGATACATTCCCCATCCGGGCCAGGGTACCATCCTGCTCCACGCGGGACCCCCTGCTTAAACCCCTCCAGCAGCTGTGCAATGTCTGTCCGCTGCCCAGTTCACTCCTCAGTCTGTGCCCAGGCTGGGGGTCAGCGGAGCCAGGGCCGGGCCGATGGGAGAGGTCGGGGCACAGTGGCCTCTTAGCACTGGTACCAGGTCTGTAACTGGTGACTGGGGTTGCAGCCCTGGCCCGGTGAGAGCCCGGGCACAGGACAGACGGGTGGACGGATGGACAGGCAGGCCGCCACAGCCTGTGACTGGGCACACGGCGTCAGGCTCCCCAGGACCAGCCAGCCCTCTGCAGCAGCCAGGGTCGGGTTGGGTGTGGGAGGGCCAAGGCCTCTCTGCAGCCCCAGCTTTGGGAGCTCCCAGGCTATGGGGGTGGAGCACAGGGGGTCTCAACGCCCACGGCATCTGCTTTGCTTCTTGGTTCTTCCCTCAAGTTAACTCCAAGGCTCGATGTTCTAAGCGAGGAGCAGACATTAGTATAACCACACTCAGGACCCCCCTCTTCAGGAAAATAACAGACACCCCCCCAAAGAGTGAGGTCCCCAGGGAGGGGCGAGGGGGTATCTGTCACAGAGGGACTTCCCAGCTCACCCAGAGTCGCTGAGGGATGCGTGGCAGAGGGTAACTACCCCCCACCTGCACCAGCAGGTGGGCCCCTGTCACCCCTTCCCGGCCCCACCCTCAGGAGATGGGAACCAGCTTTCCTTTGATGCAGGAACCATGGTGAGAAAGTCAGCGAGGCCTCACTCTCCAGCTTCACGGGGTGGCCTCAAGGTATCTGCACGGCCAAGTCGGCACCCTTGGCTCAGGGAACCGCTGTGAATGCAGATCACTTGGCTGAGCACCAGCCTCCTGGACAAAGAGGGGCAGTGGCCATGGCTTCCGATGTCCACCAGCCCAGCTCCGGTCCTCTTGGCCCTCCGGCCCCTGCGAGCCCCTGGGAACCTGCAACCTAATCCCATAGGCCTGCGGTCTCCAACATCAGTGCAGCGATTTGCATCCTCCCTCTGCCATCTGACTTATGTTCCCTCTGCCATCGGACTCAGGTTGTGCAAAGACCCTCAAGCAGCTGAAACACCCTCGGAGACAGGCTCGGGCGGCCCTGAGATGCCAGCTCTTCCAGCCAGGGCAGCGCAGTCGCAGCCACATGAAAGACCTGACTTTCCTTGCTGATTTTTGAAAATTACTGCACCAAATGTTTACCAGTGAAATGTTGATTGTGATGATAAGAAGAAGGCTGGAGAGGCCAAGAAAAAAGGGACGGGGCAGGTTCCCAAAACCCCCTTTCCTGTCTGCAGAAGCTCTGTGGCAGGCATGTCTCGCTGGCATTTGCCACCAAAGTGCCTGTTTTTATTTAAATGGCCCAGAGCAAGTCTCTGACTAAACTAACATTCCCACGCTAACACTCAGCAGCGCCTCTGGTTTTTGGCAAATTTTTTCCTGAGCTGTCAAGGCAGAAATATAGGCACATTCTGGTCTTACTTAAGGATTGTTGGGGTTTTTTTTTTTTCCCTTCCCCCTGGAGACATAAAATAACTCACAGATGTGCTATACCTGCTAATGCCCGTGCTCCGTTTGGCTCCGGGAACAGAATTCCCTGTGCTCCCTGAAACCCGAACCCCCATTTCCAGGCCCATCTTCGTTTTAGCAGTGGGCTGTGGGGGAAGTGTGGGGGAGGCCGGGGGGTTTTAAACATGTTCAAATGTGTCTGGAGCAAATGGGAGAAGCCCGCGAGGGGCTGAGAGTTCCCGCAGGCGGATGGATGGCTGAGGCCGAGGGTGGTGAGCCTCACCTGGGGGTGTGGGGGGCGGGGGAACACAGGGGCTGCGGGGGAGGGAATGGTCTGTAGGAGCTCCTGGTCCCCCTCTTCAGCAATTCCTGCTGCGGCAGAAGGATTCCGCTGTGGGAAGACTCAGTCTTCCCTGTAAAAATAGAAATGGATTTTTAAAAGGAAATTTTCGGCTATTTTTAACCCCAGAAAGAAAGAAAGGGAAGGAAGATAGGGAAGGAAGGGGGGAGGGAGAGATAGATGGAAGAGGAGGAACTCAGCCTGGCTGGCTTTTCCATGAGTGACTCAGGCCTGTGAAGGCTCTGTCTGTACCGATGCCCAGGGGGAGGGGCAGAGCAGTTTCGTCCCCCGGGGCCCTTTCTTTTTTGGAGACAGTTCTGAGCACAGCCTGTAGGGCCAGGCAGAGTGGGAGCGCCCCAGAGCTATAGTCCCCCTTGGAGCACCCCCAGCAGGCTCTGTAGGGACCCAGGATCCGTGAGGGTGGGGACTGGTGTGAGCAGACCCGGGTGCCAGGCTGGGCTTCACAACCCCACCGGGAGCATCAGTGCCCAGTCCGTGAAATGGACATGGGGACATCTCCCCTGTCAGGGCTGCCCGCCTTGGCTGGCCCCTGCCTGGAGGTGTCCGCTCTGAGCTCTGAGCTCAGACAGCTCTGAGCCCACACCCCACCACGTCCCTCCTCCACGCAGCCCCCCTTGATTTGGGCATACCTGGCTCACTTCTCAGCAGGCCCCCCCTCGCCTGGCAAGGTGCCCTGGAGTCCCTGGCCAGGCCTTTCCTCCTCTGAGGCTGACTGTCTCAGAGGGGGAACTCAGAGGTGATCACAGGGGGAACTCAGAGGTGATCACTGAACCCTGAGTGACCTAACCACAGGCCCAACTCAGCCCACGCTCCGTGGGCAGCTGAGGCAACCTGGGGGCTGGAGAGGGGCCCCTCCTTCTCAGGACTTGGGAGGCCATGCCCAGGACCACCTGCTGTTGGAGTCTGTGCACCGAACAGTCAGTGCAGGGGGTGCTGGGGAGAGGCAGGCGGTCTCTGAGCCTGAGTCCCCAAGAAAGGATGGGCAGATGGTCTCTGTCAGGGCCTGCACTGCTCTGGCGACCTTGAAGCCCATTTCTCAAATGACAAGTACTGGGTGGGCCCCATGGGCCAGTCCCATGGCTCTCAGAACCCACACCAGCCAGGCCTCGTCAGCTCATCTGCTGGGGAAGCTACCTGTCGGGGACTTGCCCGGGCAGCACACTCCCCAGGTTCTATGCCTGCTTCTGGGGTTCTGACCCCCCTTCTCAGCCTCGTGGGCAGGAGGGGGCTCATGGCCAACTCTTGCCCTGGCCCTGAGCTGCCCAGAGGCCTCGGGGCTCCCAAATAGTGAGCGCTGCGGGCCCCAGGTGAACAGGCTCCCCAGCAGGGGCAGGCACCTGTCCCCTCCATCAGTCACAGGTCAGTCTGCATCAGTGGGTTCGAGCGGGACCCACAGCGAAAGGTCCCTGCGTCCAGGACCATACACGCCCCTGCAAACGCCGTAAGACCAGTGTTGGGAGTGGGGAGGCCGAGGGGCTCTAGGGTGGCTTTCTGGAGGAGGTGAAGGCGGAGGAGGGACAGGTCACTTCAGCAGAGTAAAGACACAGAGAAATAGGAGCAGGGAACTGACCCCACGCAGATGGCCTGGAGTCCAGGGCACAGGGGGACTCCCCCGTCAGGCCTGCCGATGCTGGCCTAGGGTGCACACTGGACTCTGCATGGGCGCAAGGAAGGGGCAAGTTTGAGCCCCCGGTCTCCTTTCTGAGAACGAGGGGAACCCTGCGAGGTCAGCCTGGATTCGCCCTCAGGAAAGAGGTGGAGCCCCCACACGCGCCCCCTGTGGAGGCTCTCTGCTCACAGGGGACCGGCTAGCCCGCCTGGCCTGTCCGCCCGACACGATACCACACAGCCACTAAAACTACGTCCTGGTAAGATGCTCAAATCGCTGGGAAATGTTCCAGGTTGGTTTTAAGTGGGAAAAAGGCAGACAGGACCTTAGAAATCATGTCATAGTGGGAGAAACTGAGGCCCAGGGGACACCAATGGTCCCTCGGTGGCCCAGCCAGTCAGAGTCCAGTGCTGGGCCTGGGTCTGGCTATGGAAGTCAAGGGCTGGAGTAAGAGGCTGGACACTCACTGGCTCTCTCTTTGCGAGCAGTTCAGGTCTGTTTTACAATCAACTTCTAAAGGTGGAAGGGCCCTACCCTTTGTGTTCTGGGGTCTTCCCGCAGCTGCCCCAGCTGGCACCTCCTGCCAGGCCAGTGCGCCCTCACAGGCCACCCCCACCCTCAGCCCAGTTGCTCCTCCCCTAACAACCCTCCCCTCTCTAACCCACATACAGCAGACCTTGCCTTTACCCTAAGTCCGGCCAGCTCCCCCACGTTGTGGATGATTCGCGAGGGCAGCAGTTCACCCAGCCCGTTGTGTACACTCCAGCCCACCTAGCCTCTGAGGGGGGCCCACCTGTCTGCTGAAGACCAAGGCCCAACCTGGCCTGACCCTGAGCCAGAAAGATCCGGATCATCACGTTACCCCACCCCCCAGGCTGCGGCAACAACTGAGGTGTCATGAGGAATCGGGAATCGCTGCTAGGAGGGCGGGGCCCGCACTCCAGGACCAGGACTCCCAGGCCTAGCTGTACCTGAGAACCCTGCGGGCCTTTAAACACGCCGATCCCCTGCCCCAAGAAGACAAGCCATGCTGGACCCCAACAGGAAGATGCTGGGATGGGCTTTCTTGGGGGAAAGGAATGGGCCAATGTCACCACGGCCTCCCCAGCCCACCCTGACGATGGCAAGAGAAAGGGGAACTGGCCCCGCGCAGCTGGCTGGGTGTGCAGTGTGAGGGCCTTCTCCCCTTCAGGGGAGATGCCCGGAACCTGAGGCAGCCCCTGGAGAAGAAAGTGGCTGCTGGACACTCGCCCCTCCGTTCCACGAGCCAGCCTGCAGCCTCACCCCCACGGGCTCCAGGTCCCCCCGTCAGCATGGGGCGTGCTCATTCCGCAGCCTGTGCAGGGGACTGCCCTTCGGACCTTGTCTCAGCCCCCACATAAGCAGGACAGGAAGCCCAATTCACATTGCTGCCCCCCAGTTCAGCTTCTT
Source organism: Hipposideros armiger (assembly GCF_001890085.2). Taxonomy (NCBI): domain Eukaryota; kingdom Metazoa; phylum Chordata; class Mammalia; order Chiroptera; family Hipposideridae; genus Hipposideros; species Hipposideros armiger. The sequence goes on from NW_017731353.1 coordinate 8,131,482, forward strand.
GCCGTCCACCATACAGGGCTGCCTGCTTCATAAAAGAGCTCCAGGTCCTAGACCATCAGGACCCCGATCCCACCCCCGCCTCAAAACCCCTGGCCTGGGAAGGTTCAGAAAAAGAGGCAAGAGGGAGGCCAGAAACCGCCAGTCTAATGTGTGGGTGTACAAGCTTCACACCCACTTGCCAGGGCTGCCCCACCCCCTTCCCATGCTTGGAGGGGAGGGAACCCCTCCCCAGCCCCAGCCACTTCTGGTTTTCCTGGGGTATCCTCTACCCCAGACGCCCAAGGGTTTCTCAGGAGGCACAAGGGTTGGAGGCATGGTTGCCCTGGTGTTCTGTGGGCTAATGAGAGTAGAGTGGGCACAGCGGAGCAGACCCAGGTAAGATGCCCCTCCTCCAGGGCCCCCTCCTCCAGGGCTGCTCCCAAGCCAGGGCTGGGTGGGTCTTCACCTTGGGCCTGGGGTCTATTGGCAAAGACACAACGGACAGCATACAGGCAGTGGCTCCAGGAGAAGCGCCAGGCTGGACTGGCTTGAGACCTTCGGTCCATCTGGGAAGAGGGGGTTGTGGTGTGCAGAGCGCTGAGTCTGTGACTGGGGGGGAGCAGGGGAGGGTCTTTGTAGCCCCCTCTTCCTTCTATGAAAATCTGCTCTTCCAGGCTCCTGCTACTGTTGTATAAACACCCCTGCTGCCTCCAGGTGCCTCCTGGCCAGGCCCTGACCACAAGAGAAGTCGCCCTGCGACCAGTGCCCTGCAACAGGTGTGCCAAGAAGGGCGGGGCAGGGGCAGGTGTGCAACCTTTCTGGGCCTCCCTGGCAAGAGCTGCTTCTCTGCCAGTCACCAGGTTTTCTGCTGTCCTGTGGCATCTCGTGCCCCAGTGCCCTTTACCAGGCTAGGTCCCTCTCCACCTTTAAGGCTCCCTCTCTGGCACCCACCTACTCCAGGAAGGCCTTCAGGATTAGGGGCTGGGTGGATGTGCCTCCTGTCTCCTGCCAGCGCATTCACCATCCTGTTAGGATGGGGCAGGCTATCTGTCCCCAGTGGGAGGCCATGAATTCTGGTTTCCTAGGACTATCACAGGCATTTTGGACGCCCAGAGCTTAGCCCACCGTGGCACAGGATGCCCAAATCTGGCATCGCGGTGGGGGTTGAAATAAATCATCCGGAAGGAGCACGTGGGAAGGGCCAGGGCTGCTGGCGCTAGCGGCGGATCTGCATGACCCAGGCTTTGCGGGGCACCTTAGGTGGGAGGCTCCAGGGGGAGGGGCAGGACAGCGACCAAGGAGCGTCCCGAGCGGGGCTCCTCCTGGGGGAGCGGGTGTGCAATCCATCCGTTGGCCCTAGGCGGTTCCCTTGGGGCTCCCAGAACCCCCTTGTCAGAGGCTGTGGCCGTGGCGTCACCATCCCTCTGGGTCAAGTGACCCGGCAGTTTAAAGCCAGGAGGGGTGTCTGGCCTCGGTCTCTGGGAGGGTTAAAGCTGAGACTAAGGGGCTTCTGGGGGTGGAGCCCCTGGGTCAGGGCGCACCCGCGACGGCCGAGGGCGCGAATTCTGCCAGGGTCCCGTCCCGTCCCGAGACTGGGGTCTCCCACACTGGGCTTTGGAGGCTCCTCCTCACCTCCCGGGTCTCAGCTCCCCGCAGGGAACTGCCCTTCCAGGCTCCCTTTTCTCCCCCGCCCGGCCCTAGCCTCTGCTATTGAGATGCAAATGGTTGCCAATTGTCGCCGATACGGCGGCAGCCAGAGGCAGATCCTTCCGCAGTACGGAAAACTTTTGGCCTCTAAAAACTTTCGAACGAGAAGTAGTCCCTAGGGTCGGCCCCGGAGCCCCCGGACCGCCGTGGCCCCCAACTCCGGAGGACCGAGGCTCCGGACGCGCGCCCCAGCTCTAGGAAGCGCAAGGCTGGTGGGGGCACGCGGAGGGGCGCGGCCAGAGAGGGGGCGAGGGGTGCGGAGGGATCGGCGGGGGCGGAGCGTGCAGCCGCCCTGCGCCTCACTAGTGCCTCGGCCACGGGAGGGAGCGCAGGGGCGCGGGGTGCGGGTGCGGNGGTGGGGGCACGCGGAGGGGCGCGGCCAGAGAGGGGCCCTGGGGGCGGGGCCGGTGTGCGGGGGCGGAGCGTGCAGCCGCCCTGCGCCTCACTAGTGCCTCGGCCACGGGAGGGAGCGCAGGGGCGCGGGGTGCGGGTGCGGCGCAGCCGAGGGACAAGCCGGGGCGTGGAGCCCGGGCCGAGTGGCCAAGAGAGCACAGCGCCGCCCGCCAGCCAGGAAGGAGAGGGCAGCAGCGGGCTGCCGCTCGTGGGATTTCCCGGCGCGCGCGTGTGGGTGTGAGCCCCGCCGGCCCGGCGCAGGAGGCCGCCACCGGGCGCAGCGGGCAGCCGGCGGGCAGGCATGCCGCCGCTCCTGGCGCCCCTGCTCTGCCTGGCGCTGCTGCCCGCGCTCGGCGCACGAGGTAGGCGCCCGCCCACTGCGGGTCCGCAACTTTCCGCGCCCTTCGGAAACTTTGGCAGCGCCCTACGCGCGCGCCCGGAGTGGCTGGGAGCGGGCGGCCAGGGTGGGGAGGGAGGGGGACCCGGCGTCCCGGGGCGGGGGTGGGCTGGGAGGGGGACAGCCGGAGCCTGGGACTCGGGGAGAAGGACTGACCCTTTCCCCGCGCCGTCTGCCCAGTCGGGGTGGACTCTGCCGCCCGCTCCTGGAGAGGGATTGGAAGCCGGCATGGGGCGCCGGGCGCCCCCGGAGGCCCAGCCCGGGGCTCGCCCTTCACTAGCCGCGCGTGGGGCTCGCCGCCGGGGCAGGCGAACTGCCTACTACTTTTCGATTTGAATCGAGTTGGTTTTGGTTTCCTGTTGCTTTGGGGGCCATTTATCTTTTTTCTTCGTTCCTGGCCCACGCCAGGGGCGGATGTTGGGGCGCGGAGTGTGGGGTCCCGGGCGCCGCGTTCGCCTTCCCTGAGCTGCGGGGCGCGGTGGGCAGCGGGGCGCGAGGCGGGCCCGGCCTCCCTACCCCGTTAGGAGAGTTCAGGCAGGGCCAGGGCGAGGGGCACGGACCCAGGACCCAAGGGTCCCAGGCTCCTGGGCGTCCCGCCCGCCAGTGTCTCCTCCCCACGCCGGATCGCTGCCCCCTGTCCCGACTCACAATTTGAGGGGTGGCGGGTTTGCAGAAGACTCAGCTGCGGCTGGTGGGACTTTGACTTCACGGAGTTCAAGTTTGGAAATCTTGCCCGAGGGAAGAGTGGGACGTGGGGAGGGGGCTCTTACTCTTTTTAACGTGGAGGGGGTCTCCGAGGAATCTAGTGGTGATTAATTCAATTCCTCCAGAAGTTGGAGCGGGGAATTAGTTCCTCACTTCTAGAAGGTAGAGTTCCATGTCATGCCCCCTCCCAGCCTCTATGAGGGGCTTAATTTACACCGTCCTGGTAAGATGGGGAGGGAGGGACTTGATTAATTGATCTCTTCTCGGGAATGGGGTCAAACTCCTTCCAAATGGGGCATCTTCATCCTCCCCTCCCGGTGTATGTGTGTGAGGGGGGCAGCCCTGAAGATGCCCGAGGGAGCAGGTATTGGGTGTCTGTGGAGGCGGGGCCAGGTCCCCAGGGTGCAGTCCCGGTGCCCCAGGAGGCCGCCCTGGCACCACAATGGGCTGCTCTGATTCCTTGCCGGCCGGCGCTTTGTTGGCGGGTGGGGCGGCTGGCCTTGCAGCTGTCGCATTTTCCCACGAACGGGGAGCCAGAGTGTGGCCACCCCTCAGCGCCGCCCCCTCGCAGAACGTGTTTGAACAGCAAGACAATCCTGGTGGCTGGATAGGGGCCCCAGCCCAACTCGGCTCCCCAGTGAAGATGGAGTGGGGGTGCAATGTTTGGGAGAGGGCCGAGGGCCATCTCAGGTTTTCACCACTGCTGTCCAGGTGGCATTTCAGGCCACCACTCCCCACTTTGAGCATGACCTGTGCACCTGCCATGCAGGCAACCTGTTCGTCCCCTCCCCCGTTTCTGACTACAGAACTCTGGGCAGAATGTTGAAGCCCCTTGGGGTTCATTGGGAGGGGGGGCTTCCTGAGGTGCTTGCCCCCAGCAGCCCTGTTACTCGCAGAGCCTCCAAGGTGAGGGGAGGGCAGTGTCCCTTGGGGTGGCCTCGCCCGCAGCTGAGGGCTCTGGTGCCTCGGAGGCTGACCTGTCTCTCCTCTTGCCCCTCCCCAGGCCTGCGGTGTTCCCAGCCCAGCGAGACCTGCTTGAATGGCGGGAAGTGTGAAGTGTTCCCCAACGGCACCGAGGCCTGTGTGTGAGTACGCGCCCCAGCGGGACCTGTTGCTTTTGTCGGGAGCAGAGCCCCTGCCTTCTGCAGCGGGGCCAGCAGGGACAGAACACTAGACCATTGTCCTCTGGAGATGGCCCAGGAGGCTGGGCGCGGTCACGTGCTACTTTTATTGGACAAAGTCTGGCAATTACTTAATCACCAGCAATTATGCTTCGTGTGGAGCTGGTCTGGCCTCTGGAAGTTCCGAGCACTTCTTTGTGGGCCACCTTGGGCTCCTGGGGTGCTAAGTGGGAATCCCTGGTACCCCGTTTCTTTCTAAAGTCCCTGAGTAACAATTAATTGACCTGCCAGGGAGGCTGAGGGCCATTTATAGAGAGGCCCAGCCGCCACCACCCTGCCACCTGGGGAGCACCTCCTCCAGGTGATACCTCAGAAAGAAATTGACCATTTCAAAGCCAAACCCACCCTTCTCAGCCCTCTGCCTTCGCCAGCTCACGCCTCTCTGGCCTCAGGTGAAGTTGGGAAGAGAAGTTGGAACTCATCTTACGGGCCGCACCCATCTCTCCTGCTTGCGGGGGAGAGTACCTGCTGCAGGTTTGGTTTCTGTCCTGGCATCTGCGACTCCGACTCCCCAACCAATGGGCGGGCGCCGGGGGTCTGCCTGCCTGGGAGTCCCAGGCCGCCTCCGGGAAGTTTTTTCCTGCCATGGCTGATGCCCTTCAACTTGAGTTCATCCCTGATGGGAATAATGAGGTGCTTGCTGGCTGGAGGAGGGCCCCTCCCCCTGGAGGCTGCAGTGGAAGCAGCGGCTCCCCAGCCTGCTGGCGCGCCCTCATTCCAAGCGCCCAGGGCCCATTCCCTTGACAACCCCAGCCAGTGGGCAAGCGGCCCCTCCTTCCCCTGTCCCCACCCTCCCCACACTGAAGCCAATTAAGCAGGTCTGTGAGCAGTTTAATGGACAAAGCGGATTGTGTCTTTGTCAGACCCTAATGAATGCACACTTTTTTTTTTTTTTTTTTTTTTTTTT
>NW_017731353.1:8136813-8188356 GCF_001890085.2 Hipposideros armiger
TTTTTTTTTTTTTTTTTTTTTTTTTTTGCTGTTTTGGGGCCTTTTTCTCCTCCTGCAGAAGCCTCACCGACGCTTGATGCCCTAAATCTTGTTTCCTTTCATTCAGAGACCGACAGCTGGGATTCAGTGGAAGTGCAGCGGCTATTGTTGGGGGAGGCGGATTAATGCTGTGTGATTAATTATGCGTGGCTTCCCAGAATGCACAGCTCCCTCCCCGCCCGCCTGCTTCTGCATGGGGCGGTGAGAGTCTCTGCAGCACTTCTGTGAGGGTTTTGGGAAGACAGGAGGGGGTGCTGTGCTGGGGAAAGTGGGAGCGGTGTCTTCTCAGTGCCACCAGGGAGTAGGGACAGCCAGGCTCAGAGGACACTGGGGTCTCTCTGGGCTACAGCCTGAGCTGCATGCTGCCTGGGCCAGAAAGAGGGTGCTTCAGGATACAAGCTGCCATGCTCTGTCCCTCCCTGATATCGGGGTGAGACACTTCAAGGGGACAGAGCGATAATGCGACGTGCTGTCCCACCCTCAAGCCTGGGCTCCCTGGGAGCCCTGCCAGCCCAAGCCAGGCCACTGATCAGGGTTTGGGATCAGGGTTTGGGCCGTGTCTCTCCCAGGGGCCTGGTGCCCCCTCCTCCTGGCGGGAAGCCTGCCTCAGTCTGGCCTGGCACTCAGCCGAGCTCAGCCCACAGAGACCCCATTGTGCACACCCCACAGATCCACTTGGAAGGCAAGCGGAAGCGGCGTCCTCAGAGGCCCCACCTCTGGGCGGCACCGTGTTGGAGGCGAGGGACCAGAGCAGGGACGGGCCCCCAGCCAGGCCCAGGTGTGCAGAGGCCCAGGTCCAGGCTCACCGTGCCGTGCAGTTTGAGAGTGTTGCGGCCACTCTGTGCAGGGCTCTGGCCCCCTCCACTTCTAGGGCCTGTGCCTTCCCGTTCTCACCCTACCGTTCCCCGGAGGCCGTGGGAGGTCTGCTGGCGTGGGAGGCCCAGCTCTCCTGGCTGAGGGGGAAGCCACCTTCTTTCCTGAAGGTGCCAGGGTGCAGGCGTCCGGGGCCGCACCGACCTGGGTATGAAGCCCCGCCCTGCAGCCCCCAGCGGGTCCTCTGAAAGTTCTTGGACTCTGCCAATTTGCTGGCTCCCCCATGGACAGGGCGTGGGAAACAGCGGTGTCACAGTGTCGGGCACGTTAGTACCTGGTGAATCATGTTTCCACCCCAAAGAGAAGGAACCTTCCCCAGAAGCTGCTAGTCAGGTGGCTGCAGGGCTCAGGGTCGGAAAAAGAGGCTTCTGTCGGGGCAGACGCCTTCCCAGGAAGTCCCAGAGGCCGGGAGGAAAGGCCCCCCGCACGTCCCGTCCCTGTGTGGCGTGCTGTCTGTGGACAGCTGCTGTGTGGGAAGCTGGTGGCCTGTGGGCAGGCCGAGGGGGGCGTCATTGCAGCCCTCTGCCGGTGGCCAGCCTCTTAGCCGACCCCCTGGGTGTGGAGCCCTCTTCTGGGGCCTGTGCCTTCCCGCTCTCGCCGCCCCTCCATTTCCTGGAGGCCCTGGGAGGTCCGCTGGCGTGGGAGGCCCGGCTCTCCTGGCTGAGCGGGAAGCCACCTTCTTTCCTGAAGGTGCCAGGGTGCAGGCGTCTGGAGCCATTCCTGAATGGGGATCCCCCTCTTCTCTTTTGATTAGGGGAAGGAGAGGGTCTCTGGGGACTGTTGTTCTTTGGGTGAGTGTGCATTTTTGGTCCGAAAGGCTTAAGGGAGTTCCCGGTTCCGGGCTGGGAGCTGAGGCCCCCGGATGTCTGAGGTACTCCCCGGGCCTTCAAGAGAGTCAGAATTTCACTGGGGGCATCGTCCCGATGATCACAGAAGTGGGGTGAGCCGTCACGCCGAGAGCACCGGCAGGAGAGTCCAAGTGGCTGGCAGGTGGTGGGCTTGCGCGTCCTATGTTTGAGGCCTGGCTCCGCACCCCCATTCTCCGTGACCTTGGGTCATTGGGCCACCTGAACTGGGACTCCCTGCGTGTAATGTGGGTCCCATACATGATTGATCTGTCTCAGTGGTGCGTAACTGTTGTGTAAGAGCGGCGTACATGGGCAGCAGGCGAGTCTGTTTCCTCCTGCCTTGTTTTGAGCTGACGGTGCTGGTTTCAGGATCCCCATTCTAGAGTGTTTAGTAAGCTAATGAGTTAATTCAGAGAACCAAAGGGTGCTGCCTGGGGGGCCCGGCCGGCTCTGCCTGGGGAGGGGCCCCCAGCCTGGGGATTTTATCACCCATGATGGCTCTAAGCACAGCCCTTTGGCTTCCTGCCGCAGACACTTTTGGGTGCCTGCTGTCTGCTGGGCTCTGCTCTTGTGGAGCCGAGGTCCTAGTGTGAGGGCAGGAGAGGCAGTGGCATGTGGGTATGACGTGTCTGGTGGAGGTGAGCTCGGTGGGTAGGGAGCTTCCAGCAACCCCGTAACACCACGCAGATCAGGCACCAGAAAGCACGCGAGAGCACAGAGAAGCTGGTGCTCGGCCCCAGGGTCACACAGCCCAAAGCGGTACCCGGGCCTGCCTCTTTCTGTCTTGTGTTCTAACCACTGCCCCGTCCTGCCACAGTGCCCCAGGCCCTCCCTGGCCACTCTTCAAGGAAGCAGGGCTGAGACTACGACTTCCCTTTAAAAGAGGAGGTTCAGAGGTTCAGGCGGGAAGTGGCTTGGGCGGGAAGTGACTGGGCCAGCCGCCCGACTTCGGAGGGACGGAACGGAACGTTATGCATCTTCTGTCACCTGGTCCGGCTGTTTCCATTGAGTCACCTGCGAGTCTTGGGTGAGGCCGGGGGAGGAACAGGTTAATTCTCACCCTCACCCTTAGGCTGAGAATGAAAAAGGGCTCCTCCAGGACTTCCTCTGTTTACACAGCGCCTCAGCTTCAAGAACACAGGGCTAGAAAACAGATCTCGAAAGTCTCACCTACTGGCTCCCACTGTGGGGAGACGTCAAGGAACACGCTGTCATGAAAGGAAGGTGCCTTCTTGGGCCAGGCCCTGCCTCTGAACAGCAGCCAACATTTTTTCCATTGAAAAAAATAATGATAATATTTTTTAGAAAGAGAAAGAAAACTGCCCCTAGCAGGAAGCCGGGGGGGTGGTGGGGGGGGGGGGTTCCCCTAGTGCCAGGTTGCAGCCCAAAGGCCCCATGGGAGCTGAGACCGACTGTCTTCCTCATTCACTGCGTCTTTGATAGGTGGCAGTGGCTGTCGCCAGCAGATGGGGCCCACTGGACGGTGCCAGGCTGGACTGAGGGGTTGCGCCCTCCTGGGGTGGGGAGGACACCTTTTCTGTTTCATGTCTCATCTATAAATAGTGAAAGGATGTGGCTTTCAGAGTTGACTGAGCGTCTAGATTGCTTTCCTCAATAATGGAACGGTAATAACTCCACGCACAGACAGGTGCTTTTATCTGGTGTAATAAAACCTCTGGCAGACCTGTTACTCAGCCAGCTTCCTCCCTCTCCAGGTCATAGCTAGCTCTGCCCTTTTTTAATGCCCAGTTTACAGGTGGGAAAAACTGAGGCTGAGTGGTTAAGAGGCCGGGCATGGGGGTGGGGACCCGAGGCCAGCTTGAATTAGCTCGCATCAGCTGTCGCCGTCCTGTACAGGCAGATCCAGAACTTTCGCGAGCCTTCCCGAGGCTTGAACGAGCGGCTAGCTTCAGGGCATCATGACCGTGAGTTCAGATGTGTTGGATGGTCCTGAAAGCTCCCATCAGGGCTGGGGCTTGGCTGCCTCTGGTGGGGGCGAGCAGGTCCCGCCCCGTGCCCCACCGTGGAGGTCGGGAAGATTCACAGCCAGCCTGCCTCTGGTTTGCAGCGCCCCCCTCAGACATGCGTCACCTCCCTGGGTCTCAGTTTCCCCTCTGTACATGAGAGGGTTGGTTAGGTGGCCCCCAAACTCCCATCCCGCTGTGTCCCAGCAGGACTCTGGAAGGACCCTGCAGTGCCCGGGTGGTGCTGGTGGGCAGAGGAGCTGGGGAGTCCGGCCTGGCCGTGTGGCAAGGCAGGTTCCGCCAGTCTGGGGCCAGCTCTGGGCTCTGGTGTTCTCACCACCTGGCCCTGACTTCAGGGATGCACCTCCTGGGGAGGGGGCAGTGATTGATAGGAGCCCTGGAGGCGGGGTGGGGAGAGGAAAGCCCTTTTCCCAAGAGGCCCTCTCCTAGCATCTCCTTGAGGCCTCGCCCCACCCTGCCCTGCTCTCTGAGAACACCAGGGAGTTGACAACTAGATTTTGGGGGGGGAATGGATATACATATGGGTATCTTGGTGGTAAATTACACATCAGAAGTTGTGCTATTCTGGCCGCTTAAAGTGTGCAGTTCAGTGGAATTGACATTCACAGGGTTGTGCAGCCATCACCATGACTTAGCTCCAGACCTTTTTCATCACTCCTGACAAAAACCCCAGGCCCGTTAAGCAGCACCCCGTTCTCCCATCCCCCTGGCCCCCGGCAAGCCCTGCTCTGCTTTTTGTCTCTGGATTTGCCTATTCTGGATGTTTCCAGTGGATGGATTCACACAGCATGCGGCTGTTCGTGTCTGGCGTCTGTCACTGAGCGTGTTCCCAAGGTCCCCCCACGTCGTAGCGTGTGTCGGTGCTTCACCCCTGAAGGCTGGCAGGGATTGGCCAGTGGTGGGCACTAGCACGCAGGGCCTTGAACCGTGTTGGACACAAGTCCGGCGGAGGTGGGATGGGGGTGGGCGGATGTCTGGAAGGCTTCCTGGAAGAATCGGCACTCATTTCTGGGCCTGTGTGACTGCCCACCTGGCAGTCATGGAGCCCTTGAGTGGGGCCTGGTGTGTCCCGGGTGAGTTACTTAGGATGGCCTGGCCGGCCTGCCCCCGGCCAGCTCGTGGGCATGAGACAGGAGGGGGCTGGGGATCTGACCCCTTGCTCCTGGACACAGACAGGGTCCCCCCCCCCCAGTTGCCCTCAGGATCAGGGATGTTCCGTGTGTCCTACAGGGAAGCAGAATGGCCTAGGGACCCTTGACAGAGCTGTCCCTTCTGGTCAGGCAGATGTGTGAACGTTAGCATCTGGGCACCTGCTCGTCCCCAGTGGCGGTAGGGGTTGTTAGATGGCCCCCCCATCACAGGTTGCTCTCGGCATCTGTGAGACCTGTGGAATTCTGGGAACAGAAGCCCCCTCCCCAGTGTGTCACCGTTGAGTGGTCCTTTCTTGCTGCGGGTCTCCTCCCCACCCTGCACTCACTGCCCCTGGGACGGAGGCATTCTGGGAAACGCGGCCCCTAAACCTCTACTTCCCCCACGCTCAGGGTCGGGGTCTAGACGTGTGTCATTAACACTTTGGAGTGAGTTAGATTAAGCCTTGCCATCTCCCTGTTCGCTCCCTGATGCAAAGCTGCCTCTTTGAGTGGGTGGGTGCCCTTCAGGTGGGTTGTGGGCACCTCCAAGGGGCCTGGCCTCCTGCCAGGCAGCCCACCCTTCTCTGCAGCTCAGGCCTCCCAGAGCCTCCAGTGTTTGTTGCACTGTGGGTCTCGGGCTCTCCTGGGCTGGGCGCCTTCCTTCACCTGGGCAGTAGAGGCAGCCCTGTGGGGCTCGAAGCTTTCTGGAAGGGAGTCGCTGGGGTCCAGGTTTCAAGGGGGCTTGGAGGGGATGCCTGGTCTTCGGTATCCACACCTGAGGGTCACTTAGACACGGCCGCCATGGCCTGCCTGGCCTTCGTCCGGGAGTTCTCATGCCACAAGCTATCAGCATCACGCACAGGGTTGCTTGGGGACAGGTGGGGCAGGGGGTGGGAGCGGCTCTCATCTTTGGGAAGTCAGCCAAGTCCTGGGTTGGTCAAGATTTTCCCCAAAGAAGTGGTCATGTTGTGACCCCTGCTGCACCAGGTCTGAGGCTGTGACATGCTGGCCTCGCGCCGGTGAGTGGCTGAGAGAACTTGTGCCTGGCCTGTGCCACTCGCCCTGTCACTGGGCTGGGCCTTAGTTGTGTGCCTCTGAAGTGCTTGAATTGGTTGTTCTTTTAAGCTGGGTACACTGTCCCCTTGTCACTCTGTTGACACTTGATTTGCTGAACAAACACTTCCCCCACAGGTAGCGCAGACGGCCAGCCTCACCTGGCCCAAGCCAAGGCTTTAGGCAGGCAGGTCCCCAGTTGTCCTGTTTATCTCCGTGTGAGTGCAGAGGGCCCAGGAGAAGGGCTGGGGGTTTTAGAGGTGGCCGTGAGACATCTGACACACACCCACCCCATATCACAGGCCTGGAGGCTGCGAAGAAGCCCAGCTATGGTCCTTGTGTGGAGGTGACACTCAGGCACTCAGCTGAGGACTGAGGCAGCAGCTCGGCTCTTGGGTGCCTTCAGCCCACACGCTTGGCCCAGCATGAGTCACAGCGAAGCCACAGGCATCTGCCCTGGGGGCCACAGCTGGGGGGACGCAGCCAGACCTGCTGTAGACCCAGAGTCACTGAGCCTGCTCAGAGGGTCAGGCCCTGGGGCGGCGCTGTCGCTCCAGGCGCACGGCAGACAGGTAGCTGTCTGCACACACGACTGGCCGTGCTGGCCCAGGCCCCCGTGGGCCAGGCCTGCTGTTCCTGGACGCATGTGAGGGAAGGTGGGCGGCCCCTGGAAAGATCTGTCCGTGGCTGAGCAGCGGGGACTGGGGACCCAGCCGTGGGCCTTGGGGACCTGCCTCCCACCATTTCCTCTTGGTTTTGGTTGTTGATGAGCGGAAACTACAGTTACTGGAAATGAGAGGTTTGGGGGAGAAGCCAGAGTTTTGATTGTATGTATTTTTCCCTGACAGCTTTTTAGTAAGAGATGCTGAGCTGAGACTGGGCGGAGGGGGGTGTGCCCAGGCCCGGCGGAGACGGCGGCGGGGGACAGGCGGGGGCCCTGGCCACACTTCCACCCCTGTCGCTTCCTCCTTCCGCAGAAGGCCTGAGTGAGGTGCCTACCTGTGGGCCTTCTGGGTCTACACAAGGCCCCTCTATATCATCAGCCAGGCTGGTCCTGGGAGCTGCCCCATGGGGCAGGTTCCATACCCCATACTCCCCTTCCAGCGGTCAGAATAAGGGAGGCCTTAGCCCTGTCTGACTAAGAGCCAGATATGAGGGGGCGGGGGGCAGTATGTCCTGGTGTCCACGTGTAGCAGGGGCTCAGACCATGGCGATGTCCTCTCGCAGTGGACACCCAGGCTCCGACACAGCACAGCACAGGTACCTGTGGTGTGCACCCCTGGGCCTGAGGCAGCGATCGGGGAGGCTGGAGCCAGGTGGGCAAGCCTGCAGGCAGACACAGTCCAAGCTGGTTGCCCCGCACCCTCAGCACGCTGCCACCACCGGATGGCGCCAGTCAATAGCACAGGCCATGGAAGGAGCTGCGGCTCTTGCACCACCTGGGCGGCGACCTCTGGCGGCTCCCCCACCTCTCTGAGCACCCCAGCCTCCACGAGGGGCAGGGACGCGCCCCTGGGAGCTCCCGCCGGCAGACGCCTTCACTGCCTGTATTGTTATTTTTAATCCAGCGTCTTATTTTGAGAAGATGGTAGGTTCACACGGGCTATAACAGGGGTCGGCAAACTTTTGAGACGGAAGAGCCAATCCTGTTCCTCACAGCAATTTAAAAATTATTCAAGAGCCATAAAACAAATGAAATCGCCATTATGTGAATAATATCCTTTAAAATTTTAATAAATGAAACTATGATAGTTTTATTTTCATTTTCGATTTTACTTCAGAGCCACATGTACGTCCCCAAAGGGCCGCATGTGGCTTGTGAGTTGCAGTTTGCTGACCCCTGGGCAATAAGAAGCAAAACTCTGGTCCTGTGTGCCGCTGTCCCCATGTCCCCCAAGGAGCAGGTCAGTTTAGTTTTACTCTGCGCTGGACCCTGCTCCACGGCCTCGTCCAGAAAGCTCTCCCAGAGACCAGCCCAGACCCAGAATTTGGGCAAGGTCACGGAAGGGCAGAGGGTCAAGTTCGTCCCGAGAACCTCTGACTTTCCCTGTGGGGAAAAGCCCCAGACAGCCCTTGACCCTTGCCAGCTGGCCCAGGGTCCCCGGGTGTCCCCAGCGTGTGACATGCAGGCCTCTGCCTCATCAAGCCCACCTGGCTTGGGTGTAGCTGACTGGGTTTGTCTTCTGGCATTTGCTGTGTCCCCAGGAGCCTCGGTGGCTGTGCTGGGCCTAGGGCGACAGTGAGGTCTGTGAGGGGACAGCCAGTTGTGCGTGGGGGGCCTGTGTGCAAGCCTAGGGGTGGTCTGCCAGCATGGGGGGCTAGGCAGCATTCTGCTGGTGCGAGCTGGGAGAGAAGGCCAGAGAGAAAGGGGATGGTGCCCACTGCAGAATGGGGGTGACCTTGAGGACCACCGGTGAAGCCTGTGCCCCACACCGGCTTAGAGGCAACCCACAGACGGACGGCTAGGGTCCCTGCTGCCCACAGTCGGGGGTGTACTGGGAGTGGTGGAAGAATGCAATAGGGGCTGGCCCTCCCTTGTTCTGCCCAGTGGCCAGCCACGATGGACTTCATCCCCTCGTCCCCAGTGCCAACCGATGCCACGCTGCCTCTGGCACTGAGGGTGAGTGGTGACAGGTGTCCAGCGCTGCTGTGACTCTCCTGCTGGACAGAAGGGCCCCAGAGGAGCTGGGGCCCAAGGAAGACAGCTCCCCACTTCCCAGGCCTCTCACCCTGAACCCCACCCCCACCCCGGGGTTTGTGTTCCAGCCAGCCCTGTGAGGATATAAGAATGCACTGTCTGCTCTGGACTGGCCCTCCGGTTGGTCTGGGGAGATCAGGTGGTCAGGTGAGAAATCCAGGCCAGCAGGCCAGGCAGCTGCTGTGCACAAACCCGCTCCACCTGCCATTGGTGCTCCTGTTGGCTCCTTAGCTGCCTCTAGGGGGCGGCCCTGTTCTGGCAGTCCATGAGTCCCCCACTCCACCCCGTGCCCCTCCGCCCCCCAAAGTCTGGCCACCATTGGTGGTGAGGAAGGTTAAGAGCTGCATTCAAATCCAGGTGGTACATGGGCATAACCTGCCCGAGCCCCGACTTTCTCATCTATGGAATGGGCCCAGTGTGCACCTGCAGGGCAGCTGCGAGAATCCAAAGAGAGAAAGCTGGCAGCATCCGCAAGCAGGGGGTGGGGGGTGGGTGTGGCCTCTGTTTCTTCACTCTGGGATCCACATAACGGGGTCCTTGGTGTCCTCCCACTGCATTCTCAAGACGCTGGACATGGACACGGAGCTGGGGCTGCCTTGAATGCCCGCCCACTCAGCGGGGGGGAAGACAGCCCCCCTCTCCCATACCTCCCCCCCTCCCCCCCACGGCATCTGCTCCTGTGAGCAGAGGCAGGAAGTTGCCAGAATCATTTCTGGCTTTGGCAGGGAGCTCAGTTTGCAATTGCTGACTTAATTAATCGAGTTTTGGATTAAGCCCTCCCGGCGCCTCCGGCCTCATGAGCCTATTGATTCCTGCAGTGCGTCTGGGCCCCGCCTAGCTTGGGAACAGAGGCCCCTGGCAGTTGTGGGGGTCCCCGGCCTCCCTCTTGGTGGGGGCCGCGAGCTCAACAGGCCCGTCCACATAGGTCTCGAGGGGCCATTTGGGGTTGTGGACATTGGGGAAAGCCTGGGGGAGAAGACACATTCCCACCTTGTCTCCAGCTTGGGACTCTGTCTTTTGGGGACCAGGTGGGAAATTACCCCATGAAGCGGGGGTCAGCAGGCTTTTCTCATGCCCCACAGCCTGTGGGGCTCCCTTGTGATGGTGGTTCCTGGGAGACCCTGCGTTTGCAGGCTCCGCGCCGTTTGCAGCGCTGGAGGGAGGGGGCTGGCCCAGCAAGCGCTTCCCTCCCCGTGGGGACCTGGGCTGCTCTGCCCACAGCTGCTCCATCTCTGCATGGGCCTTTCTGTCTGGGCACGGGCAGGTCACTCCCATGTCAACGGTGGGGCAGCTCTAGGGGACGAGGGGGACAATGAGTGTTGGGGACATTGTTTTCCCTGCAGTGGGAAAGGTGGCTTCCCGGGAGGACAGGTTCTACCCCTGACACAAAGGGCTCCCTTGAGGCCGACCAGGACGGGATCTCGCATTTCCTGCACTTCCTCCTTCCAGCATATTTTAAACCATCCAAAGACACAGCTTGGGAAAGAGACTCCAGACCAGCGGTTCTCAGCCTTCCTAATGCCACGACCCCTTAATACAGTTCATGTTGTGGTGACCCCCAACCATAAAATTATTTTTGTTGCTATTCTATAACTGTAATTTTGCTGCAGTTATGAATCGTAATGTAAATATCTTTTTGTTTTCCGATGGTCTTAGGCGACCCCTGTGAAAGGGTCGTTCGACCCCCAAAGGGGTCGCGACCCACAGGTTGAGAACCGCTGCTCTGGACAGAATTGCCCAGAATGCTATGAACATCTGGGCTGGGAGGACCAGCTGCAGGGTCCGTGGGCACACTCCACACCCCCACCCCAGACCATTCTGGTCTGAAGGGTGACTACTGATGTTTGGGGTTGGGGTCTGTCTGCACCAGACCTGGCCAGCCCCCCCCCCCATGCCCCCTGGCTGCCTGTAGTGAGGTGGGGAAGGGGACTGGAAGCAGAAAGGGGGGAGGACTGGGAGATGCCAGGTGTTCCTTGGAGCACAACCCAGTCGCTGGTGGGGGTCCTAGCCCATCCCTCACACAGGTCTCTGGGCAAAGGTTCCTGCAGGTTTGAAAGGAACCTGGGACTCTCCCTGCTGTGCATGTTTGTCCTGGGGGCTTTGGGAGGTGAGGGCAAGCGGCCTGAGCAGTTAGTTACCTGGTGGTCACTCACCTTGGCTCTCAGGTCTCCCTGAGGCTTTGTTCCTCGGAGCTGGAGCTGCCCCGCTGTTCCCAATGGGAAAGGACCCCAGGTGGGGTACAGTGGGGGAAGGCCAGCAGAGGCCCCCAAGCCCTCTGCCATGCTGCCAGGAGCACATCACCCCTTATCAGCTGGTGCCTCCTGGAAGGTGCGGACTCCTGCTGGGATGTGGGGGACACTGGACTAGCCTCTGCCCAGGGAGGGGCTGAGGTCTCAGGAACCAGCCCCCCAACCTTGGATCGGGGCCGTTGGGCCTTTTGACCCCACTACCAGTGGGGCAGGAGTCCGGGGACTCAGGTCTGGCACCCCTCAGTCCTGCATGGTCCTGGCCTCAGCCTCCCCCTTTGTCAAGGGGTCAGGGGCGGTTCTGTTCTCCCAGGCCCGAGTCTCAGAACCGCCTGGCTAAGCTGCCCAGGGGCGAGCGGCCTGCCTGCCTGGTAGTGGCCCCTGGTTTTGTGGTGTGGGTGGAGGGCCTTGGGCCTTAGTGGGTCTTTGCTTAGTACTGCAGGACCAAGCTCTGGGCAGGAGCGGGGCTGCGCCGAGCTGTCATGCTCCCGGCCCCTCGTGAGCAGGGGAACCCGGTGACCCTGAGTTGGTTGCAGTGTGCAGAACAGGAACCCAAGGACCCCAGACTCTCCTTTCTGGGCAGGAAGTCTGTGAGGAGGGGCTTCTCGGCAGGCACAGTGCAAGCAGAGCCCTGCCAGGTGGGGCATAGGAGCGAACGGAGTGGGAGGGACCTCTCCTGTGGCAGAGCCAGACCCCACGCAGGCAGGCAGCCTGGGAATGGGTGTGTGGGGAGGGGAGAACCCCGCTTTATTGCCCAGGAGGGACCACTCTGCTTGACCACTCTGCTGCCCCGGCTGGGAACGGCCCTGAGGAGTGGAGTGCAGGTGGGGCAGAATCCTGCCTTCTCTGCTCCACCCGGGGAATCCTGCCTTCTCTGCTCCACCCGGGGAATCCTGCCTTCTCTGCTCCACCCGGGGCGCTGCTGCTCAGACAGGTGGAGCTGGTTAAGGACAGGAAGGGGAGGGCCAGGGCAGATGGCTAATGACGGCCAGGGGCTCCTTCCACAAGTGCCCATGCAGGCTGCCCTGCACAGTGTGCGAGGGGCCAGAGACGCACCGAGCTGCTCCTGGCTGCGTTAGGCTGCACATCCTGGGCCCAGGCAGGGCGGGCGTCTCCATGCCAGGAAAGCCTGTGTCTCCACCTTTCCTTGAGCAGATGTGCATCGCTTGGTGCGCTTGGTAAATCGCATGAGAATCAAATCCAGCGTTGAGTCCCCTCGGCCCAGGTGGTCAGGTGGCCGGGTGATAACTCTGATGTGCCCGAGCCCAGTGCCCTGGACCCCCCACTGTACCCCAGTCAGGCAGTGCCTGTCTTGGCGGGATAGCGGGTGGCAGAACAGGATGGAGGGCCCCTCCCCCACCCCCAAAGGTCCTCTGATTGAACTCTATGTCACCAGTCCATTGGTGGAACCCCCAGGAAGCACCTCCCCTGGGGTATGCCTGTTTCCTCCTGTAGATGGAAGGAGGGTGCCATGTCACTGACCCCCCCCCCACTGGCCCAGGTGTAGGGCCCACCCCTCGGCGCGGCCCCGCTGGACCAGAAACTCCTTGAGGACAGAACCTAGTAAGTGCACCTCGCATAACTTAGTGGCTCCCCCTTCTGTTTTCCCCGTTAGGGGTGGAGGGAGCTGTCATCTGTCCCCTGGGGATGGCAGATGGCCGCTTAGCTTAGAAAGGAAAACAGCACAATTTAGAATTAGTCCCGGGTGAAAGGTCGAGGCAACATCTGCCTGCGGATGCTTTCTGGAGTCGCATTTCTATGGAGTGCAGAGTGCGCCGGGGGGAGGGGGCGCTGGGCACAGTGGAAATATTGAGGCCGGAAACAAAGCGCAGGCCAGGCTGTGGGACAACAGGCACAGCAGCCATTTGGCGCTCCTCCGGGCAGGCAGGCGTCTGCCGGAAGCCCAGCCCCTCGGCAGCCCTTCTCCGGCAGCCCCCAGCCCCACCTGTCATTCACCTGCTGCCGCCCAGGACTGGTTGCCCTGGGCCGGGTGGGAGAGAGGGTGAGTGGGGGAGCTGAGGCTGGGGTGACCTTCAGGAGGGACCAAAGAAAGGAGAGCTGCGGCGGGGCACCTGGCATGGTGGGCCCCAGGCTGCCGTGAGCTTGGCAGTGTAGTGGACACGGCAGTTTCCACGCCGCCCCAGCAGCTGGGGTGTGGGGCCGCAGGAGGTGTGGGACGGGCCACTGACGCCCTGGCCAGGCATGTGCTGGGTGCAATTTCCCTTGCCAAGCCCGGGAAACCTGTCCCCACCTGGCACTTACACTGACCTGCCGGGACAGATACCGAGGATAGAATGGCCATGACGGGCTTGGTTACCCACACTTGTGGCCCCGGCTGTGTCCGAGCAGGGGCCTTGCAGTCCCTCCCACCTTAGGGAAGTCTGGTCGCGGTGGGCAGAGGAGGTGACAGGTGTCTGTCCCTGGGAAGATCCAGCGTTATGGGCACACTGGGAGACAGGTGGCACGGGCTGGAGGCTGCCCAGAGCTGGAGCAGGGGACCGGGGGTCCTGGGAGGAGAGGCCCTCGGCACTGGCCTGAAGCTGCTTCGCTCCCCCGAGCCCAGACCCTGCACGCCTGGCTTGGGGAGTCCTCCCGCTGGGCAGGCCTTGGTTGCACCTTGCACCGGCACTCCCCCACAAAGCACCTGCGTCAGTTGTCCCACCTCCAGGGGCGGCTCCTCCCTGTGGCCCTGCCTGTCCTGTAGCTGGGGTGTTGGTGGTGGATGGTGGCTGGGCCCAGGCCCAGCCCATGAGCCGCCCGGGATGGGCAGCATGCCTTCACGACAGTGTCCGCCAGGCCTGGGCGGGAGTGGGGAGACAATGGGCCCTCTCAGCTGCCGCCTTCCCCCAAGGAGGAGCCTCCCTGGCTGCTGCCCTGCCCGCCAGGGATGTGTCCCCCCTCCCGCCCCACTACCCCATGCCTGGCTGGGAGCAGCTGCTGCCTGCGTCCCCCGCCACAGGCGCACCTGCTTCCCGGACACCCTTTGTCCATGCTGCTGACGCCTGATTTATTGGGCGTTATTTTCCCTCTGGCTGGCCCAGCAAAATGCAGCCTGGCTGGCTGTGTGTGCTCAGCCAGTCGGAGTCTCCCACAGTCCTCCATGTTGGGGTCCCCATTCAGGACGGGGTGGCAGGAGAGCAGGGAGACTCTTCATGGGAACATTGCCCTATGGCTGGAGGGTTCTGGGTGCATATCTGGTCCATTGGGGGACACCCAGTGCCCCAACATAGGGCACTGAGCGGAGGATTGCTGTGGTGGCAGGAGGCCCCGGGCATCCCTTGGGATCGGTGACAGAGGCCTAGCCCACGCAAAGTAGGGCGCTGGGCAGCCTTGTGGGGTGGGCCTTCCTCCCCTTGGAGCTGGTGGGGTGGGGGCACAGAGGGCCAGAGGGAGGCGGGGCCGGGCAGGCTCCCACCCGCTGTGATGACCGAGAGCCCTCTGTGCAGCACCCACGGCCTGCAGGCTCCGGGCTCCGTCAGTGGCTGGGAAAGAAGAAAGCCTTTCTCCAAGTGGGAGCGGGAGCCAGCGCCTGCCTGACAATGGGGGGCATTGATAGGTTGGGGGAGGTGCCGCCTCTGTCCCCCCCACCCCCGCCCAGTGCTCTGTTCCCAGTGAGCTCAGGCCAGGACCAGGCGGCCTGTAACTGGATCTACACGCAGTGGGGGCCGCGCCACCTTCCCCAGGCCCCAGGAGTGTGGCCTTGCCCGAGCCCCAGCACTGAGGATGTGTTCCTGGGGTCTGCCCGTCACCAGGAGCCAGCCGTTCCTCCCCACGAGTGGCAGGGGCAGCAGCCTTGGCTCAGACCTGAGTTTCCTCCCGGAGGGGGCAGCTTGTTTGCTTTAAGCCAGTTGGTTTGGGACTTTTGGCTTCTGGCAACAGATGGTGGGCCGGAGTGGCCATTTTGCATCCGCCCTGCCCAAGCTGCAGCCACAGATACAAGCCGTCAGGGACGTAGATGCCTCCTAGGCTGCAGGGCAGGGCGGGGGCAGCCCAGTTGCTGAAAAACATGCAGACCCCGGTTCCCCAAACCACCCGCCGCCCCTCTGGGGCCACCCTGCCCATGCTGTGGGCAGAAGGGGAGACAGTGAAGACCAGCGGGCTGGCATTTAAGTAGCCACAGCTCCAGATGCTGGTACCAGGGGCAGCCCCTCCTGGGTGGGGTCAGGAAGACGGATGGGTCAGGGCTCAGGAGAGCCCCTTCTTTATCCAGGGGACCCAAGGCTCCCCACCACCCCCGCCCCCAGGTGGGAGAAGACCCCGCCCTCCCGTGCCCAGAGCTGTGGGCGCAGCATGGGGGCTGCCTTCCCAGGCTGCTGTGGGCGGGGCCGCGTTCTGCCTCAGAGGCTTTGCCCCTGGGAAGAGGGACGCCTGGCTGGTCCCAGAGCCTGTGCCGAGCTTTCCTGCAAGTACAAGGCCACAGGTGACTTCGGCTGCAGTTTATGGCCCGAGCTCTAAGAGCTGGACCAACAGGTGGCCCAGGGGGGTCCTCTGGTGGGGGGAGGCAGGACGCCCCCTCCTGGCTCATAGGCTCTCGAGGGGCTGGCACACACCTGCAGATGCAGTGGCCTTCCGCCTGCCCAGCCGTTCAGAGCTCGGGGAGGGCACCCCTGGCACCTCATTCCCCCAGCTGTCGTGTGGGTGGTTCTGTTCCAGCCACTGGACCATCTCTTGTGAAGGGACAAGCCGTGACATGATGCTAAGTGCAAGTGGGGATGGGGTGCTGGCCTGTGTCCCAGCGAGATCCCCATCAGGAAAGACCCTTGAAGAGAGGATTCCACATCACAAAGAAAATGGCAAGCCAGTCGATCTGGTATCTGTGGTCCTTCCACGTCTACTGCCATGTTGATACTGAAAGAAGAAAAAAAGTGAACTTTTTTTTATTACCCAGACAAGGCATATTCATTATAGAAAAGCTAAAGAAGAAAAAGCCCCCCAAACAAAAGATTTTACCGGGCACCCCTTCCCTCCCCTGGAGAGTGGCTGTGACTGGGCTGCGTGGCCCCTTTTTGGTGACTTGTCGAGGTTCTGTCTCGTGGGTGCGTTTTGAAGTCAAAGCTGGGTTCTGCCGAACTTCCTGGCCTCTAGCCCATTCCCCTAATTAAAATAACTATTCTTTTTTTTAAATGGAAGTGAAATTCACTTAATGTAAAATTAACCTCTTTAAAGTGTACCCTTGAGTGGCACTTGGCATATTCATAACGTTGTGTAATCACCTCCCCGTCTGGTCCCAGAACACGTCCACTGCCCCTCGAGGAGCCCCCAGGACACGGAGCGGTCGGTCATTGCCTGGTCTCAGGCGACCGCCCCCTGTGCCTGCTGCCTGGGTGAGGCTGGCAGCCTCTGGCGCTCCCCAAGGGGTAGCCAGGGCCCCGACTGATGCGGTGCTGAGTGGCAGGGGCGGTTGGTTGGGGGAGCCGGTGGAACTGACTTCTGCTGTCTACCACAGCTGCAGCGGGGCCTTCGTGGGCCAGCGATGCCAGGCGCACGATCCCTGCCTCAGCACCCCCTGCAAGAATGCCGGGACGTGCCTCGTGGTGGACCGTGGTGGTGTGGTGGACTACACCTGCAGCTGCCGCCTGGGTTTCTCCGGGCCTCTCTGCCTGACACCCCAAGACAACGCCTGTCTCGCCAACCCCTGCCGCAACGGTGGTACCTGCGACCTGCTGACGCTCACGGAGTACAAGTGCCGCTGTCCCCCGGGCTGGTCAGGTGAGAGACCCTCAGCCGGGCCCTCCCCCAGCTGCCCAAGGAACGTGGTGTGTGGCAGATGCCCAGCCCCTGCCTGTGTCTGGGAGAGGTCCTGGGCTATCCTTAGGCCTTTGGGGTCTGTGGTCCAGAAATAGCTCTGAGCATCCACCCTAGAGTCCCCATGTCCCTTCCAGCTCTTGAGTTGTCTGGTTTCGGCTGCCCTGCTCCAGGGCCCCCACCCCTCCCTGCCTTCTGCCCAGGGATGCACGGGCCCTCTGTCAGGAGCTGGGGTGCTAGAGTACAGTTTTTCAGAGTGTGGGCTCCGAGGGCAGACAGGCCGGTCAGATCCGGAGGCTGCCTCCTCATAGCAGTGTGTGTCCTGGGATGGTTACTCAGCATCTTGGAACCGTGGTCCCTTGTCTGCAGAAAGATAGAAAGACGGCCGTGTCCTGCAGTGGGGCCCTGAGGATTAAAGAGATGGGTCCATCCTGGGCCGTCACTCCCTCTGGGGGAGGCCCCGGCTGCAGGGACCAGGGCGGCAGCCTGACCCTCTCGCCCCCCTCGCCCACCAGGGAAGACGTGCCAGCAGGCTGACCCGTGTGCCTCCAACCCCTGTGCCAACGGCGGCCAGTGCCTGCCTTTCGAGGCCTCATACATCTGCGGCTGCCCGTCCGGTTTCCACGGCTCCACCTGCAGGCAGGACGTGAACGAATGCAACCAGAACTCCGGGCCCTGCCACAATGGGGGCACCTGCCTCAACGAGATCGGTTCCTTCCGCTGCCTGTGCCGGGCCACCCACACCGGCCCCCACTGCGAGCTGCCCTACGTGCCCTGCAGCCCCTCTCCCTGCCAGAACGGGGGCACCTGCCGCCCCACGGGGGACACCACCCACGAGTGCGCCTGCCTGCCAGGTACTGCCAGTGGCCAGCCATGAGGGAGGGCCTGGTTTGCAGGGATGAGGTGCCCAGTGTGGAAGGGCGCGGGGTGCCTGGGGCGGGGGGAGGCAGGCGGGCCAGGTCGGATGGGGTGTGTGGCCCTGGGTATCGTGTGCGGAGTGGGTCTGGACTAAGGAATGGTTTTAAGCCTGTGGAGGGGCCAGGAACCACCCCAGTCCCGCGCCTGTCCACTCCTGCTGGGGTGGGGTCTTGTGACTGGATAGCTGGGTCCGTGACCCTCAGTGCTCCTCCCCTGTGTCAGGGACCTGGGGCCCTCGCAGTCCCCAGGAGGGGCTCCTTGGTGAGGAGTGGCCCTGGGCGAGCCTGGCTGAGGGGCCTCCTTGGGCATCCCTTCCTGAGGCACCCCTGCCGTCCCGGCCCCTGGCACCCTGTCCCTGCTTTGAGCCTCCTGGGGCGGCGGGCACCAGACTGCGTCCAGCCGCTCGTGAGTGCCCCTCATCGTGAGTTCTCTGGAACCCGTGTGCACGTTGCAAAACTCCCTCACCACTGGCTGCAGGGAGCACCCGTCTCGCCTGTGCAACCTGGGGCTTCCCCCGTTTCCCGGGTGGGGTCCAGCTGGGGCCGGCACCGTCACTTCACCCAGCGGTGGCTCTTCCCTTCCTCCTGTCTCCCCGCTCGTCACCCATGATGGGTGGGGGTGACGGCGGACGCAGCCCCTTCCCCACCCGCTGTCCCTCCAGCAGTTCATTCCTCTGTCGTCCAAACTGCTCTTCCCGTAATCGTTTTTGTTTGAGTAAATTTTGTTGCTGATGATCTAAAAATAATAATGGCGAGGTTTGAAACCTCTTAAGTCTTGTCAGCTGCACCCCACGGTGGGGAGATGGGCGAGGAGGGGGACTTGGTGGGGTGTGGGTGCTGGTGGGGCACAGGGCCCTGCTGACCTGGGGGTGACCTGAGTGTCGCCTCAGCCCCCACGCCGCCCTGGCCAGCCTGGCCCCTGCAAAGGGAAGTGCTCTTCTCGCAGCTGGGCTCTGGGCCCTGTCACCGCAGCCCTGCCTCTGCGTGCAGACAGGCGCCAGGCGCGTGCATTTCCTGCATGTCACTGGGTACTCCCCTCGCCACCTGCCTGCCCAGAGCTGCTGGCTGCTTGGCAGTCTCTGGGGAGCCGAGGGCTGAGCCCTCTGGCCAGGCCTGTCCCCAGACTGAGTTCAAATGCCTTCTTGGTGGCTGTGACTGAGTTCAAATGCCTTCTTGGTGGCTGTGTGACCTTGAGCGTAGGACCTCCCCCAGCAAGGGTCGTGCGTGGGGCCTTGGTGAGGACTGGGGGAGGTGGGGTAAGGTGTGTGGGGCCCCCACCAGAGGACTCTCTACGCCTGGAGCTGGTGTGTGCGGGCCCTGCCTGGGGGCGGGGGGGGGGCTGAGCACCTCCTGGGGAGGGTGAGCCCCATCTGAGGGAGAGCAGCGCTCATGGTGTAAGTAGGAAGCAGAGCATGGGCTCTGGGCTCTGATGTTGGGGTACTCCCCAGGCCACTCTGATTTGCCTTTTGGCTTTTCCTGGCCTCCTGCTTTTTTTCCAGGGCAGCTGGGATGGGGGGGCTCTGTCTCGAAGGGCAGGGGGGTTCAAAGGCACCTGGGAGGGGCGTTAATTAGCCACGGGCTGCAGGTTTGGCTCTTGCCAGACACACCTTTCTGGGTTGATCATTGACCCGCTGGGAGTTGAGTGGATTAATAGCTGACTGGTGTGGGGGCCGGCCGCGTGGCTCAGTTGGTAAGAGCTCGCTCAAGAGTGCGAGCTCTGAGCAACAGGGTCGCCGGTTCGATTCCTGGCCAGAGCTGAGCTGCCAACAGGTGGCAGGAGGGCTCAGCTAAAAAAATATATATATAACTGACTGGTGTGGCGGTGACAAGCAGCAGGCTGGCCCTGGGCTGGGGGAGGAGGTGGTCCCTCCCCACACACCCATCCCTGGGGCTGCCCACCTGGCCCTGCCTCCACCAGCTCCCAGCTTGGTGGCCTCCCCAGCCTCCATGCAGGCCCCGTCCAATGGGGCACCCATGGCCAAGCACCTCCCGCACAGTGCCTGGCAGCGCCCAGTTATGGGAGCCACTGGGAACTCTGGGCCACAGAAGGGTCTCTGCAGCAGACCCTCAGGACCTGTGTGCACGAGTCCCTGTCTGGCACCCTTTGCAATACGATTCCTCCCAGAGCAACATGCCGCCTGAGGACTTTGGAGCGTGGTGCCGCTCACAGGAGTCGGGGGTGCAGGGGTGGACTGAAAGGACCCCAAGGTGGGGGGCATCACAGGACAAGGGCCTGGCTCGAGCCGCTTGACCCTGCTGGAGGGCTGACTGGGCCCCGGCTCTTCCCGCCGCAGGGTTTACTGGTCAGAACTGTGAAGAAAATATTGACGACTGTCCAGGAAACAGGTGCCAGAATGGGGGCACCTGTGTGGATGGGGTGAACACCTACAACTGCCGCTGCCCGCCAGAGTGGACAGGCATGTACACGGGGGGCAAGGGGGGGGGTGGTGAGGGGCCCGGAGCTGGAGGGCTGGTGTCCCTGGGGGTCTGAGGTCCCCCACCCCAGTGGTCAGCACACATGTGGCATCGGCTGGTCTGTGTGGACCGTGTACAGCCTGGCCCTAGGCAGCAGCCTGTGCCAGAATTGAGTCCCCAGGTTTGAGCCAAGCTTGCTGGGTAGGACACCTGACGCAGGCCCTGGCCTCGGGGGCTCGCATCTGACGGAGGCGATAGACAAGCATGGACCCCAGTGCAGCTAGGTGCACAGTCTGAGCAGGGAGAGAAAAAAGCCCCTCCGCTGCCGTGGGAGCAGGGGAAGAAGTGACGCTGCCTGGCGATGGGTGGACAAGTGCTCCCGGGAAGGCTTCCTGGGGGAGGTGGACTCTGCACCTCGTGGGGTGAGGGTGTCAGCCTGTGGTGGAGGGGCCTGGAGGCCGCCGCCCGGCCCAACGGTCCTGGTGCCACCACAGGCCAGTACTGCACCAAGGACATGGACGAGTGCCAGCTTATGCCCAACGCCTGCCAGAACGGTGGGACGTGCCACAACTCCCACGGTGGCTACAACTGCGTGTGCGTCAACGGCTGGACCGGCGAGGACTGCAGCGAGAACATCGACGACTGTGCCAGTGCCGCCTGCTTCCATGGTGCCACCTGCCATGACCGTGTGGCCTCCTTCTACTGCGAGTGTCCCCACGGCCGCACAGGTGAGGGGGCAGGTTCTGGTGCTTTTTTGCTGCCCTGGACGGGGGTGCCCCAGGGCCAGGCGGGAGTGAGGGTGAAGGATGCCCGCCTCAGTGGGCTCTCTTGGGCCTGGCGTGCATGACCTCGCTCAGACCAGAGACTGGCTTTTCAGGTCCCCCAGGGATAAACCCGGGAGGGTCTTTCTGGAGTGAAGACGGGCAGGGGTGTTCGTGACAAGGCCTGCTGGCCCGTCCAGAGGCTCGCCCGATAGCATCACAGTGGAGGCCCCTCCATGAGGAGTCTGGGTGGGGGTGGGGGTGGGGCCAGGTGCGGGCAGCTGGCCATTCCCAGGCTGGGGAGGGGCCGTGCCCTGCTGACTGCGATGCCCTGCCCAGGTCTGCTGTGCCACCTCAATGACGCTTGCATCAGCAACCCCTGCAATGAGGGCTCCAACTGTGACACCAACCCCGTCAACGGCAAGGCCATTTGTACCTGTCCCTCGGGGTACACAGGACCAGCTTGCAGCCAGGACGTGGACGAGTGCTCACTGGGTATGTGACTGGGGCGGGGAGCGGCGGGACAGCCGGGGTCAGGGGACCTGGTGGAGGTAGACTCTGCCTTCAGAGGGTTCCCGGTCTGGTGGGGAGGTGGGCAGGTGCCACCGTGTTCCAGAGGCCGGGGTGCCGGAAGCAGCCCCTCACCATGCTGCACCCCCCAGGTGCCAACCCCTGTGAGCACAAGGGCAAGTGTATCAACACGCTGGGCTCCTTCGAGTGCCAGTGTCTGCAGGGCTACAGCGGTCCTCGCTGTGAGATTGACGTCAACGAGTGCGTCTCAAACCCATGTCAGAACGACGCCACCTGCCTGGACCAGATCGGGGAGTTCCAGTGTATCTGCATGCCTGGTACGGAAACTGAGTCAGGCCAGACCACCCCTGGGAGTGCCCCCCAGCCTCCGTGCCCGCTAGGCCACAGCCTTCGCCAACATCTGGGGAAACCGAGGGAGGCCAGACCTGGAGGGCCTGGCAGAGCGCGGGGCCCGAGTGGGTGGGTGGGCTGCAGGAATGAGGGGTAGAGGGTGCTGGGCAGTGTCCTGTTGGTGGCTGGGGCTGGGCATCGCTTTCTGTGCCCAGAGCCAGCCCAGCGGGGCTGTGGTGAGGACTGCCAAGACCGCCCATGTCCTGAGCGCCCCCTCCGCCCCCCTCCCCGACCCCAGGCTATGAGGGCGTGCACTGTGAGGTGAACAAGGACGAATGTGCCAGCAGCCCCTGCCTCCAGAACGGACGCTGCCTGGACAAGATCAATGAGTTCCTGTGCGAGTGTCCCACAGGTGAGGCCCGGCCCCCTAGGGCTGTCCCGAGCTCCCCACACACTCCCCCGGCAGAGCTGGGCCAGGAGCCCTGATGCTGCGCTGTGGGTGGTCCCCGCTCAGGCCCAGGCTCCCTGTCCTCCTACCTGGGGGCTGGAATGCAGGGTGAGCCCTGCACCTCGGGAGTAGAAGGGGTGTTTTCAGGCTTTTCCCAACACACAAGGCCAGGCTGGGCAGGGGTACTAGCCTTTCGCCTTGTGGGGCGTGCTTGCCTGGGGGTTGGGGGAGCCCAGGGCCCAGAGACTGTCCTCCTGGTGGCTGGGGTTTCCCTGGAGGAAAGGGTGCCTTGGGGGCAGCAGTGAGCTGCCAGACCCCTGAGGGGTTTGGGCAGGGAGGAAGCATCAGTCAGGCTCTCGGAGGAGCCAGCCTACAGTGGACATGATGGCTGGGAGGGCTTGAGGCCACCCCGCAGTGGTCCCTGCCGCTGAGGGAGGGGGCTGTTTCAGGGAAGCGTTGCAGGTCAGAGCCTTGGGCCTCCTGAGACGTAAATCAGCCATCCCAGAGTAAATCAGCGATCCCAGACACGGAGCAGGGAACCCCATTCTCTACAGGACTGGGCTGTAGCCATAGCAACCGAAGTCAGTCTGGGGACAGGCCCTTCTGTGAAGGCACTGGGAGGGGTTTGACCTGAAGCTTGGTAGCTGAAAGAGTGGAAAGGAGAGAAATTTGTTGGGGGGGGAAGGGGGGGGTCCTCTGCTGAGCCCTGGCCGAGGCGCGCTCAAGAACCCATGTCGGGTGCTCCCTGGTCCGCTTCGTCCGGGGCTTGGCTTCAGGGCTGCGGTGCCCGCCTCGTCTGACAGCCACCCCTGTCCCGGGCTGCAGGCTTCACCGGGAACCTGTGCCAATACGACGTGGACGAGTGTGCAAGCACTCCCTGCAAGAATGGCGCCAAGTGCCTGGACGGGCCCAACACCTACAGCTGCATGTGCACAGAAGGTGAGCCCAGGAGAGGGAGGAAGGGGCAAGTGTCCAGGGCCCAGCGGTGCGGGCAGTCAGCAGCCGGGGCCAGCGAGGTGACAGATGAAGGTCCTTCAATCTGGGGCCTGTCGTCCAGGGGCCAAGAGCACAGCTCAGCTGTGACCCTAGCAGTGGGGGACGTCTCTCGATAAGAGACAAAACCCCAGTCCTTCCAGGTGGGAGCACAAGTGACCTGGGTCTGGTGGTGGAGTCCTGAGACAGGGGACGGCCTCGTGGCCAGGGAGCAGCTGCCCTGAGCCTCCGGCCCCCACCCTGCAGGCTACACAGGGCCCCACTGCGAGGTGGACATCGACGAGTGTGACCCTGACCCCTGCCACTACGGGTCCTGCAAGGACGGCATCGCCACCTTCACCTGCCTGTGCCAGCCGGGCTACACAGGCCACCATTGCGAGACCAACATCAACGAGTGCCACAGTCAGCCCTGCCGCCACGGGGGCACCTGCCAGGACCGTGACAACGCCTACCTCTGTCTCTGCCTCAAGGGGACCACAGGTGCCTGGCCTGGCTCAGTGGGGCTTGGGGGGTTGGGGTGCTCAGGAGCTGACCACCACGTGCCCCCTACTCTCCAGGACCCAACTGTGAAATCAACCTGGACGACTGTGCCAGCAACCCCTGCGACTCGGGCACCTGTCTGGACAAGATTGACGGCTACGAGTGTGCATGTGAGCCGGGCTACACAGGTGAGCGGCCCCAGAGGTCAGAGACTGACTGGGCCCTGTCCCCCGAGGCCTCCTCACAGCCTAACCACAGGGGCTGAGGCTGTGCTCAGAGGTCAAGGTCAGTGATGGCCCCAGAATTCTGGGTGGGCCAGGTCTGGGTGAGCCCAAGGGTGGGGTGGTGCAGACCACAGCCCAGGGCTGTCTGGCTGCTGGCCTTGGCTGACTGCAGCAGAGACCATGGCAGGATGGGCTCCAGCCAGCACAGCATTCTCCAGCCTCTGGCCCCAGCTCTGAGCCGGCCCAGCAGGACGAGAGGGGAGCCAGGCTCAGGGTGCACGCTGAGCCCTTGAGCAAGTCCTGGCCTCTCTGAGCCTCAGGTCCTGTCAGTCAGGGGACAGTGCAGGCTCTGCCCCTGGGGCCGTTGGTATGTGCCTTGTGTGAGTGCCCAGCACAGCACAGAGCACTGGGCCAGGCTGGCGGCTGCTGCGCATATGCATGTGACATGTGCCAAGTGCCTTCTTGCCTGGTTTACGCCCCAGAAGGACCTGGGTTGAGCAGTCGGTTATCACCCTGGTTTAACGGGCAGACTGAGGCTCAGAGGGGCCAGAACCTGCTCACCGAGACCCCTCCTCATCCTTTACTGATGGGGTCCTGGGTGTGGGAGCTGAACCCTCTACCTCCCCTTCCCCGCTTGCCCACAGGAAGCATGTGCAATATCAACATTGATGAGTGTGCCGGCAACCCCTGCCACAATGGGGGCACCTGCCAGGATGGCATCAACAGCTTCGCCTGCCGCTGCCCTGAGGGCTACCATGGCCCCACGTGCCTGTCTGAGGTCAACGAGTGCGACAGCAACCCCTGCATCCACGGGGCCTGCCGGGACAGCCTCAATGGGTACGAGGCCAGGGCAGAGGCCGGGGCATGGGGTGCGCCCACCTCCATTCCGAGGCCGCATTAGCCCTGTCCCCGGAAGGCGGCATGTGTGGTGGCCCATGGGGTGGCCGGCGGGGAGCAGGCTGGGCAGGTGCCTGCTCAAAGCTCCAGATAGGCCAGAAGTGGGCCCCGGGCCCGGTGAGTGGGTGGGCAGCCTCCCGCCAGGACAGGGCACCTGCTCAACCCTGGCCTGTGCCTTGGTCATGGGCACCGTGCTGGCTCAGAAGGCCCGAGTGATCCCAGAAACTGGTTGGTGTGCCAGCCACAGCCAGCGTGCTGATTCTTGTGAGGTAATGAGAAATGAATGTGTTGCTGGCCGAGTCCTGGCTCCTGAAGCCGCTTCACAGGTCTATAAAAGTGGGCGGAGCACTTTTTGTTATTCATAACAAGCCCCTTTCAACCACATCAGAGCTTATGCTAATGAGGTGGCTAAGGAACCTAAGGATGGGGGCTGGGTCCCAGGAACCTACCCTGTGATTAGAGGGTGGGACCTTTCAGTTCCTCAAGGAGCGGGAGGGGCTGGAGGTTGGGTTCAGCAGAGCCAGTGGTTGAACCAGTCAGGCCTGTGCAACCAGGCCTCTAGAACTGCTCCCTGAAGGGGTCAGAAGGCTTCCGGGTTGGGGACCACATCACGGTGCAGGGAGGGTGTCAACACTCCATCCCTTGTCCTCTGCATCTCTTCCATCTGGCTGTTCCTGAGTTTATGTTTTTATGATAAACCGCTCATCAAGGAAGTAAAACTCTTTCCCTGAGTTCTGTGAGCCGCTCTAGCAAATGACCAGACTCAAGGAGAGGGTGGCGGGAACCCGATTTATGGCTGGTCTAAAGTTCAGGGGACACCCTGCGACTGGTGATTGGTGTCTCATATGGGGCAGTCTTGTGGGACCGAGCCCTTAACCCGTGGGGTCTGCACTGGCCCCAAGCAGCATCAGAATCAAGGTAGGACACCCAGCTGGTGTCCCGACAGCTGGAGAATTTGGTGTCAGAAGTATTGGGGTACAGAGAAGACACGGAAGCTTACCTTTCATTTCTGACACCCATTATGTGCCCCACGCTGCTGTCTAGGGGCATTGACATGGGCAGGGTCCCCATGCCCTCGCTTTGCACAGAGAGGATAAGCACTGTCTTCACGACCACACAGCAGCGAGCGGTGAGAGCCTTCTGGTCACTGCCCTGCACTGGGCACTGACCCACATCTGGTGTAACCAAACCCTTGCCACTATCGGGCAGGGTGGGTGCTATTGCCCCACTTCAGAGGACGCAGGATCAGGGGACCAGTGCCTCCCTGTCATGACTGTAGGAGAGTGGCAGAGCCAGAAGTGCCCGCAGCCCAGGCCCACTCATCATCAGGGCCACCCCTGAGTTGTAGTGTGGTCACCTCTGCAGGTATAAGTGTGACTGTGACCCTGGGTGGAGTGGGGCCAACTGTGACGTGAACAACAATGAGTGTGAGTCGAACCCCTGCATCAATGGCGGTGCCTGCAAGGACATGACCAGTGGCTATGTGTGTACCTGCCGGGAAGGCTTCAGTGGTGAGTGGCTGGGGGCTCCTGGTGCACAGTGGTCCCGCTGGGGGGTGGGGGGTGGGTGGCAATGCAGAGGATCAGGACCAGCCAGCACGACCTGCGATGTCGCCCTCCTGTGAGGAGCCTGCTGTCCGTGGTGCAGCCTGGCTGGTGCTGGCTCCGGTCCCATCACTCAGCACAGGCTCTTCCTACCACCAGATGAGGAGGGGCCTGCAGTGGGGGACCCAGCCTCGGCACCCAGGTGACAGATACACTGACTGCTGTCCCTCTCTCTCCAGGCCCCAACTGCCAGACCAACATTAACGAGTGCGCGTCCAACCCGTGTCTGAACCAGGGCACGTGTATCGATGACGTGGCGGGTTACAAATGCAACTGCCTGCTGCCCTACACGGGTGAGAGTGGGCCTGTGAGTGGGGGGTGGGGCCTATCTGGTGGGTGGGACCTACAGGGTGTGGGGGCGGGGCCTGCAGGGTGGGCGGGGCCTACCTGGGTGAGGGTTGGCCCTAACCGGGTCCTGGACAGACAGAGGGATGCGGTGGCTGAGAGTACAGAGGTGGCCATGGGACACACAGTGGCTTTCCTAAGCTGGCTGAATTTGGGCCTCACCCTGCAGGTATCACTGCCAGATGAGCACAAAAAAATACAGGATGCCCAGGAGAAATTTTTAGTATAAGTATGTCCCAAATATTTCACCTGGCAAGCCTGCTCAGGAGGTGAGAAGATGGAACCCTTGGCAGCGGAGCCGAGAGCTGGGTCCACGCTGCCGGGGGCCCCTGGGTCCAGGCCCGAGAGGCTCCTTTGACGGCAGCCCGTCTTGGTGTAGACGAGCAAGGAACCTTCTTCTTGCTGAGTAGAGGCAGGAGACATTTCCTTGGGCGTCTCAGCCTCTGCTGTTGTCCCAGCCAAGGAGGTCACAGGAAATGTCCCTTCCCTCGAAGAGATACGCGTAGAGTTAAAAATGAAAAGTCCACAGCCACCGGGGCCACCAGGCTCTGCTGGGGGTGGGCTAAGGGTGCTGCCCCTGGGGGTCCTGAGAGGACCCTGTCCAGCTGGCCAGGCAGTGGCAGGGGCCATGCCGGTGGTTCCCGTGACATCGGGTGGCCCATGGCCAGAGCAGTGTTTTCTTTGACCAGAACTGGGGACCTGGATTTTCTCTCGTACATCAGTGAGGAAACCCCCCTGTGGCCGGCCAGGGCCTCCACGCCCGCACGCACCCGAGTCCCTCTTGGACACGCTGATACTGGAGGCTGGCGGGCCCGGCGGGTGGAGCGGGCCTGTGCTGACCGGCTTCCTTTCTACCCCGCTTCCTGCTTCCCTCCACACAATTGTCGGAAGCTCTGGCGAATTTCCTGCCTGCCCAGGTCACCGTGGAAACTGAAAGAAAGAAAGGCCCTGGAAAATCGCACCAGCAGGCCAGGGAGATAATGGGCGAGGAGGAAGATAACTCTTCCTTGCTTCCTCGGGAATCGTGCCCCGCGGGCTGTAAACAGGAAAACTCCTCTGGGCTTTCACAGAGAAAACGTCGCCCTGGTGTGCACATGGCCCTAGCCGGGCTCCCTGCCTTGTCCCAGTCGCCTGGTGCTCCCTGTTCAGTAGGATGTGCTCGGAGCTGAGGCTGGCATCTTCCCCAGCAGAGTGGAGGGCTCATCCCCTGCTAGCACAGCCTTCGTTCAGTGGCCTCTCATGATGGGCATTTCCTGCCTGTGACACAAGCCCCCGGGATTAGCTCCCAGACCTCTGCTCTGTGCAGGGAGGGCCCTTTGCCACCATGAGGCGTGGAGGGGTGAGGCTGGGAGCAGGCCCGAGGCCCCTGTGATGTTGTAGAGGGGCCGCCAGTCCTTGCTGCCTGGCACTCCTGGCGGGGTAAGGCCACGCTGTTGTGTCCTGCAGCCTGTGGGGGAGCCGGGCGTTTGTCTGCTTTGTCTCCAGCGCTTAGTTCAGCTCCTGATGCTGCAGCCAGCTCACACGGGGTCCCAGTGCCGTGCCATTTCCCCCTCCTTGGGGCCAGCCCAGTGTGCTCTGACGGTGGAACGACCAACAGACGGTGGTCACGGTGGCCTCTGTCAAAGCCACCCCCTGGCCCGCGGCTCCCTGTGTCTCACCGCCTGTCCTTCTTCCCTCAGGAGCCACATGTGAGGTGGTGCTGGCCCCGTGTGCCCCCGGCCCCTGCAGAAATGGCG
The DNA here is from genome assembly GCF_001890085.2 of Hipposideros armiger. Lineage (NCBI taxonomy): Eukaryota > Metazoa > Chordata > Mammalia > Chiroptera > Hipposideridae > Hipposideros > Hipposideros armiger. The sequence goes on from NW_017731353.1 coordinate 8,165,112, forward strand.
GCGAATGCAAGGCGTCTGAGGACTACGAGAGCTTTTCCTGCGTCTGCCCCACCGGCTGGCAGGGTGAGGCCGGCCTGCTCTCTACAGCCCTGGCTCAGGCTGACTTCCAGGAGGGGCTGGGCCAGGGAGGGAAGTCCGGGGGCTCAGGTGGCTCCAGGGTATGAGAAGTGAGCTCTCCGTCTTTGGAGGTGTGTGGGCTGCAGAGCCTCCTGCAGGGATGGCTCTAGAATTGGCCTTGCTCTTTCTGCCCCGAATTTGTATAACCTGCTTGGGCCGAAACTCGGGGACGGCAAGTCGGATGCCCTTCCTTTCTTCCTGGGGCTGAGGAGGCCCTACCCCTGGGTGTACAGGGGAGAGGCCTGGAGGGACTGAGCTGACGGCTCCCTGCTCCCCACCCAGGGCAGACCTGTGAGATCGACATCAACGAGTGTGTGAAGAGCCCGTGCCGCAACGGTGCCTCCTGCCAGAACACCAACGGCAGTTACCGCTGCCACTGCCAAGCAGGTTACACGGGGCGCAACTGCGAGACGGACATCGACGACTGCCGGCCGAGTGAGTGGCCTGGCCAGCCGTGCCCACCCGAGGTGCTCTCAGACCTGTCTCCCCAGTGGGCACAGCGCAGGGAGCTTGTTGGGGTCAGATGGGGGAAGGGTGTGGCGGTGCCTAGGTGTAGGGGTGGTGCCGGCAGTGCCAGCCATCATGCCCAGAGGCCAAGCCCGGCTCAGTCCAGCTGGGCATGGCCAGGATGGAGCCCAGGGTAGGTGCTGGAGGAAGTGCTGGGGAGGGGGCACTGCTCATGGCGCATCACTGCAGGCCTTGCGTGGACCGAGCAAGGTGCTTCCGGGTGGGTCCAGAAGGCTCTGGAGCCAGACTGCCCAGCTTTAAGCCCATCCCCGCATCTCCCAGCCGGATTCCAGTAGCCACTCCCCCAGCACGGCCCCAGTCCAGCGTGGTTCTTCCTAGTCCTTGTCACGGGCCTTGTCACAACCCACGAGGAGCGCGCTTTGTCCCCACTCCTGCCCGCGCCTCAGGCCTGCCCTCCTCTCTGCTCCCAGACCCATGTCACAATGGTGGCTCCTGCACAGACGGCATCAACATGGCCTACTGCGACTGCCTAGCTGGCTTCCAGGGCGCCTTCTGCGAGGAGGACATCAACGAATGTGCCAGCAGCCCCTGTCGCAATGGCGCCAACTGCACCGACTGTGTGGCCAGCTATACGTGCACCTGCCCCACAGGCTTTAGCGGGATCCACTGTGAGAACAACACACCTGACTGCACGGAGAGGTGGGTGGGGCCGTGGCCCATGGGGGCGGGGATGCTGTGCATCAGGTGCAGGCCTAGGTCTGCGGCAGGGAGGGGACCGGGCCACAGGAGCCATGCACAGTGTGTGGCAACCTGTGTACCCAGCAGCTGTCTACCCAGTCGCTCTCAGTGCTAGTTGATTTGAGTCAGACGTTGATCATTGATTGCAGTGTTCTTCCTAGAAGGGCCCTGGTAGTTTATCCCGAAGAACTGGTATGCCTCCTTCTTCCAGACAGGAGAACTTCGTAACCCATCTTGTTTCCTTTTTTTTGCCTTGGCTGCCAGGAAGCTCAGCATTAAATGTCATTCTCATCCTGTTTCTGACATGGTAGTCTCCCACGTTGTCTATTCCCGTATTTTAACCTGTGTGTGTGACAAAGCTTCTCTCAGGATGAGTTATGAGGAAGGCAAAGGAAGAGGGTGTGACATGGCTTGAGAGTTTGAGTTCCCTGGCCATGTGTTGGGAGCCTCCTGGAGCTCCTGTTGGGCTCCCTGAGGTCAGGCAGGCTGCTTCTGGCCTTTTCTGGCCATCAGGCCCCTTTGGACACGGTCTGAGCCAAGGGGAGGTGCCAGCTCAGCCAGGGTCCTGTGCCCCCAGTCACCCTCCTCCCCTGCTACCTGCCCGCCTCCAGCTCCTGCTTCAATGGTGGCACCTGCGTGGATGGCATCAACTCCTTCACTTGCCTGTGCCCGCCTGGCTTCACGGGCAGCTACTGCCAGCACGACGTCAATGAGTGTGACTCGCGTCCCTGCCTGCACGGTGGCACCTGTCAAGATAGCTATGGCACCTACAAGTGCACCTGCCCACAGGGCTATACCGGCCTCAACTGCCAGGTGAGTGAGTAGGCTGCAAGGTGCCCGGCAGGAGGTGGCCGAGTTTGGGCATCAGCCTGTGACACATCACAGCAGCCACCCTGCCGGGCCCACTCAGTCAGCCCAAAGTAGAGAAGAGCCCAGCTCGGGGAGGCGGGGGGTGGCCTCGGTCACGTGCTCCTGGGGGCCTGGATTGCCAGCTTGGTCCCAGCCCTGGGCTGTGCTGCCACCTGAGGAGCTGGAGGTGGTGGATGGGGCGGCCATCCAGGGCGGGTAGCAGAGGTTTATGGAGTGAGAGCAAGGACTGGGTGATTTGGGGAAAGACTTAAAAAGCAGTGTTTTTACATAAATATGTAAAAGCATTAGAGATGGGTGTTCATTGAATGTTCTCGCATGATGCATTAGTCTCAAAAAACTTCCAACCAAGTTGTTTATTTACTGCTAAAGAAAAGTCTTCCTTCAAGGAAAGGCAGCTGGTGGTCTGGGTTTGCTGAGGGCGCAGAGAGCGAGCGAGAGAGACCCCCCAGCGGGGGCCCATGGCCTCAGTGTCCGCTTGTGGAGGATGGCGTGACAAATCCCCCCTTGGGCGTGAGGGTCTGTGGTGGGCATGTGGACGGCACGGCTGGGCGGGATGCAGCCCGATGGGACCGGGTGGGGACCGTGAGAGAGCTGGTCTCTACTGTCCCCAGAACCTTGTACGCTGGTGCGACTCCTCACCCTGCAAGAACGGCGGCAAGTGCTGGCAGACCAACGCCCTGTATCGCTGTGAGTGCCACAGCGGCTGGACTGGCCTCTACTGTGACGTGCCCAGCGTTTCCTGTGAAGTGGCCGCATGGCGGCAAGGTAACTGGCTGCGTCCCGCCCTGGCCCAGTCTTCCCTGGCACCCAAAGGGCATGCGTCATGTGAGGTCCGAGGCTGCCCCCGCCTCCCGGAGGAGAGCGCAGGCCTCACGCTCCCTGCTGCCACGTGCCCTGCAGGCATCGAAGTGACCAACCTATGCCGGAACGGAGGGCTCTGCATGGATGCAGGCAACACGCACCACTGCCGCTGCCAGGCGGGCTACACGGGCAGCTACTGTGAGGACCAGGTGGACGAGTGCTCACCTAGCCCCTGCCAGAACGGGGCCACCTGCACCGACTACCCTGGCGGCTACTCCTGTGAGGTGGGGACCCGTCCTGGGTAAGGGTGTCTGGTGTGAATGTCATCAGGAGCCAGGCCCTGGGCTGGGAGTCGGAGCAGTAGGGAAGATGAATCCCAACAGATGTGGACACCTTTCAGTTCCATTAAGGGAGGACCAGGGGAATCGGGGGAGACTGCCTGCAAGAGTGGCCTTATGCGGGGGGGGCGAGAAGTGGAAGATACTCTGAGAAGTGGGGCAAGGTTCCCTTCCCCCAGGGTTGTCCCTTTAGGCTCACCTGACACACCGCCCTGAGGTCCCCACCACTATCTCATAGGGTAAGTCTCACCCCTGCCCTGGGCAGTGACTCAGCCTAGCGGAGCCCTCCCCAGGGTCAGCTGGACAGGAGTCTCACTCCTGGTTGGCAGGTGTGAGGAACCCAAGGCTTCACTAGGCAAGAGGGCAGCCTATGTGGCCCCGTCAGCCTGCACAGGGCTGGGGGGGCCGCACGCTGCTACCCACCGAGCCACAGCCCCCACCATCTGTCTCCCTGCACAGTGTGTGGCCGGCTACCATGGGGTGAATTGCTCTGAGGAGATCAATGAGTGCCTGTCCCACCCGTGCCAGAACGGGGGTACCTGCATCGACCTCACCAACACATACAAGTGTTCCTGTCCCCGGGGCACACAGGGTAAGGGGTGCCACACCCAGGGCTGGGGTCCAGGGGAAAGTGGTCAGTCAGGCAGCACCTGGTAATCAGCCAGAGATGTCCTGGACTCAGCCAGGATGCAGGGCTAACAGGGATGGAGTACGGCCAGGCAACTGGCAGCTGCCTGGTGCCAACCTCCTGCTTTCCATGAGCATCTGTGGTCCCAGTCCTCACCGCTTGTCGGGTGGCGCCCTCTGGAGGGAGCAGGGGCAGCATGGGGCCCGCACAGGTCCCTGATGGCCCGTGGCCCCTGCAGGTGTGCACTGTGAGGTCAATGTGGATGACTGCAGCCCCCCCATCGACCCCGTCTCCCGGGGCCCCAAGTGCTTCAACAATGGCACATGCGTGGACCAGGTGGGCGGCTACAGCTGCACCTGCCTGCCCGGCTTTGTGGGCGAGCGCTGCGAGGGCGACGTCAACGAGTGCCTGTCCAACCCCTGCGATGCCCGCGGCACCCAGAACTGCGTGCAGCGTGTCAACGACTTCCACTGCGAGTGTCGGGCCGGCCACACCGGTGGGTGCAGCGGGCTGGGGTGGCTGGGCCGGTGGGGGGCTGGGGCTGGGCCAGCAAGCCCTTCATACCCGCTTTTGTACCCAGGGCGCCGCTGTGAGTCTGTCATCAACGGCTGCAAAGGAAAGCCATGCAAGAACGGGGGCACGTGTGCAGTGGCCTCCAACACCGCCCGCGGGTTCATCTGCAAATGCCCAGCGGTAGGTATAGCGCCCGGGTGGGGGTGGGAGGGGCCGCCTCGCCCCCAAGTCCTGTGCGGCCCGCGAGGGTTCCCTGGGCTGAAGGCGGCTGCGGAAGGCCACCTTCCCTTGGGCCTGGCCTTGCACACATGCCTGCTGGAGGGCTCTGCCGTCCGCCTTTTCCTGGAGGTCATGTCTGTGGTGTCGGTAAACTATATTTGTAGAGCAGTTTTAGGTTTACAGAGAAACTGTGCAGAAAGTAGAGTGTTCTCCTCCCCCACCCACCTCATTCCCGGTCCCCGTTGTTCGCATCTGCGATACATGGTTACTATTGACCGGTTACTATTGACCAGCCAACGTCGATCCGTTGCTAAGTCAAGTCCAGTGTTCCTCAGGGTCGCTCCTGGGGCTGGGGGTTGTTTGGGTTCTGACAGCACATAGTGTGACACATCCTCTGTTACAGTGTCGTGTGGAGCTCTCAGCGCCCAGCAAATGCCCTGTGCTCTGCCTGTGTGTCCTCCCGCCTCCCTGCCATCCCACGGCAGCCCCAGAGCTTTTTATGTTGACAGACTCTCTCTTTAAAGGGTCCTGTTGCTAGGGAAAGGCTGCCGGCCCCTCTCCCGGGTTGGGGGACACAGTGGTACCTGAGAGCCTGGGTGGGGCCCTGTGGTGTCTGGGGAGCCACCCGCCCTGACACCCCTCCCCTCGGGCCACCCTCTCCTGGCAGGGCTTCGAGGGCGCCACGTGTGAGAACGACGCGCGCACCTGCGGCAGCCTGCGGTGCCTCAACGGCGGCACCTGCATCTCGGGCCCGCGCAGCCCCACCTGCCTGTGCCTGGGCCCCTTCACCGGCCCCGAGTGCCAGTTCCCGGCCAGCAGCCCCTGCGTGGGCGGCAACCCCTGCTACAACCAGGGCACGTGCGAGCCCACTTCCGAGAGCCCTTTTTACCGCTGTCTATGTCCTGCCAAGTTCAACGGGCTCCTGTGCCACATCCTGGACTATAGCTTCAGGGGCGGCGTGGGCCTGGACATCACCCCACCGCAGATCGAGGAGGCCTGCGAGCTCCCCGAGTGCCGTGAGGAGGCCGGAAACAAGGTCTGCAGCCTGCAGTGTAACAACCACGCGTGTGGCTGGGACGGCGGCGACTGCTCCCTCAACTTCAACGACCCTTGGCAGAACTGCACACAGTCGCTGGAGTGCTGGAAGTATTTCAGCAACGACCACTGCGACAGCCAGTGCAACTCGGCCGGCTGCCTCTTTGACGGCTTCGACTGCCAGCGCGCCGACGGCCAGTGCAAGTAAGGCCGGCGGGGACGGCCACGGCTCAGCACGGGCCCGGGGCTCATGGTGCAGGGAGAGCGGACAGAGAACGGCCCCTGATCTCAAATGCAGGGCAGCAGGCCAGATGGTGGCCGGGGGTTCCCCCCGTGCGTGGGACGGGCGTGTTTCCCTGGGTGTAGCCCGGGCAGGGCAGCAGGGGGGCCGGCTGTGGAGGGAGCCTGAGTGTGACCTCTGCCTGCAGCCCCCTGTATGACCAGTACTGCAAGGACCACTTCAGCGACGGGCACTGCGACCAGGGCTGCAACAGCGCAGAGTGTGAGTGGGACGGGTTAGACTGTGCAGATCACGTGCCCGAGCGGCTGGCCACTGGCACGCTGGTGGTGGTGGTGCTGATGCCACCGGACCAGCTGCGCAACGGCTCCCTGCATTTCCTGCGGGAGCTCAGCCGCCTGCTGCACACCAACGTGGTCTTCAAGCGTGACGCGAACGGCCGGCAGATGATTTTCCCCTACTACGGCCATGAGGAGGAGCTGCACAAGCACCCCATCAAACGCTCTGTGGAAGGCTGGGCTGCGCCCAGCGCCCTGCTCGGCCAGGTGAAGGCTGCATTACTCCCAGATGGCAGCAGTGGGCGCTGGCGCAGGGAGCTGGACCCAATGGAGATCCGCGGGTGAGTGAGTCCCGGCGCACGGCCAGGCCGTGTCTGACCCCTGGGGCTGTCCCCAGAGAAAGTGCTCTCCCCACTTTATGGTAAAACGGCCAAGGTCCTACTGGACCGGGACTTCCAGGGCCCCACCACAGGCGAGGGCCAGAGGCAGCATTCCCACCCACCCAGGGCTCTTGACCCCAAGGCCCATGTCCTGGGGCCTGAGGTCAGCTCCCAGGAGAGGATCGGGCCTTTGAGGCCTCTGTCCTGCTGACATGAGCCACGGGGGTGCTTGTGGCACCCGAGGGAACCATAGAGGATGGTAGGGAGGGGTGGGGGAGCACTTTGCAGGGTGTCTGATGAGGACCTACTGTGTGCCTGTCTCACGCTGGTGCTTGACTTGGGCTGTCAGGGGCACCGTCCACCTCCAGGGTTATTCCTGTCCTGCTGCCCCCCCTAGAGTTCTTAGAGCACCTGTCTCCTCACCTATCGGGATGATGCCACCAGGGCCGCAGCTGGTCCCCAGAGGCAGCCCATTGGGCGGGAGCGGGGAGGAAGCCTTTGGCCCAGCCGCTGACCTGGGCACATTCTCCAGGTCCATTGTCTATCTGGAGATTGACAACCGGCAGTGCGTCCAGTCGTCCTCCCAGTGCTTCCAGAGTGCCACGGACGTGGCTGCGTTCCTGGGGGCGCTCGCCTTGCGGGGCAACCTGAACATCCCCTACAAGATCGAGGCTGTGCAGAGTGAGTGGCAGCCCTCGCTGGCCCGGCACCCTCGGGAACCGTGGGCTTGCGTTTTAGGGAGCGTCTGCCTGGGAGGGGTTAAGTCCCGATCCCCTCCCCAGACGCGCTTGCTCTTTGTGTCACTTACCACCCACGGGTGGGTGCCGTGCCATCCAGAGGTCGGGGAGTGCTTTTCCAGAATTTTCTGCCAGGCACACACTCTCCCTACTTATAGTGACAACCGCCCGTGAGGCTGGCCCCGGGGACAGGCACATCCGCCAGAAAGTGGTAGCCTTTTTCTCTCCCTACCTGTTCCCCCCGATTTTTCTTTGTTGGGTATTATTTCAAAATCATTACAGCTTTTTAAAAAGGAGAGAGAGGGGTGGGGGAGAGAGAAGAATTGATCGGTGTCATGTGAAGTGTTGAAGTTTGTATCTCGAAAATCCCCGTAAATCCTTTGTCTTAACAGCTCAGTGCGGGCGCAGCGGTTTCACGTTGGCTAATCCTCCTCCCTTAAAGGGGAGAAAAGTAAAAGCCGCCTCCAGATACTGGGCTGGTGCAGGAGAGAACTTAGCGATAGTTTGCAATTCTGATTAATCGCATAGAAATGACCTTGTTTTGGGGGGCGGGATGGAGGAGAGCGGGTGAGGAGGCGCCCTGCCGCGGAGCCAGTCCGCCACCCCCCAGCCGCGGAGGTGCCGCCTGATGCCCGGGCGCCCACCGGCGGCTCCTGTGCCCGCAGGTGAGACGGTGGAGCCGCCACCGCCCCCGCCGCTGCACTTCATGTACGTGGCCGTGGTCGCCTTCGTCCTTCTCGTCTTCGTGGGCTGCGGGGTGCTGCTGTCTCGAAAGCGTCGGCGGCAGCATGGCCAGCTCTGGTTCCCTGAGGGCTTCAAGGTGTCGGAGGCCAGCAAGAAGAAGCGGCGGGAGCCCCTCGGAGAGGACTCCGTGGGCCTCAAGTTAGTGGATGCTGCCGTGGCTTCTGGGGGGCTTGGGGGTGGCAGAGCCCTGCAGACACACGGCCCCACCTCACCCGCCAAGCACGGTTGAAGCCCTGGCCTTGGGGTAGTTCCTGGGGAGCCCCACCCTGCTTAGTCTTGCCCCCCACCCCCACCCCCAGGCCCCTGAAGAATGCCTCAGACGGTGCCCTCATGGATGACAACCAGAACGAGTGGGGTGACGAGGACCTAGAGAGCAAGAAGTTCCGGGTGAGTTGGGCGGCCCCCGGGCGGCTCCTGTGTCCCCGTCCCCCCGCTTCCTGCCTGCCGTGACGGGGCTCTCTGCTTGGCCCCTTCCTTAGTTTGAGGAGCCAGTGGTTCTCCCCGACCTGGATGCCCAGACAGACCACCGGCAGTGGACCCAGCAGCACTTGGATGCTGCCGACCTGCGCGTGTCCGCCATGGCCCCCACACCGCCCCAGGGTGAGGCTGACGCCGACTGCATGGACGTCAACGTCCGCGGGCCGGGTAGGTGGACGGCCAGCCACCCGCGCTGGCCCCTGGGGCTCTCCCTGGTCAGGGCCATTCACCTGGCAGCCTGTGCTCACCTGACCCTAGATCCCACCTGCCTCCCTCCCCTAAGCCCCTGGGGTCAGTACTTTGGAAGCTGAGCATGGTGGGGAGGGCAGGGTGCTCTCAGTCCTCAGAGTCACCCTGTCACCTGGCTTCCTCCTAAGTGACGATTGAGCCCACTCGGCCCTGAAAATTGATTTCTCCTGAAATCTTTTGAGACATCGAAGGGTTGATTTCCTAACTGCATTTTCACATAGCCTTTTTTCTGTGGTCATGAGCAGAGCCACAGGGGGGCTTCTTTGCCCAAGAGTCAGCTGGCACCTGGACTTGGCTCTATCCCTTGGGAAGCTGGGATTGATTTTGGTAGCCCCAGGTGGCACGAGTGTGTGCAGGCCGCCACGGGCTGGGTCACAAGTGCAGACTGCTGCCCGGCAGCTCGAGGCTGTCGTCCCTGCTCAGAGCCGCTGCCGGGGCCAGGTTTCCTGACTGCCCACCCCTGTTCCTGCCCTCACTGCAGATGGCTTCACGCCCCTCATGATCGCCTCCTGCAGTGGAGGGGGCCTGGAGACGGGCAACAGCGATGAGGAGGAGGACGCGCCTGCCGTCATCTCAGACTTCATCTACCAGGGTGCCAGTCTGCACAACCAGACGGACCGCACGGGTGAGACCGCCCTGCACCTGGCTGCCCGCTACTCACGCTCTGACGCGGCCAAGCGCCTGTTGGAGGCCAGCGCCGACGCCAACATCCAGGACAACATGGGACGCACGCCGCTACACGCGGCCGTGTCTGCCGACGCACAGGGTGTTTTCCAGGTGGGCAACTGCTGCTACACGCACACCCTCTGCCAGCCCCCCCGCTGGCCTTCTCTTCTGGTCTGGCCGGCAACTCGGTTCATGTGGACCCTGGAGCCCTGATCCTAAGCATAGCCTAAGCAGGGGCAGCTGGTTTCTTTATCCCAAGCCTTTGCTCTGGGCGAGGTGCTCAGCTGGGGAGGCCACCAAACCACACGTCTCCTCCTCAAAGGGAGGCCAGGCTGAAGGCGGTCCAGCAGGAGGCCAAAGAGACCTGCTGGGGGCAGGGCCTTCCCACCCGGACTGGAGTCACGCCTCCCGCCTCCCGCCTCCCTCCCAGCTGCAGCCAGAGGCATAGCCTGTGGCAGTGCGAAGAAGGGTTTAGAGACTGCGGCTTGCTGCCTGCAAACCTGGGCCTTGACCTTGCTGGGAAGCCCAGGACAAGGGTGAATTTAGGGATTTGGATGCTTGGGTCTCTGGGGAATGTCCCTGACGGAGGCTCCTTTTGCAAGTCCCCCACCGGTCCCCCTGCTCCAAGTCCCCCAGCTCTGAGCAGCCCTGCTCTGCATAGATGGTCAGGTGAGTGGCAGGGGGATTCAATATAGAGCCTTTGATTTCATGATTTTTAGCACATTGTCTTTCTACAGAAATCAGAAATTGAGGTTAGCTGAGAGAGGACCATGGCAACGAGTCCCCAGAGGCAGGCCCTGGCCGTGGCAGCCTTTCTAGCACATAGAGACATAAACTCCTACAGGCTCTTTGCGGGGACAAGGCCAGTTCTGCACACTGCTTGGCGCCCAACTTTTTTCACCTTCCAGCAAACAGTGATATCCTTTGGGCCAATGACCCAGGCGGGCAGCATCTGACTGGCTGCCCATGCTGTCCCCTGTGGCTAGACAGGGATCTGACCCCTCTGTGTCCTGGGGTGGTGGCGGCAGCCAGGCCTGTGGTGAGGATTAGATGAGACCACATGTGGTCACCCAGGGGCTGGTCTGTCGGGCAGCGTGGCCTGCACTCTGGCTCCGGCCCCTCCCGTAGCAGCCGGTGGGGTCCTGCCCTCTCACTCTGTAGCCACTCAGACCCCAGCGGGGGCTTCATCCATGCAGGGGGCCTGTTCTGGGCCAGGGCTGACCGAGCCTGTCACCCCTTCTGTCACCTAGATCCTGATCCGGAACCGAGCCACAGACCTGGACGCCCGCATGCACGATGGCACGACGCCCCTGATCTTGGCCGCCCGCCTGGCCGTGGAGGGCATGCTGGAAGACCTCATCAACTCGCACGCCGACGTCAATGCCGTGGACGACTTGGGTAAGCCAGGCTGTGGCCCAGCCCGCAGGGGACAGCCCGCTGCCCCCTGACCTGCCCCAACCCCCACTCCCCTTCTTGCCCTCAGGCAAGTCCGCCCTGCACTGGGCTGCCGCCGTGAATAACGTGGAGGCCGCCGTCGTGCTCCTGAAGAACGGTGCCAACAAGGACATGCAGAACAACAAGGTGGGCTGGGGACCCACGTGGGACTGGGGCGTGGCTGGCAGGGCCTGTCACCCAGCGCCAGTCCTTTCTGACCATGAGTCCCCCAACCAGTGACTGAGATCCCTGGGCCTCGGCTTCCTAACCTGTGAAGTCCGGGCGAGAACTGGGCATGGATGTAACCGCATAGGGGAGCATAGAGCTGCCGCTGCAGCAGAACATAGTCCAGTGAATGGTACGGTGGCAGCTGCCATGTGTGTCATCCTCTATGACCTGGACCTCACTGCCCATCCTTGGCTGTCACCAGGCAGGGAGACCCAGATGGTGCAGGTTGAGCCAGAACACTGGTGGGTGTTGGGGGCTTAGTGCGTTGCGTGGCCCCCACATGTATATGTGAGCGGCTGCCTTGCTACACGCGATCCCACACTTCCCACCCCTAGGCCCCCACTTCCATGGTCTCTCCTGAGGCTAAGGAAGCCCCAGTCTGACCCCTCATGTCCTGAGCCTGCACTGGGCTCCTCTGGGTACTTGGCATAGAAGCACAGGCCCCCCCGCCTCCTGCATTCCCGCTCATTGCCATCGAGTTTCAAGCTGAGGCCTCCCTCCTGGGTGAGGGGACACAGCAGGCACTAGGCACTAGGGCTCCTGAGTCCCCGGCAGGCCAAGGCTTGATCCCACCTCCCACTGGGGAGACTGAACCTCAGACACAGGGACCGGTCACAGGGCATCGGGCCATTACCAGGGCTTTGCGTGTGTCAGGCGGGCACCATCAGGCCTCACCCCCACACGGCAGCCTGGCAAAGACACATGGCATGTCCACTGTACAGACGAGAAGGCTGAGACCCAGGGAAGGACCTGAGATGTCAGGGTCACTGGGGGACCGTCTGGGTGGGGGACTCCCACCCCGGTGCCCACAGATACACTTCAGGGGTCCTCGAGTCTCCGAAATTGCTGCAGCATTTGTGTCTACAGTTTTGGAGGGAGGAGGAGAGGCCACAATTTGTTCGCTTTCCCGTGGGGGACCCCCACGGAGGGAAACCCTCCTGGTTTAGAACATAGGACCGTATCGACCACCTCTGGTTAAGTCTCGGAAGACTTGGCTTTTTTTTTTTTTTTTTTAAGAAGACTTGCTGGGGCAGGTAGCTGGCACACTCTGGGAGATCAAAGGGTCTACCCCTGATCCCAGCAGTGGGGTGGGGGAGTCAAACTGCTGGTCCCCCTGGCAGTGGGGCATTGGTGAAGGTGATGCATCTGCCCATGCCTGTGTCCCCAGGAGGAGACGCCTCTGTTCCTGGCCGCCCGGGAGGGCAGCTACGAGACCGCCAAGGTGCTGCTGGACCACCTGGCCAACCGGGACATCACCGACCACATGGATCGCCTGCCCCGCGACATCGCGCAGGAGCGAATGCACCACGACATCGTGCGGCTGCTGGACGAGTACAGCCTGGTGCACAGCCCCGCACTGCACGGCGCCAACCTGGGTGGCGCGCCTACCCTGTCACCCCCACTCTGCTCGCCCAACGGCTACCTGGGCAACCTCAAGCCCACCGTGCAGGGCAAGAAGGCCCGCAAGCCCAGCACCAAGGGCCTGGCCGGGGGCGGCAAGGAGACCAGGGACCTGAAAGCACGGAGGAAGAAGTCCCAGGATGGCAAGGGCTGCCTACTAGACAGCGCGAGCGTGCTGTCTCCTGTGGACTCCCTTGAGTCGCCCCACGGCTACCTGTCGGACGTGGCCTCGCCACCCCTCCTGCCCTCCCCCTTCCAGCAGTCTCCATCTATGCCCCTCAACCACCTGCCTGGCATGCCCGACACCCACCTGGGCATCAGCCACCTGAGTGTGGCGGCCAAGCCCGAGATGGCAGCGCTGGGCGGGGGTGGCCGGCTGGCCTTCGAGGCAGGGCCGCCACGCCTCTCCCACCTGCCTGTGGCCTCCAGCACCAGCACTGTCCTGGGTACCGGCGGTGGCAGCGGGGCCGTAAATTTCACCGTGGGTGGGACCACGGGCTTGAACGGCCAGTGCGAGTGGTTGTCGCGGCTGCAGAACGGCCTGGTGCCAAACCAGTACAACCCGCTGCGAGGGAGCGTGGCCCCAGGCACACTGAGCACACAGGCCCCGGCCCTCCAGCACGGCATGATGGGCCCGCTGCACGGCGGCCTCTCTGCCAGCGCCCTGTCCCACATGCTGAGCTACCAGGCCCTGCCCAACACACGGCTGGCCACCCAGCCTCACCTGGTGCAGACCCAGGTGCAGCAGCAGCCGCCAAGCATCCCGCCACACCTCAGCGTGAGCTCGGCCGCCAACGGCCACATGGGCCGGAGCTTCCTGGGCGGGGAGCCAAGCCAGGCAGACGTGCAGTCGCTGGGCCCCAGCGGCCTGGCCGTGCACACCATCCTGCCGCAGGACAGCCAGGTCCTGCCCACCTCACTGCCATCTTCTCTGGTCCCACCCATGACCACTGCCCAGTTCCTGACGCCGCCCTCGCAGCACAGCTATTCCTCTTCGCCTGTGGACAACACCCCCAGCCACCAGCTGCAGGTGCCCGAGCACCCCTTTCTCACCCCGTCCCCGGAGTCGCCTGACCAGTGGTCCAGCTCGTCCCCACATTCCAACATCTCCGATTGGTCCGAGGGCATCTCCAGCCCGCCCACCAGCATGCAGTCGCAGATCCCCCACATTCCGGAGGCGTTCAAGTAAACAGCTGCCCGCGCAGCAGCTTCCTTTCCCAGGCTCTGCTGGGGCGCTGGCCCGTGTGCCCCACGGATGCCGGGCCCACCAAAGGAGCTTTTTTTTTTAAAGACATGTTTTTATACAAAATAAGGACCTGGATTCAAAAAAAATTTTTTTTTAGTATTTATTTATGTACTTTTATTTTACATGGAAACACTGCCTTTTTATTTATATGTACTGTTTTCTATGGCACCAGCTAAAGACTTATCTTCCAGGAAAATAAACTAGTTCTGTCATAATTTTCCTACTTAGGGTCAAGATTGTTACGTATCTGGAAAAAATATAAACAAAGATTCATGATTTATAAATGCCATTTATTTATTGATTTCTTTTTTTTTCAAAATCCAAAAAGAACTGATGTCGGAGAAGGGAGGTTTGAGCCAGCACCATCCCAAAACCTCCTGGGTGCCTCGGGCAGCGCAAACCTCCACGCCCCCTCCCAGCATCTAGAGATGCAGCGGCCGAACCTTCACATCTTCGGGACATGGGTGGATTTGCATCTAACAACGAACGTAAAATGTAAAATGACGTGGTTTATGCGTTTGGGTGCTTGTTGGTGATTTTTTGGAAAGCGTGCTTTCAGCAGTGTATTCTTGGTGTCCTGAGAGTACATTCGTGGTACCAATCATGAATCTTTGTTTCAGGTTCAGTGTTACGTAGTTGTTCATTGGTCTTGCCAAGTCTTGTTCCTTTTGAAAGCTCTTCTGCCCCCGGTCCTTCTTGATGTTTAAGCAAGGAGCCAGGTGTGGCTGTGTGGTACCCACCTTGGCCCCACGTGGAGGAACCCTACCCTTTTGTGGGGAAAGACTGCCTGGGCTACCCCGCCTGAGGCGCAGCACCTTCCAAGCTCACGGAAGGTGGACTGGCGCCATCGGGGCCTGGGCTCAGCTCATGGGCCCCAACTGCGGATAGGCCCCGTTTTTATAGAAGAGACTTGCCAGAGCAATAACCTACACTGAAGTTTTGGAAAAACGTGGCTGTATCTGGCCTTGGTGTGCGGAGGCCGCTCTTCCGGGAGCCTGGTGGAGCTCAGCGGGGCGCAGCTGAGGCGGTGGGCTGGGGGCGACGGGAGCCTGCTCGAGGGACACCCCTCCTGGTTTAGGGGGGCCAAGCTCGGAGGTGGAGCAGATTCTTGCAATATCAAGTATAAGCCTGTGGCAAAATAAATGTCTGTAAATACGTTTTTAAAGGTGGATTTTGTTTAAAAAATCTGAATGAACAAGTCTGTCAGGGGTCATGCTGATGAGGGGTGTCAGAACGGGGCTCCGCTCACAGCCCAGGCCTTGCAACCTGCTGCTGCCGACACCAACACCGTAGCTCCTAGGAGCGGACCCAGGGAGGCCGCCTGCACGCTCGGGCAGGTGTCCACCTCCCGGGGCGGCTTCTCTGGCCTCGCTGGGGTCAATATTGTGCTGTCCCTCATGGGTATGACCAGACACATCCTAAGATGTTGATTCTTACTGTGTTTTATAAAATAGAGTGTAGTTTACAGGGAAAGGAACATTTTTTTTAAAGTTAACTACATATAAAACTGTAGATGATAAAAATGATGTATTTTTTTTTCATCTTTTTTTGTTAACTGATTTGCAATAAAAATGATGCTGATGGCCATCCAGATTTTGCAAAACTTGGCTGTGGTGTTGGCTCCCATTCTGGGAGGGTGGGAGGGAGGGGCTGGCTGTTCTGCTCTGAGGCAACCAGAGCCCCTCTGCCCCTTCTGACGGGAGGGCATGGAGAGACCACCCAGCCCTGGCCTGGGGGGCCCTGGGGCCACGCTGCCTTTTTAGTTTTACAACTGTCTCTGCATCTGCCGGGGGCCAGTACCCACCCCCGCCCCCCAGCAGGGCACTTACAGCCCATTGCCGGGGACTCATATCTGGGGTGACACCAGGGCTCTGGGCTGTCCCATCCTCCTGGCCACTTACCCAGCCTGGGGTGATGGGCAGGGAGCACATAAGGAGATCCCTCCAGACCCTATTGGGAGGGCAGAAGCATTTGAGCACAGCCTCCGAGGGGCTGACGCAGTGGGTTGGGAAGGCTCTGAACCCAAGAGGGTGCCGCGGGAGTGGATGCTGTCACCATTCCTGCTCAGGATGGGAATCCCAGGCTCAGAGCTGTGACATCTGTGCTACGAAAACGTCATTTATGCAGAACACGACAGGTGCCAGACGGGAAGGGCCTCAGAGTTGGATTTTCCACACAACCTTGGATTCGTAGCCATTCTGGACTTCACAGCATGGGATTATCAGTAAACATTATCAACGTTTATTACGAACCTGTGACTGTCTATGGATTCGTGCTACTTCCTACGAATCCGTATGTTTCTTTGATGAGATTGCATTGCATTTTGTAGTGAGTGACCCCAGGTCAAGGCAAACCTCTACACTGTACCACAGCTCACATCACTTCATTTTTTTTTTTTTTAATGATTTTATTGGGGAATTGAGGGAGGGGAACAGACAAGTTGCTGTCCTTTTGTTCTTCAGTCTAGTTTTGGAGGACGTTGCTTCACTGGCCCATGTTGGTATTATCATTGTGCTCTTCCTGGGTGAGGCAGATTGGTCACCGGCCTCTGGACAGCCACTCACGGCGGCTCACGGCAGCTCACACCGGCTGCCGGCTGCTCACGCTGGCTGCCGGCCACTCACAGTAGCTTATGGCAACCCACTGCAGCAGGGGCTGCAGCCTACGCCATCGCCGGCAACTCATGGCAGCCCAGCTCTAGGTCAAGCTGTTGTTCACCGTCTCAGCTGTAGAGGTGCAGTGTTACCGGCCCTCATGTGGAATCCGAACCGGGGTCCTGCTGCTCAGAGCTGGCGTCCCAAGGAAACTCCTAAGCAACGCGCCACTCGGCCGGTCCCACTTCACTTCATTTTAAAGACAAGGCCTGGAAAAGTGTGTGAACTTCAGTGACGTTCCTTGTTCCCCACCAACCATTTCCTTATCTGTATAATGAAGACGCTGACCTGGACCGACACTCTCCCTGGCCGAGGACCTCACGGTCACCAGTGCTCCTAGTGGGTTCAGGCTGAGGCTGAATATCAATCAGCCTTATTAAAAAGCAACACTTACCAGTCCCCATAGCAGAGTATTACATCACTAAGCCCGGAACTTGAAAAATGAACTTCCTCTTGTGCCCTTAAGTCAACTCTGGGAACACTTACGGAGCATCTGCTATCAGTCGACGCCTCCCACCCAGAAACAATGACCCCCCTCTCCCAGAGGGTGCAGTCTGGGGGTGATGGGGAAGCCAGAAACCTTCCTCTGGCTGCATTAGGGCCAGATCCTGAACGAGCCTGGGTGTCTGAGCCCCGAGGAGCCCCGAGCCCCAGAGGAGCCTCCGGCAAGGCGATGGCTTGCCAGGCTCCAACCGCCCTCTCAAGGCAGCACTCTGCTTCCCCCTGCTGGCAGCACCCTGCCAGTACCCCCTTTGGCAAGCGGGTCCTTCTGATGGGGACTTCCGTCAGACCCGGTGAGTCACGAGGCTTCCGTCTGCACCTCGCCTGACGATGATGGCCACTTCCTACGACAGTGTTGTACCATTCAACAGATGAGGAAGCTGACGCTCAGAGAAGTGGTGACTTCCCCAGGTTCACCCATTCAAGCCAGGGCCAGAAACTCCAGCTCCATGTTCTTATAACCATTTGAGGGGTCATCTTCCCTAGGAGGACTCGGGGGCGGGGGGCCAAGAGGGCCTATGTCACTCAGCCTGTCACTCTTCAGACAAAGAAACATGCTCAGGGAGGGACTTGCCAAGGTCACTGCCAGGAGTTCATGCCACAGCCAGCCTGGCACTTGGCAACCTGAAAATGTTGGCGTTCTTCCCAGCTCCACCCTTTTCTCTCCTCAGTCCACAGCCCCCCCGCTTCTGGCCTCCAAGTCCACCCCTGGTGCTTAGGACTGTCACCTTCCTGTCCTGTTTGTTCCCTGGGCTGATGTGTGTGGAGCACCTGTGTGTACTGGGCTGGGGACTGCGCCTGCAGCTGGCAGCAAGAACAGAGTCCTGCCCTCGGGGTCAGCCGGGCTTTGGTTCTCCCCACCAGTCTGGCCCCAGCAGCCTTGCCACTCACCTAGGGGCCCCACGGCCACCTCCTGGGCTCCCGACTCTCCCTAGTGCCCTGCCAGAGAACCCGGGGGAGCTAAACTGATGATGTCATTCCTGGCTGAAAAGCCCCAGAAAGCTTCCCTTGCTTTCAGAAACCAAGTGCAAATCCCCTCGCAGGGCCTGTGGGGCCCCCCGCAATGCAGACCCACCAGCTGCCATGCCATAGCCCACTTTCGGGGCTTCTGCCCCTTGCCACTGCAGAAGCTTCTGTTTGCTTCCATCACAAATGCTCCTTCTCCTCCATCCCTGCCCCTATCCCACCCCCAGCAAGTGGGATCCAGGCACCCTCCGCCTACACTGGCCATTCTCAGTGGTCTATGCTCCCAAACAGTAGAGGCCGGGCCTGTCTGTCCCACGGCCACAGCCGCAGCTCCTAGCAGTGCCTGGCAAGCAGTAGGGGCTCAGTGAACGTCTGTGTAGTATTGGGGAGGCATCTCCCAGGGCCCCGCCGCAGCTAAGGGGCCACCGTGCAGGTTTCCTGCTGCTCCGGTTCTCTGTGGCCCCATGTGGGTGCAGAATCAGCGTCTTCCTCGTGCTTTCCACTTCATCCCTATCACTTATTTTTCACCTCAGACGCTTCGTACCCGGCTCAGTGATTCAAAAGGAAGTTCTCTGAGACGGCTAGGTGCCAGGCCTGTCTCCAGACACTGAACAGGAGCGAGTGCTGTGCTCAGGCTAACACTGACGCGGATGACGGTGACGCCAAGCCTGGCCATGTCAGCGCTTGGCAGAATGTGGGTTTGCTCCTGTAGGTCCCCCAGGGGTCTGGGGTGGCTCTCACGGGGCTGGTCTTACACCCCGGTCTGCACCCTCCTAGAGGTGCCCCTCTCCTGACTCTCGGCCTGGATGCACTCTGCAGGTGCCCGCACACCAACAGGGGCCTGACACTCAGATGCACAGAACACACTTAATGCCTGCAGATCTGCTTTCTCCTGGAGGACCAGACTCGCAGCTCTGCCTCTCCAGCCACCCAGTCCTCAGCCCTTATCGCCTCCTCTGGAAGCCCTCCTTGCCAGCTCACTCCACCTCTGAGGCCCTAACGCGTGTTTCCCTGGACTGTTCAGCCAGCCCTGTCTCACGGAGGCTGCCCCTGCCTCTCTCCAGGCCGAGCTGGGCACGCCCCCCCACCTGCACCCCCAGCCTCAACACCCAGAACTGAGGGTGCGTGTCAGGCACTGAGCAGAGCACCTGGCATGGAGCAGGCCTGCACTACAAACATCCACAAAACACACTAATGCACCTACCTTATGCCAGGGGTGGAGGTGGGGTGACAGGGAGTGAAGAGCGGTGGCATGTGGCCCGAAACTGCAGCCCCACCCCCAAGGGCTCCTTGGTGGCTGGTCTGGCTGGTAGGTGGTCAGGAGAGAGCCAGCTTCACAACTGAGGAGGCTACAAGCCCCAGGCTGAGATGCTGAGTGGAGGTCCCTAGCCTCTTCCTCAGTGTGCTCACCATCTAGACCCACACTGTCCAGTGGAAATATAATGCCAACCACTATGGAATTTTTAACTTCCTAGTAGCTACATTTTAAAAAAGGAAACAGATAAATATTAATAGTATATTTTATTTAACTCAACATATCTAAAACTTTATTTCAACATATAATCAAAAGTTGACAATGAGGGCCGGCCGAGTGGCGCGATGGTTAAGAACTGGCTTGGGACGCCAGAGGGCCCCGGTTCGGATCCCACATATGAGGGCCAGTGACACTGCCCTCTACAGCTAAGATGCTGAACAACAGCTCAACCTGGAGCTGGGCTGCCATGAGTCACGGACGATGGCGTAGGCTGCAGCCCCTGCTGCAGTGGGTTGCCACAGGCTACCGTGTGTAGCCAGCAGCCAGCGTGAGCGGCCAGCAGCCGCAGTGAGCGGCCATCCAGAAGCCAGCCACTGATCTGCCTCGCCCGGGAAGAGCGCAATGATGGTGCCAACTTGGGCCAGTGAAGCAACGTCCTCCACAACTAGACTGAAGAACAAAACGACAGCAACTTGTCTGTTCCCCTTCCCCAATTCCCCAAGCGCTGTTCCCATCCCCCAATTCCCCAATAAAAATCTTAAAAAAAAAAAAAGTTGACAATGAGATAATGGCACTCGGGCATTAGAGTTCAGAACAGCCTGTCAGGTGCTCAGTGGGGGTCTCCTTAGATGGCAAAGACCAATGGGAGAGGCCAACTGTCATAATCATGGAAAGGACAGGGTTCTCTGGCATAGCCTCTGCCCATTGTCCGGGCAATTGTGCAGCCCTGTGACCTGTGTGCTCTGGGCAATGTGACAATAACTCCGTCATGGGACTTTGCACGAGGAACTACAACTTTGCCCCCAGGAAAGAGCGGTCATTCTAGCCCACTTGGGGAGGGGAGGGCTTCAGGGAGGTGGTGACATTTCTATCGGGAGGAAGGAGAGAGGAGTGGACACTGCAGGCAAAGGGAAGGGAGCCTGATCAAGAATCCCGACGGCCGTCCTGGCAGCACGCCTCCCAGGCACAGGCGACTGAGTGTTCTGCAGCCACAGTCATGCCAGTTTGCCCAGAACAGTTCCAGCACATCGCGTGCATCAACAGCACCTCCTTTCAGTCCCCAGATAGTCCATGTGCTCATCCTGCTTGAACCCCAGGTTTTAAGGAGGACCATCAGGGAGGTTAAGGAAGCTGGCAAAGGGCACACAGCATTCTAGGTAGCAGGCTGGGCCTTAAAGCAGGTCTGTGGCTCAGAGGCCTGGCCTCCACGGCCCAGAGGCCTGATAGCTCAGCCGTGAGCCCAGGAACCCTCTTCCGCACCAGGCTGCAAACAGCTGAGAACCCGAGAGGGCCTCCCTCAGACAGAGGCTTGGCAGGCTGGAAGAGGGGACGGGAGGAACGCCCGAGGTCCCTGCAGGCCAACCAGCTGGTCACAGCTTTCCTCCAAGTCGCCCTGTGGGAACCAACACAAGGCTGCCTCTTTAACAGCCCCAGGTCTTCCATTTGTCCATGGTGGGTTGATCTCTGCAGCTTAGGGTCCCTCCAGGTTAGAGCTCACCAGGCCGACCACTGAGCTCCCCAGGATCCCAGAGGGGCAAGTCTGGGCTCCAGCTCTTGGGCTCTTTGAACTCAAATGAGAGCAAACAGGAGGCAGGCAGCCCTGAGCCCGGGGGAGTCAGTGCTTCACCCCCACTTTCCCCTCTTCCAGGAGGAGGGCTAACAGTGACATCTCTCTGTGGGGCACCTTGTTGGGAGAAAGCAACTGCAGAGCGCAGTGGCCCCCGGGAAGAAGGGGATCCGGGCAGTGGGGCCCAGGGCTGAGCTCCACGTGTTCCCAACAGCCTAGGAACTCAATTTCTGGAAGGCAAATGTTAGCTTAGCAGCAGAGTGGCCACGTCAGATGGGCTGAAACGCTCCCCACACCTGCCTGAGGCTCTTGACAGCGTGGCTGCTCCCTCGCCAGTGTCACAGCAGACACATAGCTGACCACACGCCTTCCTTCTTCCCGGGCCTCTGGTTCCCACCGGTGACCAGCGTGCCCTCCAACTCCGGGGCGCGCACCTCAGTCACTGCGGCAGTAGCAGCAGCCGTCAGTGCGAGCTTGGCTGCCAGGTGCTGTGAGACGGGTACACTTGCTGCCCTTCCTGACCTCCGGAAGAAGCTGGGGCGAGTGGGGCGGGCTGCTGCTCGTCCTTGTCCTTGCCAGGTAGCTGTGCAGGTGAGCAGGCCGGACGTCTCTCCCGTTTCTCATCGGGAAAACGAAGATACAAATGGCAGCACCCTTTCTTCGGTAGGATCCTCCATGGAGGGCTCAGGTGGTACCTACCGGGTGGGCGCACCAGGACGAGGCAGCAGCCGCCCGGAGGTGCAGGACGCTGAGACCCAGCAGCCTAGCCTGTCGCTTGGTACCTGCGGGGTGGCGCTCATTCAACCTTTCACGGGGCTCCGGCGGTTTTGGGGACACTACTGGGCACGGGGGAAGCCGCTGCTCTCCGGGGCACGAGTCATGGGCCTTGAGGGTATTAGGTCAGACAAAAGAGGGGCTGGGACCTGCGCGCCCAGAGTGGGGAAAAGGACCGAACAGATGGTGTGCATTGGGGGCGGCTCAGAGGGGCGGGCGGAGGTGACGGCCAAGCCGGGGAGGAGGGGTCTGGGAGAGGCGGTGGCGTGCTGGGGTCCGACCCCCGAGACGGGCGCAGGCGGGCAGTGGGGCTTCGACGGCGGCCTGTGGACTGGGGCTGGCGGCGTCTTCCCCTTCCAGGGCTCTGTGGAGAGCAAATGGGCATTGCTTCTCGAGAGCTAGGTGTGGACAGAAACCAACTTCCCCAGCGGAACGAACCCGGAGCCGCCAACAGTCCGTAACCAGGCAACCGGCCGGCCGCCGCGAGGTGCGCACGCGCACTCCGTTGCGGCGGCCAGCGCATGCGCTGTCACCTGCCGCCCGTCTCCCAGACTTCGAACCCCAACAGCAGAAGGGGAGGGACGCGCCTGCGCCAGGGAGCCGTTCTGGTTCTCGGCTCAGTCAAGTAGCTCTTCTCGGCGGGTGCACCTGCTGGCATCAGTCGTTCAACACTGGTTTTTCCCTTGGGTTTGACTGAAGAATCCCTACCCTTCTCACATCCTAGAACGAGAAACGGCTACAAGAAAGAGCAGGCGTCACCGGAGCGACGTCCTCAGGCAGCCCCCGGGCTCGCCCTGCCGGGCAGGTGGGCAAGGGGCGGGGCCAAGGAATGGGCGTTGAAGGACTGGACTCGTCGCGGGGCGGGGACAGGGGGAGGGACTAAAGGATGAGGCGTTGAAGGACTGGACGCCGGCGGAGGTGGCCGAGGGATGCGGCGGTGAAGGATTGGACGCAGGCTGGGGGCGGAGCCAAAGATAGGCCACGGTGGAAGGATGCAGGCAAGGGGCGGGGCTAATGCACGAGGCAGGGCGAGAGGTGGGTGGGGCCAAGGAGCGGAACGGAAGGCTGGGCTTGAAGGATTGACTGGACGAGGCGTGAAGCGAGGCAACGGCGGCAGAGCGAAGGGATGGGCGGTGGAGGACTGGATGCTAGAGAGGGTCGGGCGAAGGGGCGGAGCGGAGCGTCGGCAGAGAAGTCGATAGGGGCGGGGATAGTGTGGGGGAGCGTCACGAGAACTGTGAGAGGCGGGGCTCGCTGGCGTGGCGCGCGCTGACGTTACGGCCGGACACGTCGGCGGCGCAGCGGCCGGGGCGACCGGAGCCGGATGTGCCAAAATGGCTGCTGCCGCTGCCGTGTCTGCGCTGGTCTTAACTGCCCGGCCGGCTTCTGCCCGCGGCTCCTGAGGGGCGGGCGCGCGGGGTCGCGGAGGGACCCGGCGGGAGCCAGTGCGGGCCTCGGCCGGCCTGAGGCGCGCCGGTGAGGGCCGGGGTCTGGGTGGAGGGAG
>NW_017731353.1:8188411-8213818 GCF_001890085.2 Hipposideros armiger
CCGCCGGCGGGTTGGCGGGGGTGCCGGGGCGGCTGCGAGCCCGAGGGGCCGGGTGGGCCCGGGAGCGGCACACCTGCCGCCCTCCCCACCTTATTGCCCGCCGGTCAGACTGACGCGGACCTCACTTGTATGACCGGGTCCTTGGCTAGTGCCTTTCGGCTCAGCCGTGTTGATACTTGTCTCAGCCTAGGTGGCCTCGGTGTGGGGTCGTGTTGGACTGCGTGGAAGATAGGCCAGACTGGCAACTTTTTAAACAGTACGAACACTTAGGAAATTTCTTAACAGGTTAGCGTGTCCTTTGCTTTTAAGGTTCTGAAGTAGTTTTGTCCACATCGGTTGAAAGATTTCTCCTGAGCCACGCAGGTGATGAGATAGATTTACATTTGAACCACGGAGCAGCATTGTTGTGTGACCAAGATGTTGCAACGGAGGTCAAGTGCTGGTGTTTTGTATCAAGGGTTAGAGGGTGTGTAAACCAGCCTGCCCGTTTTGTGATCAAGTATTACAACAGCGCCTGGACACATCTCAGCCATTTAAAATCAGCTTTTGCTCCTTCACATCTAAATGTCTTGGAGATTGGGCACGGGTTGCTTATTAAGATTTTGTTTTATATATGAGGCGTGATAAAAAAAATATGGTGGATGTTTAAATTAAAAAACATTGGTTACAGTAAAAGACAGATTGCCTTTAATCCCCCTCAAAATACTGCTCCTTGCTTCATATACACTTATCCCATTATTCTTGCCACTTTCTGAAGAAGTCCTGGAAGTCCTCCTTCCTGAGTGTCGGTGGTGGTGTCGTGGCTGCATCAGTTCTGAATGGATTCAAAATGTTTACCTTTCATGGTCTTTTTGACTTGAGGGAAGAGCCAGAAGTCTCATGGTGCCAGATCCAATGAATAAGGTGGATGAGGACACACTGTCATATTTTGATTTGACAGAAATTGCCGTATACCAGAAGCGATGTGTGACACGGGGCCTTGTCATGATGGAGGATGGTTTCAGGCACACTTTAAAACACACCTCTCAACCGTAGCTCACATCCGACTGACTGCACCGAACAAGTTGAAACTTGTCACACACACTCACTAAGGTTTGATGTGCTGCTTCCCATAGTGAAGATCCCTGCCTTTCCGTTGGCTGGCCCTTGGCAGCAGCATTCACCGTATTTTTTTATCACACTTCATATATATGAGGCAGGTGCTACCCAGGGAGGTGTTCCCCATCCTCATATATGACAAGAAGCAAACTGAGTCACAGACAGTTGTTCCTAGAGTGACACTTCTGCAATTTGAGCACAACCACCCTCCCTGCAGTTTTTTTTCCATGCCCTTTCTTAGGGTTGTGGGTGCTGCTATCTTAAAAAGATAAGACGAGGCAAAAGAGCGCTTCTTTCTTTTCCTTGTGACTCATTCACCCTTCACCCCTTGGATACATTTGACGACTGAGACTCGTCATGCACTTGCTTTGCCTAAGTGCAGGATGTCGAGTCTAACTTGTTATTCAATTTAAGACAATATTTAACATGTACAGTCTTGTTCATTTTGGAGTAGTTTGTGTTAGTTGCAACAGAAGAAACAATTAACAGTATTTCGGTGAAACTTGTTTGCGATACACTGCCCCATAATGTCAGAAATAAGGAATATATTTTATGAAAGTGATAACGAAAATTTTAATGAAAGTGACTTTGGCAAAAAGAACAAAGCAAGGTGGCGATATCGAAAATATAAAACGAGCATGTGTGCTTGAGTATAATAAAGGTACGGGAGGCGCTGATAAACAGGATCAAATGCTAGCGTGCTTCCCTGTTATGAGAAAATGTGTAAAGGGATATAAGAAAATGTTTTTTTATCTAATAGACATAGCTTTTTATAATGCACGTGTTTTATATTCTAAAATCAACTGCACCACCAAAACAGGCATTGTTTGCTTTTGTCTAGCTATTGCTGAACAATTATTGCAGCAAGTGTCATTGCCAAATTATACATGTTGTGGAGGTCCTTCAAATAGTGATACACCTTTTTGTTTGCAGGTGAAAATTGGGCACACTTTCCTGAGAATATTCCGTCAACTGAGTCCAAGCAACACCCTACAAAAAAGGTGCAGTGTTTGTTATAAACATAAAATTAGGAAAGAGACTACCTGGCAGGGCAAACAATGCCAAGTGCCACTGTGTTTACCTACCATACTTGCTTTGAAAAATACCATACTCTTCATAACTATTAGTAATTTGCTTTTTGTTATACCTTGAATTTGTTTTAGTTTTGTGTTTTTTTAATTTATTTTTGTTTTGCAACTCTAATTATCTGAAGTCATCTCAGTGCTATGTATATCACTGACCTTTTAGAAATAAATGAATTTTTAGATAAAATCTGCTTTTACATGTTACTCCAAGTACCAAAAAATTAAATCTGTTCCATATGCAAAATTTTTTCAAACAAATTGGTACCCAAGGGGTTAATAGCAGTTACTACAGTTAAATCTCAAAATTATACTGAGAGTTTTCTTTAGGGTAGTGTGCAAACTTTCATATGATTCCTTCCATAAACATCTTTCCTCAGTGTCACGGTGTCCTTTTGGGTCATTTTTAGCAGTCCTTTTGTCCTTTTGTCATTTTTAGCAGTGTTTAGACTCCCCCTTCTTTGTCTTTAACATCTAAAGGTGTTTGATTCTGTACTTAGAAAAGTTGGAGGTCAACGGTGGCTTTGGGTCAGATGTCCAGTCTAGCAGGACGTCACTCTAGCCATCACCACCGTGGGGAGGTTGTAGGTAGAGGGCAGACTCAGGTGTTTCTTGGCGCTCCTTTTGGTTTACACACGAGCAGCTGGGGCAGCGGCTCTGGGAGGGGAGGAGTGTGCTGTAAGTATCAGTTCAGTAGCCAGGAATTTATATTGGAAACGGGTTGTTCTGAAGTATTTCACAGACACAAGGCAGTTTAACTGAAGAACTAGGTTTATGAGTAATGCATCTTAAAAATCAGCTGGTCTTTCTGAAACTGTCTTTTTTAAAGTTAGATGACTTGAGGCTACAGAATGACTTACTGGACAGAATAAAAATCCCTGTCATGAGATAAATGATACGCAGTTGCATTGTTTTTCCGTTGATGAATAGAGAAAAACGGCCAAAAGAACTAGATTGTTTCAAATATAATTGGTATATTGCTAAAAAGCTCTCAGTCTGTGGTCCGGGGAAAGTAGGAGTGCTACTTTGTAGGGAAGTGATAGTGTTTGCTTCTAAAACGGTTCTTAGTCCAGGAGTTGAGGAAATAATGTTAAGCGTTTCTGTAAGGAAAACATTTAAGTTATAAACATGTGAAATTTAGATTCTGATAAGATTTCCCTATTAAACAGTGGTAGGGATTAGGGAATCCTAGAATCCCCTGTGAGTATAATTGATAAGATTAAACCCAGAAGGAGCCTTAGAAGTTGCCATATTAATCTCCTACTTTATGGGTAAAGAAACCGGGTTGCCGGAGGAGGAGGAGCGGGGCCACGCCACTCAGCTGGACACCCAGTCTTGCTCTCACAGTGACACCTAGTGAACAGATTCTCCAGGCCTGTGCTCTGTACTTTTTTTTTTTTTTTAAAGCTGCTTACAATGGTTGAGGGTCTTCTGAAGCCCTGCAAGGAGGAAGCTGTGCCCCGGAAGATGTCCTGGGTACCTGCTGCACAGAAGAAAACACTCTGCCTGTTCTACCCTCAGTCCATGTAAAGCTGAGCTGTAAATGTTCTTTGTTGTAAAAGGACAGCTTGGAACCAAATGAAGTCTCTGATGCTGTTCCTAATATACAGTCCATTAAATCGGAGTGAGTTTCAAAGTGCTTGTCGGTCGGAAAGGTTTCCTGGTTAGCCTAGGACAGCATGTGCAGGCAGTGATGGCAGCGAATTAACAGATTCACAGGACTAGCTTTCAGATGGGGATAGGAACTTTTATTTGTAAGGTGCTTTACCTGAAGTACGTTCATAAGTGGGTTTTTTTATTTGAATATCAGAAAGATTTCCAAGAACAAAAACATTGTGCATCTGAAAAAACATGTGGATTAACTCCAGAGTCCTTCCACCATGTCTCCCTTCGGTGTTTACTTTTCTCTGTGATTGGCTAAACTTCATCTGTTTGTGAGGGTGATGCTGGGGAGAAAAGGGTGATACACAGAAAAGGGTGTTGTAAAGAGACAGGACTTGGATTTTTGTCTTCAAAGTACAGGTTAACTGTTCAAGATTATACTTAATGTATTTTATTTAAGAACAAGCAATAACAGAAGACACTGCAAAGAGGATTTTATCCCTTTGTTTCTATAAAAGGTTTGTTGGCACTCTGCCTATTCTTGAAAATGTCTGAATCGAGTCATTTGGTCACTTTTACAGCTGCTTTACATGGACTTGGCATAGTCGTTATAATACCAACAGTCAGGCACGTTGTTGGTATTCAGTCAGTCCGAGTGCAAAAATTGAGACACTTTACATGGTGGGATAAAAGGCATTTTAGATAAATATGGTTTATGTGCCTACTTTGTAGTTTGCATCACCCTGTACTTTATAATGCTCTTTCATTAAAGAAAACGAAAGAGCACATCTTAAACTTTGGTTTTCCTTTCGAGATTTAGAATGAGCCTGTATGAGAAGTGTGATATGCGGTCTTTGGGGAGCTGGCTGTCTCTGGGCCTGGTGATGATAAGCTACAGGAAAAGTTAATGCGTCCCTGCTGGTCAGTCAGACTGGCAGGTTCTCCTTCGTCCCTGCCAGCTTGGTGAGGGCACCACGGAGGCAGGAGGCATTCCGGGTGGATATTTTGCTGGGTTATGTAACTGAGCCCCAGAGAAGGGCAGTAACTTGTCTGAGGTCATTCAGCTAGTCAGGGCACAGCCGTCTTCTGTGTTTCGGCCCGGTGTTCTCACTCCATCCTCTGCCGCCCAGGGCTCCCAGAACAGCAGCAGTTCTGTCCAGGAGTGCGGGAAGCAGACATGTATGCCTCAGGATTTAAGTGATGTGAAATCCTTTGCAGTCTTTGTCTTTTTTCTTAATTTCCTGATTGCAGCCATGACTGAATATATGGATTTTATACTTTTTTTTTTTTTCCAGATTAAGGAAAGCCTGTATCCTGCATCTTTCTGTGAGCGGCATCTGTCATCATGCAGCCGCCGCCCCAGGCTGTCCCACCCAGCGTGGTGGGGCCACCTCCAGCCGGGACCCCTCAGAGCACACCCTGGTCTAGCAGCCCATATAGGAGACAGGCGACAGCTAGTGCACCAGTGGCTCCAGGAACTCGCCCATTGCAGCCGGTGACGGACCCATTTGCTTTTAGTAGACAGGCGCTCCAGAGCACATCGTTGGGCAGTTTGTCCAAAAGCAGCCTGCCCGTCTTGCCAGGCCCAGCCTCGCCAGCGTTTCTTCAGCGCTCTGGTCTGCCTGTGCCTCACACAGATGCTGGGGGTGGCTCCCAGGGACCCCTTGAGCCTCTTCCGGGACCTGTGTCGCAGCCCAGGGCAGATGCCGGCTCATTTTCCAGTGTGTTGACCCCTTCAGCACTGCCTGAGCCAGAGATAAACAGGAGTGCCGAGGTCTCATCCAGCTGTGAACGGGAAGCTCAGACTCAGTACATTCCAGGAGCGGGTCCTGACAGTTCTCATGAGGGCCATTCACATGGGAACCTGCCTGGGCCCGACAGGCCCCCGAGTGGGCAGAACGTGCACGACAGCGCTGCGGCATCAGCAGCGTCCCCTTTCTTCCCTCTGCCTCATCAGCAAATGCCAGGGCGGTGGGGGTCGGTGCAGGGAGGCCCCCAGCCCCCAGCTCAGCATTACTGGCCCTGCCCAGAAGGACCTGTTCAGAACACGGTGCCCCAGGCCTCCAGTATTTCCCACCTCCTCTCTCCGTCCAACCCACATCAGGGTCCTGGCCACGAGCCACACAGCCCACTGGTATCTTTACCAGGAACCATGGCCGGTGACGGAAGAGTTGAGGCAGCCTACCTGCAAAGTGGAAACCACTCAACAAGTAACTTTGATCTTGAAAACACATTCAGGCAGAATTTCCGAGTTGGGAATACTCGGGCTGGCCAGGAGTTCAGGCTGAATCCAGGAGTGAATAAAGAGCAGTTGCCAGACCCTGCTCCTGTTAACCCCCTCGCTCAGGGAAATAACTCCGAAAGCCATTTGCACTACGCCCTGGGGGCCGGGACCAGCGGGGCCCTGCCAGAAGCAGACTCGGGCGCGCTCTCCATGTTTTTCCAGGGGGGAGAGACAGAAAACGAGGAGAACCTCTCATCTGAGAAAACAGGCTCTGCTGCTCAGTCTGACTTGGACGGGTTCTCCCCCAGCCCTGGACTTGGCCATCCCCCTGCATATGTGGGAACAGGCGGTGTGTACCAGGCCTTTCCCAACGCCTCCAACAGTGAGACCACGCCGCAGGGAGGGGACGTGCAGCCATTCTTTCCTCGGTCTTCAGGCATCCAACATGATAAGCCAACCACTGAAAACGCTGCTGTTGATGTGTGGGGTGACATGCCAGGTGCGGGGACTCGGGACGCTGGCGGCTCGCACTATGAGAATGCTGAGAACTCAGAATTCACTCAGAATCAAGAGGTTCTGCCACGTGAACCCCCCAGTTTGGACCCTTCCTCCCCAGGTGATCAGCTCAGATATGGGCCCCTTCCCGGAGCAGCCATCCCCAGGCGCAGTGTCTTGGGCCATGCTGGAGGGGGGGGCCCTAATCTCGAAGCCCTGGATGCGCCACTTTATGCTGTGCGCCCCGACAGCGTGTCCGGTTACAGTAGCAAGAGCCACAGGAGTCATCCAGCTGCGGCCAGGCCCCAGGACCTGGGCACCTTCATTCAGCAAGAAGTTGGAAAACCTGAGGACGACGCTTCAGGGAGCTTTTTTAAGCAAATCGATTCCTCTCCTGTGGGAGGCGAGACAGATGAGACGGCCGTGAGCCAGAAGTACCGCAGTAGCCTGCCCCAGCCCTCGACTCCAAGCCCCCCTAAACCCACAGGGATCTTTCAGACAAGTGCAAATAGTTCTTTTGAACCAGTGAAATCCCACTTAGTTGGAGTGAAACCAGTTGAGGCAGATCGTGCCAATGTGGTGGGCGAGGTGAGGGGAACCCATGCCCAGCGGAAGAAGCGCAGACCCACCACCGTGCCGCCCGACGCCTGCCCTGGCAACCTGGAGCAGCCACCAGACAACATGGAGACGCTCTTCCCACCCCAGGCCTGTCCTCTGCCTCTTACACCTACAGAAGCTGGTCAGGGGCTGGGGCCACCCTCGGAGACTGTGCTTCTGACACCTGAGAAGAGACCGTTGGCCAGGGCTCAGGGAGCCGTCAAGTGTGAGAGCCCAGCAACGACTTTGTGGGCACAGAACGAGCTGCCAGACTTTGGAGGCAACGTCCTCCTAGCCCCGGCTGCTCCTGTGCTTCACGTGCCTGCGAAACCTCAACCGTCAGAAGTGATTCAGCCCCCAGATGAGGGGGTGTCCGGTCAGCTGTCCCCACAGCCCGGCTGCCTCCCCCAGCTGCAGAGCAGTGATGGCATTGGTGCTTCTGAGAATCTTGAGAATCCTCCCAAAATGGGAGAGGAGGATGCCCTGCCGTCACAGGCGAGTTCTGGTTATGCCAGTCTGTTGTCCTCACCGCCCACTGAATCTTTGCAGAATCAGCCAGTCTTGATTGCCCAGCCCGATCAGAGCTATAATTTGGCCCAGCCCATTCATTTTTCTGTGTCCTTGTCAAATCCAAATGAGAAAAGTCCGTCCTGGAGAGACGCTCGGGTGGGAGACAAACCCACCACGGGCAGCTGGGCCGTGGGGGGTGATTATGGAGAAAGCACTCCTCTGTTTGGGGTTCCAGCCAGCCCCCTCACGTGCTCGCCTCTACCTAACCGTCTTGCCCAGAGTAATTGTCCACAAGTTTCTGCTATCCCTGACGGGGTTTCTGCTCAACCTGCTCATTTGCTGGTTCAGCCACCATCTCATCGAGCTCCAAAGAGCTTGCTTCCCGAAGGTCAGAAGGCTCCTAATGCAGAGGATGCTCTTCCAGAGTTGGCTAATAGCCGTGCTGGGGGCGCAGAAGGCATGTGGGGGCCACCCGCAAACACCACCTCGGGACCGCCCAGTAATAAGGCAGATCACCCCAGTAATCAGGACGAGACTCCAGGAGCCCTAGACTTGACACCAAATAGGACTTTGGACGGCCCCGTAAGGATGTACAGCCTGTCCCATTCTGACGGCCCGCATTCTTATCAGCAAACCACCCCCAGTCATCCCAGACCACCTGGGCCTGGGGCCCATAACCCAGACCATTTCTACCAACAGGTGACGAAAGATGCTCAGGACCCGCGTGGCCTAGAGAGAGCCCCGCAGGAGCCAGCGCCGCCGCCTCCGCAAGGTCCCAAAGCACCACCTTCAGAACCTTCAAACCCAGGAGGTCCACCAGCGCAAGCACAGCCCCCAGACTCAGCCCAGCCACCTGCAAGTCTGGCTCCAGCTGACCTGAGTCAGCAGCTTCTGCCTCGGCCGCCTCAGTCCTCCAGTACGTCGGTTGTGTCCAGCAGCCCAGGCCAGGCAGCCGTGCAGGCGGACCAGCAGTGGCAGCAGCCGCCCCCGGACCTGGCATCCTACTACTATCACAGACCCCTGTACGACGGCTACCAGTCCCAGTACCCGTCACCGTACTCGTCGGACCCTGGCACAGCCCCCCTCTATTACCAGGTAGGACTGAGTGCAGGTGGCCAAATCCTTTGTCCAGCGGTTCTCTCCTGTGTGCTCCTTGGCAGGGTTTTGTCTGTTGGTTCGGAAGTGAGCTGTCGTCCTGCCCGTGGGTAGGGTGCCAGTCCCGTGCGCTGCTCGCGAGAACAGTGCTCCATGCCCAGCATGGCCCGTCTCGTGGCGGCCACACTACGCGTCAGCACACTGAATTGCGTAGAGCGCGTGCTGCGTCCTGTGTACAGCGTCCCCCAGCTTTGTGACGGCTGCACCTGTTGGCTGTCCGCAGAACCCCAGTTCTGAGTTGCATGCTTTGGGAAATGAGGACAGATAGCCGCTTGGAGCTCCTGTGAGGTTTTAAGACCAAAACCTGCGTAAGGAGCAATAGGAAAAGTAGTCTTTTGAACCCCTCCTTCAGAATAAAAACATTGAGGAAAGAGTTAAGTTTGGAATGTAATTCGAAGGAAATAGCTCAGGGGGTGAAATCTCATCGGCTTCTCTCAGGTACATGGTGGTTCCAGCAGCGGGGGGGGAAGGGGGGGGCACTGTGCTACACAGGAGATTGTTTCTGCCTCTTCACAGTGCTGCAAGCTCATGAGTTGTTTAAGTTAGATTCTGTTTAATCCTGTATTTGTTTGAAACAGTATGGTTCGATGGGCACGTGTGATTATTACGTGCTTTTTGTCACCTCTGGTCCTGGCCCAGCATCACTTGGCCAGCTGAGGCAGCGGGACGGTGAACTAGGGGGTTTGAGCAGGCGCCGGTGACCGCACCGGAGGCCTTGTGGTCTGAAGAGGCTGTGGGGCAGGCCTGTGGTGGGCTGGGCCGGGAGGTGGGAGGCCTGTGCCCCGTCGTGGGCTCTGAGCATCTGTGTGTGAACCGTTATACCCCTGACCACTGAGACCTGCAAATTCAAGGTTCCAACAGGAGCAACATGGCCACCTGGTTCCGTAGCAGGAAGTGAAACCCTGCCGGGAACCCAGGCATAGCCCACAGCCTGTAGTGCCCCCCCCCCACTTCTTTCTGGTCCTGTGTGCAGCGCCTCCTCTGCACCCTGAAAATTCCAGCCAGGAGCCCCCATCACTTCTGTGGGAGCTCTCTTCTCCACGTCTCTCTGCCTTTTCTGTGGATTGCTCCAGCTGCCAGTAGGGTCAAGCGTCCACGTTACTTGATTTCATGTCCTCTGCGAGTCGGTGGCGGAGAGTTAGGCTCTCAGACATGAACAACTGATCCTGGCTAGTGCCTGGGTCACCTCGTTTGTGCTTCAGGTCATCACGTGGCCACTCCTTAGAGAGGCTGTGGTGATTCAGTGGTTTGCAGTGGGGCTGAAAGCCTTGTTGAGAATAAAACAACCTTTTTGAGGCTTCCTGTAGCTTCAGGACCCACTCAAATGGACCCTGGTTCTTTTGCTCTCCTGAGTTGGTGTCCAGGCAGGATGCGAGCTTGCTGAGTCATGGCATCTCTGCACTCGAGGCCTCAGGAGGCAGGGCCTCACAGGGCCCTTGATAGTTGCCTTGTCACCTGGGGGTCACCTGCGGACGTGCTGGTGTCTCCCGAGCGTGGCCAGGGCGGTCTGTTTTAGGAAGGTGCGCTGCCTGCCTGTGGCTTTCCTTCTGTAGGTTTTCGGTTTTGCATGAGGGCGCTGCAGCGCTCCTTGGCGAGCCGTCACCTGTGCCTCTGAGACCTGGATGGACTGGCTCCAGTGGTGTCTAATTCTGCCCAAACCTGTCTTCCAACAGGACATCTATGGCCTATATGACCCCAGATACAGGCCCTACGACAGTTCAGGATCCACCTATCCCGAGAACTACCGCTACCCCGAGCCTGAGCGGCCCAGCTCCCGGGCAAGTCACTGCTCGGACCGGCCATCTGCCAGGTGATTGATGTTTGTGTTGCTGGCTGCGGTAGTGACTGAAAGACGGTGTGTAGAGAAGATCGTACCAATCTGGTTAATGTGTGGACGTTTGTCAGCGTGGACAGGTTGCAGGATACATTTTTAAATTGAAGTAAGCACACTACCGTGCAGACATGGCCATGCTGTCAGCTAGCATTTGGTCAGGCAGGCCCTGTGTGGCCGCCGGGCTGGCACCACCGCCTCATGCAGGTGGTTCTGCCATTGCTGAGGCACGCATGCGACAAGGTTTGCTGACCGGGTGTCTAGGCTCCTAGCCTGCGGCACCTTTTAACCTGCACAGACCCTGCCCCGCTCCCGGTCACAGAGATTCCATGATTCTCAGGCTAGAACGCGGCTGGCTCTTGACCTCAAAGCCCATGTTGTCACCCCCACCACTGTGTCCTGACCCGCAGACATCTGTGTCCTGCTTTTCTTACACTGACGGTCCTGGCTTTGCGATTACAAACGAGAGCTGCTGGATGAGCCCCGGCATCCTGCCTTGAGCTGAGTACGGACGTAAGCAGGTCAGAGGCCTCCCACTCGGATGCTGATAGTGCTGGAATGAAGCGGGGCTGTTCGCATGTTCAGCTTAGCCCGACTTCCAGTGTCCTCGCCTGCATTTGTGGGTGTCACGTTGGAGGGACCCCATCTCCCAGGCGCTCTGCTGTGAGGGTGTGTGGCTCCTTACACTCGGGACAGAGAAGGTGTGATCGCTGATGAACTTCGTATCCCCGCCCCGCCTTTCACATTCATGGGCCCCTTCGGCTGGCTCTTGCGTGTCTGAAAGCTCGTTCGGAGCCAAGGCTGTGCCCCTGAGCCTTTGCCCGTTCGGCTGGCCTCTGTACTTTGCCCCGAGGGACGCACTGACCAGTGTGTGGCCCAACGTTCTAGGTGCTTTATGTGAGAAGGCTCCCAGGGCTTTAGCGTTTGTGTGTCACGTGCACAGTGAGGCTTA
This sequence comes from Hipposideros armiger, assembly GCF_001890085.2. Taxonomy (NCBI): domain Eukaryota; kingdom Metazoa; phylum Chordata; class Mammalia; order Chiroptera; family Hipposideridae; genus Hipposideros; species Hipposideros armiger. Next base: position 8,199,958 of record NW_017731353.1, read on the forward strand.
AAGTTAAAATAAGCACTGTGACCCCCTGAGAGGCTGGGGAGTGCGGAGGAGGGTGGGGCCATGGCACTTCCGGTGTTGGGGTTCTCCTTCGCTGGCCCACCTGCGGATTAACACAGCGTTCATTTCAAGGGGCCCAGCTGGCTCAGCATTGAGAGGACGCCCGACCAGAGGCTGGGTCTGTTCTGCAGGAGTGGCTGTCACCCTTACTTACCTGCGGTGTTCGCATCGCCACTTTGTGACAGCCCTGGAGGGTGACGTCTTTTTTTTTTCCTGCCGGCTTTGGTTGGGGGTGTATGTACATGTACACGCATGTGTGCACGTGCGTGCGTATTTTCATGCAGAGGTTTAGCATTGGCTTGTCATCTTGTGCCCACTCTGATCACATTCCTCAGAAACTGCCTGAGGTGAGAATGGACCTTTTATGTTAGTGGTTGTACCCTCCCCGATGGGTGAAGGGTTGCTGAGGGCAGTGAGGATGTGGCGTGTTCGTGGTTTCCTGCTGTGTCAGGTCATTTTTCAGGAGCCCACCGCCATGTATGCAGGCAGCCTACCGTGCTGACCTCCAGGTGCCAGGGCAACAGGTGGTGTCCTGTGGGGGCAGTGGGAGGGGCTGCGGGACCCAAGCGCTGGGCACTCATGCCAGGAGCAGGCTTGTCAGAGTGAGATGTGAGAAAATCAAGTATCACCTAAAACTATGAGAAAACAAAACTGTCATTAACCTGCCAAGAATCCCGCTGCCCCAGAAGGTCTGATACCTGGTCTTCTGCGAGGTCCCACCTCTTCTGTGATGTGAGTCAGGCAGCCTTGCTCTGAGTCCCATGCCCGTCAGCTCCCGGCACACCGTGCCCGCCCAGAGGACACAGCGCAGTCTGCGCAGAGGGTCTTAACGTCACTTTGGTGACTTTCATACCTCAGTGCCTTTCGCTCTGCTAAGTATGATGTCAGAAGCTTGAGAACCTATGTTAGCACTTTTTTATTACAGAACGTGAGAGTTCTGTTGTTACTTTATAGGAAATTGTCATTGGCTGTGTGGTGGGGAATCCTTTATGTCATTACTGTTACCATTTTGGATCTTCTGATTAGATTTTCACACCCAGAGTGTTCTGACGGATGCCTGCTGCTCTCAGTATGATTTGTGTGGACTGAGACCTTGTCACACTTTCAGACGTAGGTAATTCATTTTTTAACAGCACTGTGTTTTTTCAGGCAGGGGTACCCTGAAGGTTATCCCCAGTCCAGAGGTGGATGGAGCAGCCAAAGTGATTACTATGCCAGCTACTACTCCGGCCAGTACGAGTATGCAGGTGGGAGCAGTGGCCGTGGACGGTCAGCTGCGAGGCGTAGGGGACCCCCAGTGCCAGCACTGCCTGCCTGCCGGGGCTTCTTAGGGACGTCTCCCTCTTACCAATGTCTGTCTGCACCCAAGAGCCAGGCTCTGAAAACAATCTGCGTGTGGAAACAATTACATTGCTACTTTTCATTAAGAAATGATATTGTAATTACAGCATTAACAGGTCTTTATCATATTGACGGTTTTCTTTGATTTTCTAGCAGAGCACAATTATCAGTAGCTCTAGAGCTGCCCTGCCCACAGGTGGCTATTTCAATTATTAAAGTAACTGAAATGAGAAAGTGGCTACTCTCACACCAGCCATGTCTGATGTGCTCCATGGCCACACGTGGCCGGTGCCTCAGCACTGGAGGGTGCAGGCACAGGGCGGTCCCCTCACTGCCCAGGTGCAACCTGCTGTCCTGCCACATGTGCCTCTCCGTGGCAGTCCCCAAGTGCCCTGCTGCTTCCCCAGCTGTGTCCTGTGCTTTTGGCTTATGGAGGGTGCCAGGCTGCAGCCCCTCGCTTGTCCTGACATGGCCGCCTGCCCGCCACTTCCCCACCGTTTCCCCCTTTACATCTGCATCTCTTTAGATGTAAGTTGTGCACACACTTGCCAGAATTGGTGCATCCGGTTTGTTTTAATGTTAAATTTTTTTTTTAAGTAATCTTTTAGTTTTGAGAGTATTAAAACTTTCTGGACCACATTAGAAGAGATGTCAGTAAAATTTGTAGTTATGGGATTAACTATTAAAAAGCAGTAACTACGAGCAAGAATTTAATAAAAGATGTCTGCTCTCTAGGAGTGTTTCTCTTTTTAATTTCACATATTGAGAGAGAAACAGCCAGCGGCCATGAGGCATTGTACGCAGAGGCAGGAGCCAGGGGCCCCGGTGTCTCAGCTAACATCCCAGGTTGTGCTGGTTTTCGGGAGGAAGGTTTGGTTCACCTGGAGCCTGGAAGCATTCTTCAGCCCCAGGGTGGCCTGGCTTCTCCAGTGAAGGCCAGTGTCATCTTTTGTGTGTTGTGTTAACCCGTTAATCCCTTGCTTGCAGATCCGGGTCACTGGGATCGCTACTCCTATGGTTCCAGGCTCAGGGATCCGCGCCACTATGACCGCAGGTACTGGTATGATGCGGACTACGACCAGTACAGGAAAGAAAACTACGCCTATGCTGACAGGTGGGTAGGGGGCCCATCACTGAGGACGGCACGCCTGCGTCTGCCTGCACGTCTGTAACTGACCCACAAGCTGCAGGTGTGTGTGGGTTCCTGGGGAGCAGCTGGCGTCGCCGTCACTGCCGGAAAGGAGGGCGAACTAGACCCTCCCGGCGTGTCTTGCGTTGGGCCGTAAGAGGAGGACTGGCCTCAGAATGAGGGCCTGGGATCTGGTTTGCTCTTCTGTCTCGGTGTCCGTGAGAGGCGTGACTTTGGCCGTGTACTCACAGTGTGTCCCTGACGTGCACAGACGGGCTGTGAACTTGGGCGGCCCCGCCTGAGAGTGGGTTCTGACTAGTGTTCTTAGGGTTGGGACTCAGATGGCGTGGGATGCAGGGCTTTGAGGACCTGGGGGCTGTGCATGGTGTGCCAGATGGCCCCCATTGCACGTCTGCGCCTCCCCAGGCCCGAGAAGTACTGGAGGTATGACCCTCGCTTCACGGGGAGCTTCGAAGATGACCTGGAGTCCCACAGGGACCCTTTCAGAGATGATGGGGACAGGCGCAGTGAGCACAGTGACCACTCGGCCCGGAGCCTCGGGGCGCCCAGCCGCCGCAGCAGCTTCAGCACCCACTCGCAGCAGGTGGGTGGCACCGTGGGCCAACTGCGCGCCCCATCTGGCTGGCGTTTGCGGTGCACTGATTTTGCCTGCTTGCTTTGTGTTTTCTAAGAGTCAGGTTTACAGAAGCCGCAGTGTTACCGCCGGTCCCTACGAGGCCCCACCTCCACCAGGTTCCTTCCATGGGGATTATGCCTATGACACCTATGGTGCCCCGGGCTTCTCAGAGTACGGCTACCCTGCCGACGCCAGCTGGCCCGCCGGGGAGCAAGGTGTGTATTGTCGAGGCCCTCCACGCCCACAGGTGCAGAGGGCTCCAGGTTAGCGCTGGGCGTTTCTCACACCCATGGTGAGAAACGGGGAGGCGTAACTGATAGGAATTGGTGATGGCCTAGTCTGATCTTCCTGCACGGTAAGGACAGCTGGGTCACGGCATGCCCGTCCTGAGTGACAGGGCTTGTCACAGTGGGCTGATACGTGGCTCCCAGTGGGCCTGAGAGCTGCCCTACTTGTCTGTCACGTCCATGCCGTGTGCTGAGTTACAGTTTCACTGCCCAGCTCTTGGGCGGGGCCTCGTGGGATCCGCGGTGCTGACCACACGGGTCAGCAGTTTGGGAGGAAACTTCTAATTCTCCTTGCTGAACTGTTGGTGAACTTGTCACATCTGCCATATTCTCAGTTCCTCTCTGAAATGTTTGATCAAATGCTGTTTCTTGAAAACTGCAAAGATACGTGTAAAGTTCTAAAATGGAACAGTGGACTTTCCTTCTTTGAAGTAGTATTTCAATTGAAAGCCCTCTTTTCTTAGCTGTTTCAGTGCGTTGTGTTCACTGGGCCCTGATGCTCAGACTGGAGACTGGGACTGTGGACCAAAGCTAAGAGCACAGAGAGGTGCTGAGGGCCAGGGGGCGCTGCATCCCGTAACATGTGGTTCTAAGGAAGTGCTTCTTCCCTTCGGAATAGAACAGTTCTCCTTTTACCCATTTAAACACTTATTTATTTTTGAAAATTATATATATATATATATATTTTTTTTAGCTGAGCCATCCTGCCACCTGTTGGCAGCTCAGCTCAGGCCAGGCATTGAACCGCTGTTGCTTAGAGCTCAAACTCTTGAGCGAGCTCTTAACCAACTGAGCCACTCGGCCGGCCCTAAACACTTTTTGATACATAAGCTAAGTTCTTTTTAATGGGATATTTAGCAGTCATTCATTTCCAGTTGAAAGTCAGTTTACCATGGGAAATCTAATCTGTGATTCCAGTTCTGGGGGCAGCTGGGCAAATGTAAGCTGTTTATCAAGTTCAGAAGCATTCAAACCTGCCAAGCTGACGGTGTTGTTTTCACTTCATTTAAATGTAGCCCCATCAAGACCCACTTCTCCTGAAAAATTCTCCGTGCCTCACATCTGTGCCAGGTTTGGTCCCGGAGGCCTGCTCATCAAGGTGATCCCCAATCTGCCTTCGGAAGGACAGCCCGCCCTGGTGGAAGTCCACAGCATGGAGGTGATTCTGGGGTAGAGCCGCGGCGTGCTCAGGCCGCCCGTATACTCTGCTTTGCAGGTGGTCATCTTCCCCTCGTGCATCGTTGTCTCTGAAAAAAATGGACTTGTAAAAGGCTTGTTTCTGTGAATCTTCACCTCAGGGGTTTTCTCGTTCTGTTTGGTCGTTCATGTATCTTTCATCCCAGATGTCGGCATTTTAAGCATCTGCTCTGGGTGTTATGTTAGACTTGGGTTCATTGGGTGCTCATTTCTCCTCTATCCATGTTTCTGATTCTGAGGGCAGGACCTGTTCATGTTCGTTTTACTGGTGATTTTCAATAATGGGTAGAGGTGCTTCATGAGCTTGTGGCTGGTGGAGATGGGATACTCCAGAGGCCGGTGTGGCGCACCCTGTTTCGCAGACCTGCAGGCCTCTGTCACATGTATCAGGGCCTTGCTTCAGAAGTGGGGGTGGGGTGGGGGTGGGGATGGGGATGGGGATGGGGATGGCTCTCACTGTGTAAAATAAAGCTTGAAAATCACCGTTGCCGACCAGACGTGGCCGCCCGCCCTGAGGGAGTACCTGAGCCTCTCTAGTGGAGGCCAGGCATCCTTGGGTCAGCAGAACGGTAGGCAGTGGCGGAGCCTGCCCTGAGCTGCCCTCTGTCCCCCGCCTGTCCCCCTGCAGATGCTGCTGCAGCACATGCCAGAGCAGGAGGAGATGCGCGCGTTCCCGGGGCCTCTCGGCAAGTACGTCCCCGCCCGGCGCCCAGGCCGCTGTGCGACAGCAGTGGCTGCGCGTGGCCTCCCTGCGGTTGTCGCTGTTCACTGAGTGTTGTTCTTTTTTCAGAGACGACACCCATAAAGTGGATGTTATTAATTTTGCACAGAGCAAAGCCACAAAGTGTTTGCAGAATGAAAACTTACTTGACAAAGAGTCTGCAAGTCTTCTTTGGAACTTTATCATTCTGTTGTGCAGACAGAATGGGGTACGAGTCTTTTACCTTTAGAACGGCCACTCTTGTTGGCCTTGAGTCTCAGGAATTCTTGGTCCTCTGGGAGCTGGGCAGCATTTCCGTGCCAGGCTATGCGTGGGGAGCAGTGTGCCGTCCAGCAGCTCACTGGGGAGAAGCATCTTAGCAGTGACTCGGGGACTTGGAAGACGAGGGTGTACTTGGGGGGAAGGGAGGTTCGGGCCCCCGTGTTGACCTGTCAGGAACAGTATCACGTCCCCATGGTGGCCTGGCGTGCTCCTCTGAGGGGCTCCTGACCTGAGCAGGACCTGCGGGAAGCGCTTGTTGTAGTGAAGCCCGTTGTCCTTCTGTCCCCGCCGCCCCTGCAGACCGTGGTGGGGACAGACATTGCAGAACTGCTGTTACGGGACCACCGGACAGTATGGCTTCCTGGGAAGTCTCCCGATGAGGCCAACCTGATTGATTTCACTAACGAGGCCGTGGAACAGGCGGAGGAGGAGTCCGGGGAGGCCCAGCTCTCGTTTCTCACGGACAGTCAGGCCGCCACCACTGACACTCTGGAGAAAGACACCGAGAGGTTCAGGGAGCTGTTGCTCTATGGCCGGAAGAAGGTGAGGCCCCAGCCGTGGATTTCGGAACTGCGAACAGCTGTGTTTTGGGGCCTTTGCGTCATGTGTGTCTTCCTCGCAGTTGAGGCTCGTCGTCTTTCCTGGTGACGTGTGACGACACGCACTCCATTGCTCACTCTCGTCACATGCGTTGTTGTGACCACTTAGCTAACTGCTGAACTGCTTTGCAGGATGCTTTGGAGTCTGCAATGAAAAACGGCTTGTGGGGTCATGCTCTGTTACTTGCAAGTAAGATGGACAGCCGGACGCATGCCCGAGTCATGACCAGGTAAAGAGCCTTGCAGGCCTGACTGTTTCTGTGCAAGTCTGGCTGGTCTGGTTGCAACCTTGGTGGCTCTTGGAAGCACACAGGTGTCTTGCTGATGTCAGAGAGAGCTGTAGGGTTTCACCTGCACTGGGGCACTGTCGCACGGACATGGGCTGCCCTGGCCCTGTTAACACGTTAAGCGCCGAGCCTGTTTTGTCTTCCTTTCCGTTTAGCCCACGATGTCCGATTTCACCAATATGCTTTCTCTTCAGTCAGTTGTCTGTGGTTCATGTTCCAGTGCAGTTTACAAAATTTTTCTTTACCCGTAACAGTGACAATGTCAATAGAAGAAACGTGTGAAAGCGATTCAAGTGAAATTAGTTTTCCTAATAGAAGAACATAATTTTTTAAATTGTATATCGTCAGTCACCAGTGACGACGCGGTCCAAACGGGAAGTATAGTGTCAGTCATTGGTGACTGACGTGTTACCACGTCATGGCGTGTTACCGTACCATAGCGCTTAACGTGTTAACCACACAGCTTTTAATTCTGTAAAATCTCAGCAGGTTCCTTAGCCTTGATGTTTTGCAGGTTTTTCACACTGAGCTCTGTGCCCTTGACCGAGGTCTAGCGTCAGAGCCGAGCATTAAAGGGGCTGACACGAGGCCGGGCTTGTGTCTTGTTTTCCAGACCCACCAAGCTACTTCCCTCTCGCTGTGTCTCCCTAGGTTCGCTAACAGTCTTCCGATCAATGATCCCCTGCAGACTGTCTACCAGCTGATGTCTGGGCGGATGCCCGCTGCATCCACGGTGAGTGGGGGTTCGCGCTGGGGCTCACGCGGCTCCACTTTCTGTGGAGGGCTGGCTCCCGGGAAAGTTTCCATCACAGGATGAGCCCAATGGTCCGGTCCTGCCCTCGCTGTTCCTCGTGCTTGCTGAGCTCAGCTGTTACAGATTAGGTCGAGGCTCTTCCCAGGGTGAGGGTATGTTTGCTTGGCTTTCTCCTGGTTGTAGTGCTGCGGAGACGAGAAGTGGGGGGACTGGAGGCCGCACCTCGCGATGGTCCTGTCCAATCTGAATAGCAGCGTGGACGTGGAGGCCAGGACAATGGCCACGATGGGCGACACGCTCGGTGAGGCCATGCAGAGTGCGAGGGGCCCTGCGGGGACCACACACAGCCCTGCATTCCTTCGGCGTCTCTGGCATTTTCGGTTCATGTCCTTGGATTTCCGGGAGACTCCCCCAGACTGACCCTTGTCTGCTTTACTGTCTCTTCAGCCTCGAAAGGGCTCCTTGACGCGGCACACTTCTGCTACCTCATGGCCCAGGTTGGATTTGGGGTTTATACAAAGAAAACCACGAAGCTTGTCTTAATTGGATCAAACCACAGGTGAGGCATCACCTAAGTAGAGCAGCCCCTGGTTTCCTCAGAGGGAAACGTCTCTTGTAGCCAACCCAGAAACCTCAGTCTTCACTGCTTATCACACGGCGGGACATGCTGCGCCTCTGGGTGACTTGCTCAAAGGTTCAAGTAACTCATTGCCTCAACAGTTTGCCATTTGTAAAGTTTGCGACCAATGAAGCTATTCAGAGGACAGAAGCCTATGAATACGCACAGTCCCTCGGGGTGCAGGCCAGCCCCTTGCCCAACTTTCAGGTGAGCAGGGCCATGGTGCTCTTGTGGATTCCATCTGAGGTCTGTGCTGACAAGTCTTCCTTTGTTTGGTGTTTTTGAATTCTTACATGAAAACGATGACGTGTTTTTGGAAACCTCTGAGTTGTCGTGCTGGAGAACAGACCCTGTTCAACTGAGGATTCTGTTGTATTTTGAGTCATAGTGTTTTTCTGGCAGCTATTTTTTGTATTATGGGGAGAGTATTACCTGACCCAGGAGTGAGTGTGAGTGTGCAAACACTCGCGTAGGCAGGTGCTAGTAGAGAACGGCTTTGGGACTGTTGGCGGCTGCACAAGAGGCCGTTGGTGTCCAGGTGTGCTCTGGGCGGCAGCCTCCGTACTTACAGCCCTGGTGGCTCTGTGAAGGGTGTGGAAGAAAAGGGAGGGTCTCAGAAGCTCAGCTGTTTCCTTTGACCTAAACTACCTCAGGGAGTCAGGCCTGGGGCTGTTGTGGTGGGAGCGGGGCACACATGAGGGACGCGAACGTGTCTGGTGATTCTCACCTTGTGGGGACTGGGGGTGATGTTAGGAAGCGGGGAAGAGCCACGGGGTGGCTGAGCTGTTTGTGCATTTCAGGTGTTTAAATTCATCTACTCCTGCCGCCTGGCTGAAATGGGGCTTGCAACACAAGCCTTTCATTACTGTGAAGTGATCGCTAAAAGCATCCTGCTTCAGCCGCACAGCTACTCCCCCGTGCTGATCAGCCAGCTGGTTCAGGTACCATCTTCCTGAGTGGCTCTGACGTGTCAGGACCCCTGGACTCGGGGTTGAACGGGGTGGTGTGGGCGCTCGGGACTTAACCTTGTGAATGAGTGGAGATGGCTGAAATGTTCCTGGGTGGCTCTGTGGTGTTCTGCATCTCAGTGTAGGAATTGTTCAGCTGTCCCCTGCCAGTGCAGAAACTTAGCAATAAGCTTCAAAAAGAAGGACCCTGTCTCCATGAATCTCTGTCATGAGGTGGTTTAGTCTAGCAGTTTATGGTGTGCTTCTCCAGAGCCCAGCAGGCCAGGTCTGGGCCCTGCTGTGCCACTGTGGGCCTGGCTTCTCTGTGAAACGGGCACAGTGTGACCGACCTCTGAGATGGGGGCACAGCACCCAGCCAGAGCCCAGCACGTGGTGACCCTCAGCGCCCAAGTGGTCACGTCATTGTTTCTCCCCCCAGGAGCTTCATTGTTGAAAATACACTCATGGGATACCTAAAAAAGCTTTTTATTATGGAAACTTTTAGACATATACAAAAATAGAATAATTAATGAGCCCTTGTCCTCGTCCCCCAGTTCTAGCAGCTGCTTAACACAAGGCCAAACTCATGTTATCCAGACGCGCTGGTCAGAGTATGTGTTTCTAGGTCAGTCCAGCGTGGGGATGGGTCAGGTCCCATCTACGAGGTCAGGTGTTGGCAGGCAGGCTCCGCCCCCGGGACTCTCAGCACTGCTGGGCCCGTGCAGACGGCCTCAGAGGGTAGGCCTCAGCAATTGGCAGGCTCCAGCTTATGTGTAAGTGTGTGAGGCGTGTCTCGTGGCGAACTCGTAAGAGCTTAGGCTGCTGACTCAGACTGTGCAGCTTAATGCAGGACACGTCCCGGGTGAGACCAGGTTTTGAAAACGCGCTTTTGCTCTCAGTCCCTGCTGGTGACGGGCCTTTGTTTCCCATTTGCAGCTCGCGTCCCAGTTACGACTCTTCGATCCTCAGCTGAAGGAGAAGCCGGAGGAGGAGTCCTTCCTGGAGCCGGCCTGGCTGGCCCAGCTGCAGCGTGTGGACAAGCAGGTCCAGGTGGGCCGGGGGCTGGCAGTCGTGGGCTGACGCAGACAGTGTGACAGGTGGCTCGGGCCCCTGTGTTTTTCACCCTGTAGTGTCAGGTGTAAACAGTCCCGTTTCAGAGGTGCGCGTGTTTGTCAGAACGCCCCTTTGTGGGGGAGAGGCTCTCCTGAAGCCCAGGGTGAGCGGGGCAGGGCGTGAGGGCCAGACCGCCTCAGGGCCTCGGGCTGTCGGGAGCGCCCAGCGTGTTTCTCCCTTAGGAGGGTGCCGTGGTGTGGAGTCACGACGCCGCCTTCCCCCAGCGCTGTCCCAGCTCGCCAATCTCCGAGGTGGGACAGTGTGATGGCCCAGGACTCGTGCAGCCCTTGGGCCTGGGCACTGACAACCCGCTGCTGGTGCCACCCGTGCCCAGTGCCCAGGGCTCTGGCCTGGCCGTGCAGCTGCTGCCTTCAGGTGAGCCCCGCGACGCCAAGGAAGCAGCGGGCCTCCCGCCGCTCCTGAGGCGCCTGCTTCCCCACATGGCCCGTTCTGGGCCTGCTGCCGGGAGAAGCGAGGGGATGGTCTGCACCGCCCCTCAGTCTCCCGGTCTCCCTCTCGCTTCCTCCCTGGGTGAGCCCGCCGGGCCTCACGGCTCCGCACAGCCGTCGGGATGCAGGGCGCCTTTTGACCCCTGGAGGTAGAGGACGGTGGGCAGGACTCGAGGACTTGGGCGACGCAGAGAGCCTCCGCAGGCGGCTGTCGGCCGGGTGGTGCTGGGGCCACGTGTGGCTCAGACAGAGCCCAAGCCCCGGGTTGCACTGAACAACGTCCTCCCCAGCCCTGAAGTGTGTGCTCGCTTTTCCCCAAGCCCATGGTGCCCCCCCCCGCACCCCCATCTTCAGCACTTTCTGCTGTGATGACAATTGGTTGGTTCCTGTCGTTGAGGAACATGGCCATGCAGGGCAATGAGTAAAAACCCGTCGTCACCACCACCGAGCTCCCAAGTGACGAGCTAGCTCAGTAACCTTTTCCTCCACCGTCTCCGTGCAGTGCCGCCGACCGTCCCCGCCAGGGTGCCGATGTTCTCAGTGCCACAACCCCTGGGCCCTGTCGAGCCAGGGCCTGGCTGTGGACCTCCAGGGTCTGCACGTGGCTTTGCTGAGCCCTCTGGGCCTGACCCTGCAGCTCTGTACGCAGGGCCTGGCCTGCCACCTGGTGCACCATGTCTCCAGGGGAGTGAACACTTGTTCCAGGATGTCAGGAGCCAGGACCCAGGTGGGTCTGCCGAGACACCGTCATGAGCGCAGAGCTGGGGGTGGGGGGTTCCTGTCCATGGAGGTGGTTGGCGGGAGAGACTGACTCACTTGAACTAGAAACAAGTGACATTCACATACACCAAAGTCCTAGAAGTTGTAAGCCACACGGGTTAATTGAATGTCACTGCTAGTTTCTCTGGTCGCTCGGCTTTTTGTTAGGGGACATGCTGCCCCCACGCCATGTCCCAGGAGCTCCCTTCCATCCACAGGGATGACACCTCACGAGGCACCCGGCAGAAAGGCACTGGCTGAGCAGAGTGAAGAGGATTTTGGTGGAAAATTGGATAACGTGGTATATTCTCTCCCGCCTGGTTTAAAGCCGTCTGTTCTCCATGAATGAACTTCGTTCAGTAGGAACCCAAACTCCTTGTCCTGTAGTTGCACATAGAAAGAGAACACTGAAATTTGAAAAGTTACCTTTACATTTTTTCTTAAGGAGAAGGCACTACTGAAGTAGCTCGAACCCTTAAATCAAGAGGGCTTGGTGGAAAGCACGGATGGGGAAGATAACTTACTTGTAAAATAGTTACTTTAAGAAGAAATTCCCGTCTGTAGTGAAACTCCCGTGTTGATTTTAATTTTTCTAAAATGGAAAACCACAATTTCTGCACCTTTCTATGGTAGAATCCCTAAAATTTTCTCTGGTTTTCTTGAAATTGAGATTCATTTTATACCTATTTGGTATGAATGCCACCTCTGCTCTGATCCCAAGCAGGGGGGACAAACACTTTTATACCAACCGCATTCTGGAACCTTCACAGATACCCAGCTCTGAACACCCATCAGTGGGCGAGTGCTGTAGTTTAAACTTCTGTCATGTGCTTTCACCATTAAGATATTCTGTCCTTGGAAAAGTAGAGTCTTCATCCAGGGGTAAACGTCTTTACTTTTAAAATGCCCACTGCCTGCTCTCACCAGTCTGTGCTCTCAGTGCACGCCCGGATCCCACGGAACTCCAGGACCCCCATGTTGAGTTCTGCATTACCCCTTGATAAAGTCGCTTGTTAAGTGTGGGCCAGCTGTCCTGCAGTCACCCCCCGGGGGGCCAGGGCTGCCCCCACCTGCCCCACCTCACCTTAACCTGGCCTCTGGGGATGTTCTGTGGGCATCTGGGGGTGCCTCAGGTGAGCCTGCTCCCACGTTGCCTTGCACAGGGCTCCTCGCGAATGCCGCAGGACTCCGAAGCCCCTGCCAGCTGGGGGGGTGCCAGCCTCGGTGCCCTGCAGTCCCCGTCTCTGACACCCGCTCCTGAAGTGAAGAGCTCTGTTCAAGCAGCCAAAACAGAGGCCAAGGAGCCTAAGAAGGTAACGCACAGCCCACGTCGCTGCGCTGGGCCCGCAAGGCCCAGGGAGGGCTCATCTCCCACAGGCAGCTCCGACGCAGGGAGCAGGACAGGCGTCCATCCTTTCCTAAGTAGGAAGCATTCGCACAGTAAGGCGTGCGAAGGGGGCACCAACTTGGTGTTTGTCCGTGTGCCACCACCCCACTCGGCGCCACAGTTTCAGCTTCCCATGACCTGTTAACACCCGCCCCAGAGGTGACCTCTGTTCTGACTTTGTCACCACTGATTAGTTTTGGCCGTTGTTGAACTTTACATAAGGAGGTGCGTCTTTTCATCATTGTAGGTGGTATCTGCTGTGGGCACCCTTCCTCCCGAAGGGGTCATTGGGACTTTGAGTTTGGGGTTCTCACACATCAGCCGTCTGTCTTTGGTGGCCAGGGCACTTGTTTCTCTTGGGTTTGTACCTGGGGCACAGGCAGCTCTTTCCAGCCTTAGAACGTAATGCCAGTTTCCCCAGGTGGGCGCAAGCAACCCTTCCCAGCAGCTGACCGAGAGGCACCTGTTACAAGTCCAACCGTGTCCCCATGGGAGGACACCGTCGGGCCTCCGTTTCAGCCCTTCTACTGGGATCCCACAGGACTTGTCCTTTTGTGTCGCTGCACTGAGCACGACGTTCTCACGGCTGTCCTCACGGTGTTTCTGTTTAGAGTGGCGAGTCCTGGTTCTCTCGCTGGCTAACTGGGAAAAGGAAGACAGAAGCTTATTTGCCAGATGACAAGAACAAATCGGTGAGTGTCCAGAATGTGGCATTTGAGGACTTGGTAGGTGTTTCGACGAAGCGTCTGTCGTGGTTTGCACGGGACACTTAAGAACGAACCCCAACACATGTCTTCTGAAGCTTCGAAGTGTCACACATGATCAGACTCTAATTTGGCTTTATCTGCTGACGTTTTCCTTTACTCCTCACAATGTGGCAGATCGTCTGGGATGAAAAGAAGAACCGCTGGGTGGACATGAATGAGCCAGAGGAGGAGGTACGCTGAGCCTGGGGAGTCTGCCTGTGGAGGCGCTTCTGGACGCTGCGGTCAGTGGTGCGGCCAGGGGTCTGGGTTCATGAGCACGTTTCTGAAGCTGAGTTTGCCTCTGCAGAAGAAGGCTGCACCCCCACCTCCAATGTCCCTTCCCAAAGCTCCGCAGACTGCCGCCCCTGGACCTGGAGGGCCCCCCAGAGCCTCTGTGAACATGTTTTCTAGAAAAGCAGGTAACAGAGTCAAACCTGAAATCAGCGTTTCTTTGCATAATTTATTTGCCCTGCAGACATACCTGAGTTCAGTGACTACAGCACGTGTGCTAGCTGGCAGTGGGTCACATGCCGAGGGTCCTGTTGTGTGAGGGGATTCCGGGCGGGGGGGG
>NW_017731353.1:8213988-8219208 GCF_001890085.2 Hipposideros armiger
CAGTCAGCTCGTGACCTGAGTCGGCTCCTCCCCCACAGCTGGGACCAGAGCTCGCTATGTGGACGTCCTGAACCCAGGGGGGCCCCGGCGCGCCGAGCCGGCCCTCGCCCCCGCAGACCTCTTCGCCCCACTCGCCCCACTCCCGATCCCGGCTCACTTGTGCGGACCAAACCCAGGTAAGCCGCACCTGTCAGCCCGGCCTCCTGACCTTTGACCCTCTCTGCGAGCCTCCGTAACCTCCCTTTAAGAGGAGTGACCGGCCAGTGTGCAAAGGGGCTCAGTTCCTTTCCCTCCGCGCTTGGATGTCTGTGTGGCCCCACAGATGTGTGAGATGCAGTGACGCCCCTCCCTCCCACACTGTCTCCCCACAGAAGCAGCAGAGGGAGCCCTGCTGGCAGAGGGGGCTGGCCTGGCAGGGCAGGCACCGGCGGGGGGTGTGGCCCAGCCAGAGCCCACCTCGGAGCCCAAGGTGAGTGGCTGCAGCGTGACAGGTGGGGTGCAATGACTGTTTGCCTACCACCCCGCCCTGACCTGCGGAGCTGTGTCTGTCATGTCCAGAGGACCCCGCTTCTGCCTGAGGTCCCTTTCCTGGTGAATGTCCTCTAGAGATTTGCAAACTAACCACATGTGTGTTGAGTAGTGATTGTCTCACTGAAATCATGGCCGTAAAAGTTTTTTTTAATGTTAAAACTTTGTGTGAAATGCAATAGTACAGAATACAGTCTCAAGTTGGAAAGACCTGGATTTCCATCCTGGTTCCCCACGGATTAGCTGAGCAGAGGCCTCAGTGTCCTGCTCTGTGAAATGGGACGGTAGAAGTGTCAGGCTGCAGGCCACCGTGGGCACACGGCTGCCAGTGCTGGAGCCTGGAGGTTGCGCGTGGTGATCAGGCACAGAAAGAAAGAGGGCGTTCTTTCCACAGCCTCTCCGAGGGGGCACGTCCTGTGGAGTGGAGCAGTTTGTCACCTGGGCCAGAGGGGCGTGCTGGCTCACTGCCTCGTGTGGGACCTTGGTGGTTGCTGCATTTCCTATTTTTCTTGGCAGGTTTTAGATTCCGCAGCCTCGCTCCTGGGTTCTGAAGTGCATGGTTCCCAGGGAGGAGAGGTAAGGGGCCCCCACAGGAGAGTGTCCGCCGGAGTTTGGGCCAGGGCACTTGTTGTCCAGTGGCTTCTGCGTTTAGAAAGGAACGTTAGTGAGTAGGAACGTCAGTCTAAGCACTTCTTAGAACTTGAAAAGTGTTCCTGTATCCTCAGAAAACCAGCCACACTTGTTTGGGACTCAAAATAGTGGGGGCTTTGAGTTCCCACTCAGCAGGCGAGCTCTGCACTCAGCCTGGCCTGCCTGGGGCTTGAGTTCTCAGGGTCATGCGGTCCAGCAGGCTCTGGCCGAGAGTTGGACAGACGCCCCCTACTACCCTCCACTAATGGATGTGTCTTACTCAGAACTGTGCATTAAAGCAGGAATGTCAAGCTCGCTCTGGCTTTCCTCCATTTGAATCCTGTCGATTCTAACGGCTTCAGAAAGGTCTTTGGAATTAAACCCGCAGCTTGGAGCGTGACGTGCACGTTGATTTCTTCCTGTCTGTGTTGTGTTCTCGCTGTTTTGTAGCTTTCGCGCTGTAGTTCAATGAGTTCACTGTCACGTGAAGTGAGCCAGCATTTTAATCAGGTACCTGTGGCTGGCGGTCCCCACTGAGCACAGAGCTGACTGGGTTGCCTTTGTTTTCTGTTAAGGGTGCTGTACCTGTTGGTCATTGTGCACTTGGTCACTAACATCACCCCTTGTCACAGCCACCATGACAGGATGCAGTGTTCCTCTTGTTAAGTCTTCTTAAAGGGTGTTAAGTATCCAGACACTCTGATGATTGGATTGACCTCAACATCCTAGCTACTGGATGAGTCTTATAATTGCGCTGCTTTTGAAGTGGCTTTTCCCAGGGACCGGCCCTGGTCGTGGCCTCACTGTGTGAGTGTGTTCGCAGCCCGCCGGGTCAGGTTGCTCTCTTGGAAGGAAGAATTCCTTTCTCTGATCAAGCACGAGACGGTTTACTAGGTCAGGCAGTGAAGCAGTGACCGTGTCCTGTGCCAGTCTGGGTGGAAAGTGAAGGAGTACTTCATCTTTTTTCTGTCGTGGGACCAAGCTTTTCGCATCGGCTCTGGAGAAAGGCTTCCTGGGACTTCTTTCTTTGCGAATTAGAACACTGGATTCTGTAGCTGGTCACCTTAGGTCTGAACTAATCCAAAGTGTCTACTCATTGCCCCGCTGGCGCTGATGGGACGTAGCTGTGCATGTTCTGGCTTCGGGAGCGTTTGCACGCTGCTCTGATTCTCACCATTTCTCTGTGAGCCACTAAAACATTACATCTGGTGTCGCCAGAAGGCTCTTTGCTCTGCGTCTGGGGCTTGCTTAGAAGCATTCTAAGTCCTGCTCAGACATAGCATCATACTTGTCAATGGGACACAAGTGCTGTGTGACGTCTCGCTGACGTGTGCTCTCTGGTCTTAGGCTCCCGGCACCCACCCCCCCGCAGGAGGCCCTCCTGGGGCAGCAGTGCCCTTCTACAGCCCAGCGCAGTTCACACAGTAAGTGCCCTTGTTTCTCCGGGTCGGGAATGGGATGAGGCCTTTCCCCCAACCGGCGACCTGACTCCTGGCTCTGCCTCTGTGCTCGGGACCCCGCGGGGCCTGGCTGGCCTTCACCTGGGGATGTTCCGGGCTGTCTCCTGTCACTTCTCCCCCTCTGCCTTCTCTCTTCTCCCCCAGGCTCCTGCCTCTAGACTGTAGACTGGCTGCCAGGTGGGGGGGGGGATGAGTGGGGGCACAGGTCAGCAGGACGGAAGACGCCACCGGACCCCGTTTGTCCTGATGCAGACTCTGCCTCCTGACTCTTAGCCAGCCTTCCTCGGGACAGGCCTTCCTGGCCTGACGCAGCCAGTCCTGCTGCCCACACCGTCCCCGTTCCCCATCCCCTGCTGCCCTCTGCTTCGGGCTCCTGCAGATGGGGCTGTCTCCGCGCGGGCCGCGCCCCTCCCATCCCTCCCCGCCAGGACTGCTGCATCCCGTTAGCACCTGGCCGTATGTCTGCCTCTCTGCTTCAAGATTTGGGGGTGGTTTTCTCTGTCCCGTTGCTGTTACCTTGTATTGTAGCTATGTCTCTGTGAGAATTCCTCAACCGTCATTTCAGTTAGGATTTGCGAGAGGGTGAGAGAGAGCAGTCCTGTGCTCCTCAGGAGGAGGCCTGGCTGTGGTCCTCCCTGGGGCCCTGAGATGCTCAGCCCTTGGAATTGACCTCCCTTCTGAGCCCCTAACAAGCTGCAGCACCTATATAAAGGGAACGCCAGGGTCTGATGCGAACTGGGCCAGGCAGCAGTCACGGGTTGCAGAAACAGAACAAACCAAACATGCCATTCGCCACCGGCGGTGTGTCCTCGACTTGTGTCCGAGGCCTGCGTCTCGGCGTGTCAATCCTTCCCTGAGTGTCACCCACCCCGGGAGACGGGCGTGCGGAAGTCAGTGCTGTCCGTGTCGTTTCAGGCCTCTGCCACCTCAGGAAGTTCAAGGACGGGGAGGACCGGCCAGAGGAAGTGCCCAGCGTTGAGCTCGACCAGCCCCTGTCTGGATTAGCATTTGGAACCTGAAACGACTCTACCAAGAGCCAGATTGACTGCCTGCACTCTCCCTTCTGTCCCCAGATGGACAAGCAGAAACTCAGGATGCCTTCCGTCTCTCCTGTCTGAGGACACGATGCCACAGTTAACCCCACAGCTCCTCTGAGGTCTGGAGGAAGAGTCACTTTGGCTCAGAAACTGTCCCCTAGAAGAACGAGGTCAGCGTAAACACTCGTAGTCACTTAGAAGTGTTACACTGAGTGCAACTGGGACGGTCTTTGCTGCAGGACAGACTTTGCTCTTCAGTATGTAGGGCGTTTCTCGAAGCCCAGGGGCGAGTTCCTGCCAGATTTGTCCCACGGTCCCTGGGAGATGCTGGAAGAAAACGGGAACCTCCGACTCAGGAAAGAAACACTGATGCCTGCCGCGTGGCGCCCTGCGCTCCCCTTCGGAGCCCAGAACTGTGGTTTATGGGAGTGGCAGTGTTGCTGAGCGCCCTGACGGAGCCGTGGAATGGGTCAGCAGTCATACTCTTCAGGCTGGAGAGACGCCCTCGTTACTTTGGTGCATTTCTCTGTGGCACTGCATTTCCTGTGGCCTGATTAGGACCACAAGGGGTGTCCTGCAGCCAGAGGGACTGGCTTGGTCCATCACGAGGGACGAAACAGCCACCATCGCAGAACTTGTGTTCCAAATGTGACTGGTCCAGACCCATCAGCCAGGGTTGAAACTGACTTCTGAATTTGATTTGGGTTTTCAGTAGCGAGTAGCCAGTTCGTACCCACTGTCAGCAGCCAGCGGGTCACCACGCTCTGCACACCAGTCCAAGCTGTCCTCCTGGTGGCTTCAGAGCACGAGCCAGCTGACATGCTTCCTGTCACCTGAGTGGCGTAATTTCAGGAGTTGGTAACATCCTGAAGAAGGTGGCTTAAAATAATTTCTTGAAGTCTGGAAGCTGGTGTTTCTGCCCCTGGCTTTTCTCCCCACTGAACCTTCCGAACCATGCGTTGGCTGCCAGCCAAGCAGACCTGCAAAGGAAGCCCCCCTCTTACTGGACTCAGAGCTTTAAGGCTTCATCGACTGTTCTTAAAACTGTCCCCACTCTTGTTAAGTCTAAAGAGACTGAAAGGACGTAAGTATTTATGAAAGTCATTAGGAAGTAATTGCCGTAGGTTCTGCTGGGGGAATGTATTTTGCTTGGGGTTCTCCATCTCAAGTAGGGATTGTGTGAATGCGGAGTGTGCACGGGGCCTTCCCATTCTCCTGGTTACTTGATCATCTAGGAAAGACACACAGGATGTTTTCCAAAATGTGTCACAGACGTGTATGACCAGACCCAGATGTTCTTGTCACTTTGGGAAAGGCCAGGCCTTGTCAGGGGCGTCTCCAGTGTCCCTCCGTCAGTGCTCCTGTGCTTCCCGGGGCCCGAGACCCTCGGGGCGCCCTCGGCTTCCCCGGCCTGGCGCAGCCCATTGTGCTCTGTGTCGACTGCCAGCGACTTTTGATTGAAGAAGCTTCCTCCGAGGCGGGAGCTGCTATTTTTCCTAAATGCAAATTGTTAAATAAAATATTTTGCGCCCTGGAGCGCCCTCATCTGTTGTTTGCGTTTGTTC
>NW_017731353.1:8220004-8220998 GCF_001890085.2 Hipposideros armiger
GTGCAGCGTCGAGGCGGGGCAACCTCCCGCTCGAGGCAGGGGTCCTGCGTGGGGTGACGTCGGGGCGTGGGGTGGAGGCGGGGCGATCGCGGGCCGGGGTGCAGCGCTCCTGGGTTCGGGGCTCAGGGACCCCAGGGCGGGCTTGGGGGTCCAGGGCGGGCCGGCCCCTGGACGCGAGGTGACCCGTGGGCGGGGTTCGGGGCGAGGGTGGGAGCGCGAGGTTCCAGGGGCGGGGTCCCGCGCGGGGTGACCCGGAGCGCGGGTGTCGCCCCCCACCACTGCGGCTGCACGGCGATCGTTGCCCCCGGAGCCCCGCGGCCGACGGGCCGGATCGCAGGCCCTGAGTCCTGGCCTTTCGCAGCCGCGTCGCCGGGCCTCGGGGCGGGGTCTGCGGGCCGGCGATGGTAGTGGGCTTGCGGGCGAGCGAGGGCTGGCGGGGTCCCCATCCGAGGCTGCGCCTGTGAACTGGCTCCCGCTGGCCCTCACCTTGGGGGTGGGAATTGTCACTTGGTCGTGCCCCTGGTGCCCCCCGCAAGGGGCAGTCTCCCCATCTCGAACATGGTTTCTGCCCAAGATGCCCAGCGTTCACCCACCCACGAAGTGGAGGCAGCAGGCCGCAGTGTCTAGTTGCTTGTTTTTGCCCTACTGCTGCTGGCCTGTCCACTCCGTCACCGTGTGCAGTAGCTGCCCTTCCGGAACATGAAATTCGTGCAAGTAACAGCCATCTTTCCGTAGGTCCCTGTGGGGGACTCCATGACGTCAGGGCCTCCGCCATGCAGCAGCGGGCGCCGCCCCCGCTGGGCCGCCCCAGGCCTGACCGGGAGCCCAGCCGGGTTCTCTCCTCTGTGTTTCGCCGCCGCCGGGGACATGTGACCGCACATCCCTGACGCTGGGCGGCCGACAGCCCCTGGAGAAGCCGCCTCCTGCGGGGCTCGGCTGCCGTCGTCGAGTCCCCTGGACTATGCCGTCCAAGTCCGCCTGCCTGGGGCGCTCG